>NC_133351.1:22671066-23004400 GCF_030506205.2 Paramisgurnus dabryanus
TTTTCAGTAAAGCAGCTGTTTGATGACGGCAAACGTAGAACCGACTGTGTTTTATATCACGCAGTGATTGATAGATATCTACACGCCATTCAAATGGCAGAAAACGCAATGGACCGGATCCACGTTATGCCGCTCACATATAATAAACTTTTCCATTGACAACCGAAATGGGAAAGTAACTCATTTAAACAGCTCTGCAGCACAAACCAAGGTTATTCATTGGTAACGCTCCCGCGGCGAGAGAGGAGAAATGGGAACCACTATATTTTACAACATCATTGTTTCACTGATGGGACACGGCTCCGCATAGGCCAGTGTATTACAGTATTATCAGAATTAAAATTTTGATTGATTTTCCTCTTATGGAGGTAGCGCACAATGCAATACCTGCACACAATCTGTTCGAGATGGATAGACAGAATTTGTGTATTGATGGATGAATTGCCATCAAACTAAAATATGTGTTTGGAATGAGGAATTATTTTGATGTGATTTCTCAGGGAAAGGCTGTGACTCCCAATTGGTTTTTGGTTGATTTCATTTTGGAAAATTAGATTTTTATTTCATTGCTTCGGTGGTGTTTCTCCGGAAGGAAAATCTGATTTGAGAGGAATATGGTGAGGGGCCTTGACAGCGTGAAAAAACATCTCTTATCCTTTAACTGCCCCCACAAGTAAATGTCTTGATGAAATTAGTTTCAAAAGGCTACACAGAGTTTTCCTTCCTACAGCTGGTTGTTTGGGAGTTTGGCCCATTGATTTTTGAAAGCTGATTTCGTTTAATGTTTGTATTAAAGTTGTTAAATTGTGTTGATCTGTAGAGCTACAGTAAGCCTCATCCAGAATCGACATTCAGCATCTGCCATTAAAACGTTTTCAAAAATTCCAATGCAGCATTCGTTCAAAATAAAGCTGAAAATGAATTATGTTAATAGTTTTTGAACAAGACACTACATTGTGCATTGAATACACAGAGTTGTGCATCGATATCTTGTGGGTGCCATCAATATATTGCAATATCTGAGATATTTGCATGACCTTATGAATATTTAAACAGATTGACCGAATGTAAAGAACAATATCAAATCAATACAAATGGTGCTTACGGGTTTTCTTTGATTGTTTGTCTTTATAAAATGGCCAATTTTGTCACACATAAATATGTCAAACGTGTCATTCGGAATCAGAAATCATTAATTGCATTCTTAAATGTTTAACTGATTAATATTTTTCAGCGACAGTATAGGAATAAATATAACAGATGGCTTTTTAATGAATGCCATTTTGAGGATACAAACAACAGCATTCTACAGGGGTCTCCAACTCCCACACTCTCAGAAATAAAGGTACAAAAGTTGTCACTTGGTGGTACCAAAGGTCCTAATATGTACCATTTGTACCTTTGAGGTACCAGTATGTACCTTTTAGGTATAAAATAAACCCCAGTGCAAACTTTTGTACCTTCTTTTTGTCTGAGAGTGCGTGAATGAACTGTGAACCAGAATGTTATCTTAACAGCATGGCATACTCTATTGAAATCAATTATGAATCAAGCATCTCATGTAGTTGTGCGTATCCATGCATATACTGTACTGTACTATAACCAAGTGTACTGTATTTAAAATGAACAAATTTGTAGATGTTTGTTGTCATTTGTCGGATCAATGTAATATAGGCTTAGAGCAGTGTGTAGGCAGCAACAGTGGGAAGCAACTCGGATTATAAATATATTCATCCATTCTCCAAACTCAAGTGTACTCTGAAGGGTCACAAGAGGGCCTAAAGCTGATCTATATATAATGTACAGCAAGTCTTTAGTGACCATATCATTATTTCTCAGCCTCTTTATTAGAATAAAACCAGATTTGTATGCAGTTTTGAAAAACTGAATGATATTATAAGCCAAAGTGTCAAGTATTTAGTGTGACCTCCCATTATACCTGGGCAATAGCAGGAAACTGCACACTCTCTTAAACCAAAATGTCATAAGAGCCTTATTTCTTATTCTCTTTAAAAGAGTTCACAATGTGCTTAGTCCCAAGAAAGGTACACTAAATACTGATTTTTGCAGTATCATATTGTTTTGAAAAAGGAGTTTTTTTTTTACAATTTGTGCATATATTTGAAGAGTTTGGTTCCAACAGGATGCCAAAATCAGTATTGTATCAGGTCAGGATTAAAAAGTCAATACTTCATTTTTATTCTGTCACCTTTTCTCCCTTTTTCCAAACCGCGACAAACGCCAGTCCTCCTTCTCTCCAGAATGAAATAAATCTGTTTAACCAATCACAGCGCACCATTCCACGCACTGTAAACAACAATTGCGCATTGAATATGAATACACACATAATCCTAGTTTTCCTCATCTACTTTGTACTTCATGATCAACAAACAAACAAAAACAAAATAATAATTTTGATGGCATTTATAAACCTGTGGTGGTTTTCTGTCGCGGGGAAGAAACGAAAGCCATTAAAATCAAATAATTTACGTGAGAGGCACTCGGGAGGTGGAAAAATGCCGGATGTTGCTTGTTCTCAAACGACAGCATCAAGCTTCTGTCATGCTAACACATTGACCCCAGAGGATCTTATAATAAACTTTCCATTATTTTAATTGAAGTCAACGGAAATCGAGCAGGACCAAAACATTTATAGCTGATCGCTGTCAAAAAAGTTCAGCAACGACGTCCCAAGGATGACAGCAGCGATGACAGTGTTCTTGATATGATAAAGTGTTTTGATTAATGCCATTAATGTTTATTTTTTTTAATCAGTGTATACCAATAGTCAACTAAATGAATATAACATGGCAAAGTTGAATGCACATTTATATATTGATTCAATAGATTTATAGCATTTTGAAAACAAAAACTTGTCAGGGATTTATTGCATTTTGCTGAAAATTAATTAGTTTTTATAATAAACTTTGAAAATAAAATAATGGATTTGAATTTTGCATGTTTTTATAACCTAAAGATTCTATGTGAAAGTTTGTCATCTTGTCACTTTCTTGGTATAGAAAACACATTTTTACCGAAATTAGTCAAAATGGATTTATTGGGTTTTGGAACCAAACTCTTTTATTTCCTTTTTTCTCTTTGTATCGTTATACAGAGAGCCTAAATAAATATGGATTGTCATTAAAACTTTGCTTAAATAATATGATTTTTATGTTACTTACCTTAACAAATTAAGTCAAACATTTTTAACTTGGTTTTATAAGTTATGTGAACTTATCACAGGTCAAAGCTTAAAATAGTAGGCTGAATTGACTTGAAAAACCAAGTTGTTTTACTTCATGCAGATTTTTTTCCAGTGTACAAGGTGGCAAATAGAGAAACACAAATAAATAAAAACATAACAGAACACAACAAAAATGTCAATATTTACAATGAATATTAACAAAAGGTCACAACAGCAGAACAAACATTCAAGCACAGAGAGTAAAAACTCTTTGCATGATGGATGTGGCCTTTTCTCTGTGGCTGACGTGACATGGAGGATGTGAATACAGATGCACGTTGCTGCATATGTGCTTGTCACCAGCCACAGCGAACACAGCTATCCTAGAAATCTTGTGCGTCAAAGTCCTGCGCTGCATTTTCAGAATAACTAGGTCAAACAAAGCTTGTGGGCTCAGACTGGAACACAGTGTGCAGTCTTAAGAACCTGGGAGAGTTTCTCATCTCCAAGACTTGACACTCAAGTGGCAAGTTTCTCAAAACGAGCACGTTTTCCAACTTTAAACAGCATCGCCTGTTCAAAATCTGCCATTATGGTACCAAACCATCACTTGGGAAAGAAAGTCCATCTGTAAACAGGTGGGCACGGTAATTAAACCTCGATTATCACTCACTTGTATGACTGTAAGAGGTCTGGGGCAACCTCAGCCAGCGTGTCTCTCTGCAGGACATCACCAGCTCTGACAGCAAAGGAAACAAAGCTCTTAATCCTGTTTAATGTAACGCTCATGTCTTTCCGTCGCTTGAATTTCCATACGGTAATGCGTCCAATTGGCATGTTTTTGACAAAACAAGCAAATCTTTAAATACTACCCTGTAATTTCTAGCCTGCTTTAGTTGTCCATAAAATCAGTCTTATAGAAACACTAAACTCATAAAGGCCTTTCACTTTACGGCATCAGCAAAAAAGGCTTAGGAAAAGAAAATACGAGAGAAAACTCACTAAACAATTGAGCCATTTCAGCACGCTGTATTTTAGCTCAAAAGTCCTTAAGTACCCCCAATCCAATTTAACCACCGAATGCGCTAATGTAGGCTGTGAAGTTCATATGAGTCTACTTTTGGCATTAAAAGTAACCAAAACGGCAGTGAAGCGAAGCTGAAGAATTTTATTACATCCTTGCACAAACATAGTGGGAATCGACCTGCAAGACGGGAAATTGCAGAAATTCAGTGAGTGCATAATATGTGGAGTTACCTGGTTAACATACACTCTTAATTCATTCCTCGCTTTTTTTTGTTGCCAGCCAGCGCCAGCATTTTTCACAAAAGTGCCTTCCAGAAAATGTTCTTTTTTAAAATATATAAACATAGAATATCAAATGAAAGAACAGACCATCTGCTTAAAAAAGAGTTTTATTCTACCTTCATCAGTTGTCTTTTATCACCTCTCAAATATGGGTTTCTTCAAAAACACCAAATTTTGAGCAAAAAGCTGAAATAATTTCATTTTTGTTTTGTGAAGGACTTTTGATAGAGATCAGATTCAGAGCAATCCTATAAACATACTCAGACATACAGCTGTTTGTGCTAGGGCGATACTTCCAGGTTTTATAAGTTGCAAAAAAGCGCAACCTGGAGGATAATAGTGATATGGCGGAGTGCCGGAAATACTCGTCATTGGCAGAGAAGCATTTTCTCAATGGCGGGAAAAGAGTTTAAAATAAAATAAAAACGTTTTTAGAAAATGTCTTTGCACCGATGCATTAGAATTGCTTTTTGGTTCCCATAAAAAGTTCCATTCAGTCAAAGGTTCTTACAAGAATCATTTCTTTCTTACCCTTTTAAAGTCTATGGGCCCTATTTTAACGATCTAAGCGCATTGTCTAAAGCGCACAGCGCAACGTCTAAATGGGCGTGTCCGAATGCACTTTTGCTAATTTAACGACGGGAGAAATGGTTTGTGCGCTGAGCGCATGGTCGAAAAGGGTAGGTCCTATTGTATTTTGGGCGTAACGTGCAGTAAACCAATGAGAGACTCAGCTCTCATTCCCTTTAAAAGCAAGTTGCGCTGGCGCTATGTCTAATCCCTATTTAGATGACGGACTTTGTAAACTGAAAAACTAAGCGGAGGAAGAAGATCCCCAGTTTAAGATTAATGTTAAATAATTGTGTTGTTTTTCACTTGTATTGAAATTGTTATTTTTTTATTAAAACCTTTAAAACCCGTTTTCTTTTAGTCATGGAAGTAAAAAGCAGGCAATTGCTTTAAATGTATGGCTATCCAATATCATCAAAACATAATGTACAAGTAGGCTATGTAAGATAAGGTTTGTACTCTAAAAATACTTTAATTGTAACAAACAGGAGATAAAGAATTTACAAACGGCTCTCCTCACGTTTCAGCACTTTGGACAGCGTGTTTTTAGCAAAGAGTTTTTTTAAGCATTACTTAAAAATGTTTCTCATCTCACCATATCCACAGGTACAGAGTCATCCATGAGGTAGCATTTAAAAAAACATTTAAAAACAGATGCATTTGTTTAAAGCAAAGCATTTATTTACTACCAGGCTGCAGGTGAAGCAGCTCTTTAGGCCTTCTAACGTCTCATAATTACTCCTCATTTATGTCCAAGAGACTCAATACTAATCTTTTATATTCAATCCTTTAATCTTTCATAATTAAAAGCATTTTTGTGCTGCTGCGCATTCATGTACTTTATGATAAGCAAACCCGCGTTGTCCCCTGTGTATAGGCGCATTTTACTAATGCGCTCTTTAAATAACATAAAACACATTGCGCCATTGACTTTAGACTTTAGACCAGGTTTTTGTTGGTCAATGGCATAGTCTATTTTAGTTGCCTCAAAATAGCAACGCGCCAACAATGCGCCTGAACACACCTCGTTTTCAGACCAGAACGCCCATGGGCGCAAAAGGGGGCGCAAATGCATTTGCTATTTAAACAATGCGGCGCTAAACGTGAAAATTACAATTGCGCAGGGTGGAAACTAGCAAATGACACTTGCGTCGCGCATTGCGCTGCATTGCGCCGGGTGTAAGATAGAGCCCAAAATATAATCTCTCTTTTTCATAAAAAAATCTATGATTCAATTTTATTGAATTCCCAATCAATTTAAGGAACTACCCTTTTAATTGGAGATGAAAATGATGACTGCCACAAAATATGAAAACTAATCTTGCAATTTGCCCACAACTCGCCAACAAACAATGGCATTTACATTCCATTCCATTCCATTTATGCATTTGGCAGACGCTTTTATCCAAAGCGACTTACAGTGCATTATAAGGTATGCATTTATTCAATATATGTGTTCCATGGGATCAAACCCACAACTTTTTGCAGTGTTAATGCAATGCTCTACTACTGACATTACATTACATTGCATTTATGCTTTTGGCAGACGCTTTCATCCAAATCGACTTACATTACAAGGTATGCATTTTATCATTATGTGTGTTCCCTGGGATTGACCCCACAACCTTTTGAGTTGCTAATGTAATGCTTTACCACTGCTCCACCGAATAAAAGATTTATAAAATACTCAGCAAACTATGCATTATATATACAACTATTACAAATATTTGCCAAGTCAACTTGTCAATGTTAAGGCATTTTTGCCACAGTCAACAAGAGCTACAATGTTCTCTATTCTGTAAATTAGACATAATGCAGTAGACAAAATCTATAACAAATTGTAGTTTACTTTTTAAACGCGGGGTGCATGATTTAAAAAAAAAAACACTTTGGAAAAGGGAGGTTGAACGACACACTTGTAGCCAATCAGCAATAAGTGGCGCGTCTACTAACCAACATCTTTGTCTGGGTTGCATATGTGTGGGGCGAGTCGATCAAAAGAAGGTCCAGATTTATTGTGGTAGGGGCGTGTTTGTTAGGGTGATTTCAAATGTCAACATTGGCTTTAAGAGATCATGCACCCCGCCTCTAACAATGAGCCCTCTTTAAAATCACTGCTGCGCCTTCTGGTCTGCAGAACCAGACAAAACTAGAGTTAAGCTTTATCAAGATAATAATTCCCAGATATATCTCCATTTCAAAGTAAACTTCAGGCACATCTGAGATTGAGACTATATGGTGAATGGGACCTTGTTAGTTGTACAGTTCTTTGAACAATAATTTTCCAGATTTACTTTATTAAAATAATACCTTGCAAATGTAACCTTTTGACATTTATTACAAAGTACAAGATATTTCAATATTTACTCAAAGGATTCACAGAGGTATGGGATAAGCTCAAAATATCCTGTGACCCTTAAAATCACCCCTGTTGTCAGAACCGACTTATAATTGAATGAACAGATGTCATCTCAAAGTGACACACAGTGAGCATTGGGACTCAAAATGGCAGCTATTCCTCTTCATTAGTCCTAGTTGTCTAGGGAAAGGAGACACCTCTTGCACCATACTGTACCTCAAACAATTACACGCTGAAGAAGAAAGCAAAGACGCTCAACCCCAAACTGGGAAATTGGGCAATTAGGCTGAAGGCGCAGTGGTATGTACCTGAAAGCAAAGGCAGGGACTCATCACTTTAGCTGTGACGGTAAGGTAAACAGCTAGATGGCTGAGGCCTGCTGATGTTGCTGGCAGCTGAATGCTCCTCAGAAGCTCTCTGTGACACGAGGACAGCAGATAAACACAGCCTTTCGTCCTTTTCCTGATGCATCATCTGCTGGCTAATCTTCGGTGGCTCCCCCTCGGGAAGATCAGAGCGTGGAAGATATGTATGTCACACCATCACCGGTCGGTCATGAGAACTGATAACCCTTTGGCAATCGCTGGATGGAGTATCCGCTGATGGAAATTTCACCCAGAAAGAGTCCTGAAGCAAGCGAGACTGAAACAAAAGAGAGAGATTTTTCAGGCTGGACAAACAAAACTGAAATGCGGTTTGAAAATTGCCCACAGACACAGTAAAATGTATTACATGGATGCCTTGATCACAATATGTGCAGAAAAATATAAAGTCAGCAAACCAAAGCTACAAAAATACAACAAAAATAATAATGGACTTTCAAACAGGTCAACTTTTATCAGACTGATTTTTTGGTATTTTAAGCTTTGTTGTCTTGACTTTTTTCTCTTTAATAATTTTTTTGGTCGGGCACCAATTTTTGGTTTTTCACCAGTAGTGTGCATGTTTTAGAATTTGCAATCAGCAAATTGAGGTCATGTTTTGAACCTAGAGTAAAAGCATACTGACACAGGGAAAATATGCAGACTCCACACAGAAAGTCCTCCCAACTCAGCCGAGGTTGAAACCAGGGACCTTCTTGCTGTGAGACAGTTATGCAAGCCACTGTGCCATCCTTTTGTGGGGTACGGCGTATAGTCCTCTAAAAAAAGGACATGTAACTGAAAACAGTGTTTATTTACTGATTCGAAATCTTCACAATCCACCCCCATACGAAATTGTTTTTTTATATATACATATATACATATATATATATATATATATATAAGTGTAGTAACCATGGATTTTGGTTTTACTACAGTAACCATGTTTTTTGGTTTTACCTGTAGAAAAACCATGGCTACTTTTCGTAAGGGCCATGACAACCTGAGGAGCTTGGTTGTCCAAAAAAAAGGTCTTGGTTCTTGAACACATTATCAGTAGCCTGACGTTGTCATACTCAATTCTAGTCAGAATTTGAGTCTGATACCGCTCCATTGAGCTATAATTATGAGGCGTGTCTCAACCGAAAAATGCCTCTGCACTCAATTGGATAGACCTACGACCAATCAGAGCAACGGGGTGTGAGACGTATGTTGAAATGACGTATTTGCAGCTTGACCGAACTGCTAGTTATTTCATCACAATGACACACACTACAAATCTGAGTTAGCGAACGTACATCAACACCTACTATGTTTACAACATTTCATTTATATCACATTAAGTCATACAGTAAGACTATCTCTTACCATTTTTACATTAGTTGAACGCGACGATACCATTACGTTTGCTTGAAAAATATCCGAGCCTAGCATGTCCCTCCACGATTCCGGGATTCCGAAAAGAAGCTGGCAACGACCGCTAATTATATCCATCTCGTCGTGCACACCGAATTGCATCGCCGTGATACCCATTTCAGTTGCTTCTTTAACTTGATCCTTCATAAGTGCGACAAATTTGGCCGAATCCCCTAGGAAGGACGGCAAAAACATCAACAAATGCCTTGCTCGCGTTTCTCTGTTCTTCTTTTAAAATCAATGCTCTGTCGATATCCTTTAGAACAGACTCAATGTCAGAATCCAAACATCTGATTTCTACCGCGGCAGCCATTTTGTTGTAAACAGATTGAACACACGTGCTCTTTGGTGACGTAGTTGATACGTTACTGTTGATCATCTGTCCATCACGTATAAAGCCCGCCCTCACAATTAGATTCGTCGGCCAGTTTTGGAACTCGCATAGTAGCTCCTCAATGGTGAAACCCCAGACCGATCTTCCCGTTTCTCAAAATGTTGTGGGCGGGGCTAAGATCGGCTGGCACCCAGGCTACATTATCAGATGACTTTCTGGGCTTTTTTTTAATCATTACGTGTTCAAAGATGTAAAATGCAGTACTATTTACATACAGAAGTCTTTAAGGTACAATATTCAATTTAACTCTAAGGGCGGTTTCATATTTGGTGCGATTGCCTGGTCCGAACCAGAGTTCGATTGCTCCCGCCTCCCCATGCCCCCCATGGACTGTGTTCACATATTATTTTTGCATCCGAACCGCGGTACGCTTGCATCATCAAGCTGCAGCCGGCGCGTTCTCATGTTGCTTGACAACCGCTGTAAACGAAAAGACGACTGCGTGATTAACGAACTCCAAGCAGAGAGATGGGCTGCGTCCCAAACCGCATACTTCCATACTATATAGTAGGCGAAAAGCACTACTTCTCGTACTCTTTGCCTACTATATAGTATGGAAGTAGGCGATTTGGGACGCAGCGATGATTTCTGAATGCCTCCGCAAAAATTGACGTCGGCGGACAGACCGTTGTCATCGAAACGACTTTAGTATGTTTGGGGCAGACAGACGCAAGTGCGTTTCTGTATTATTTCTTTGAAAACAAAACCAAAGGTTTAAAAAAATAAGAACAAAAGTCAAGCAAGCATTCTATGCATTTTGTTGTCAAGGTAAGTGCACGCACACAAACACACACGTCTGTTTTGGTGGGACATTCCATATAATACGTAATTAACAGTGGTTCACTTCCGCGATTTGGTACGATTGCGCTCACATTAGCAGCGAACCGATCTGGAGTTCACATGAACCGGACCCCAGACCACCCTTTTTAAGCGGACTCGAATACGTTTCGCGGGTGCGCACCCGAGTTCGGAAGACAGCGTTCACATCATCCAAATGTACCGAACTCTGATGTCAATCGAACCCGGGTGCGCACCAAAAGTGCTAATGTGAAAACGCCCTAAAAGTCAGAGATAGAGTGAAAAATTATGATTTGCTTGTCTTGTTTAAAGCAACATTAAAAGTGACCTTTAAAGAAATAATAAAATGCTATAAAAGGGTACATGGCTCATTAATTGTTTGAGTCACTTTTTTTAACTACAATGTAAGATTTGAGACCGGATGACTGGATGAATTTAGCATAAGCTGATATCTGTGCAAACACTACATAGACAAAAGTGTTGGGACGCCCCCTACTAATGGCGCGTTTTTATTGCATAGTACCCCACAGTTTGGTTTGGGTCGGATCAGCTTACTTTTGGGGGCTTTTCCACTGGGTGCAGTACGTAGTACCCAATACTTTTTTATTACCACCTCGGTCAGGGTTCCAAGCGATCACTGATTGGTCTGAGAGAATCGTCACTACCAGCGTTATCGCTATAATGTAAAAGATTAGCTTTACCTTAGTGCTAGCTTGCGCTGTCTCGAGCAAACATGTTGTCTGTGCTCTGCTATAAGTTCCCCAAACACCCTTTTAGCGGTGAAAAACATCCACAGGTTGAGAATCAGGAAAACCACACCAATTTTTTCCAGACTTGAAGTTTGTGACGGCACATTCGCGACGCGCACATCCGCACATATGCTTAAATGCTACTTAAATGAGGCTCAGTGAAGTGCGTCAACTGATGCCACCGGTGTTTGTACAGAAACTGTCATGTGAGACAGAGGTAGTGATAAACGCGATGTGCAAACATCTATTTGTGGTGGTCAATTTTAATTTTGTGACGGACTGAGCAATAACGTTAAATGAATGTATGAGGATGTATTCCAACCACGCTCTCACTTGTATGATGTCACAGCAGTAGGCAGCGCAAATATAGCGCAAATTGTAGGTAAATACACACCTACAATCCCTCCCACTCCAAAGTGTTACTAAACTCGATAGAAAAGCTAACCAAGCCAAAGTGAGGTGAGCTGACCCAAATCCTGGGGTACTATGCAATTGAAAAGCACCATAATAGACATCTTTGGGGCGACACAGTGGCACTGTTGCCACACAGCAAGAAGGTCCCCAGATCAAGCTTTGGCTGGGTCAAGAGGTCTTTACGATTAGAGATTGGAGGTTTACTCTGTGTTTCACTCCGGTTTCCTCCCACAGTCCAAAAACAAAAAAGTATGCCCAATACTTTTGTCCATATAGTGTAGAAGCTGATTACTTGCTGGTTTAAGCTAGCTATTGGCTGGCTGACTAGCCACTATTTCCCACAAAACAAGCTTTAGCTGGTTTGACCAGCTGGTAGCTGATTTGTTACAAGTACAAGATGATATCCCAGCTTGGACCAAAACACAGCTCCAGGTTTTTCTAGTACATAGAATACTTTGAGTCCACGAATAAAAATCTGTGACAGTTAATGCATTATTATCTCTGGTGGCTTTTAGATGCTAATGATTTTTTGTTCATATCATTCCATAGCATTGTCTTTTTCTAGGTTCTTGTGGCAGTTTATCGGCTGTCATCTTCCATCAGAGACGCTAAAAACAGTGTAGAGACAGAGCTGTGCTGCATTTGGTTGACGTTCAATGATTACCTGTCAACACTGCATGCTGGACCGGGTAGCTCATCCTGCTCATTTTTTCGTTCTATTAACACCAAATGGCCTTCTTCCATCTTTCTTCTCTCTAACCCATGCGCTGTATATCGACTTTCAATGCCATGCTCTACCTCCCTCCGTCAACTCTGACCTCAGACTTATTTCCCAGGGCTTTTAAATGCCCACTATAGCGTCCAAAATGGTTTTCTAAACCTCAAGAATGTGACATGCTTCAGTCCGCCTGACAGCAGAAAAAAGATGCAGAGTGGAGATTGTACTGCAAAGGAAAAGCTGGATCGATTCTGTTCATGCGATTTCAGTCACACTCAACTGGTGAGGGGATAGCATGAATATATCGGCCCATCAATCAACATTACTTCCTACAAAAACCTTCAAAGAGAATGGCAGGTGTAACTTTCTGTTGACCCAGTTTTGGATATGTATGAACAGAAACATCCTGAAGATTTCATTTTCTATTTCATCTTTTATTTGGGATAAAAATGTTCTACTTGCTTGGAGATTTTAAAGGGGAGGTTTTTTTTGTGTTTCTGTCCTGTAAAGCCTCACACAGATAGACAATTCCGTTTTCAGTCTATGTCAATATTAATGCAAGTATGCAAGATGCATTAAATGTAATGGGTGGATTAGTTGAGTGACATAATGGAATTATCAATGGGAGCATGAAAAGATGTGTTATAAAGTCTGATATTAAATGTTTGTGTTATTAACCACCCAGACAAATTTGAATGATAAAAAAAAATCGCCAAGTAAATAAAATAAGTTCTCAAAACTGTCAGGATTCTCTGCCCTCAAACGCGGTCAGCGCTGAACCCACATCCACTCGCAGAAAACTTGCCATCTCTTTCAAATATACCGCTGCAGAGGGTTATTTTAGGGGCGGCGCAATGCTCGGTGGCTCCAGTGTGTCATCGAGCCACCGTTTTAGCCGCTCCCAAATAATCCTAAACAGAAATGTGGAAAAACTGTTTAATGGTGTAACTCCACAATTTAGTACTACACAATTCATAGTCTTTGTAACCTTTTCAGCATTACATTTCGAACATTTATAATGTGTTTAGTAAGAATTATCTGAAATTACTTTACATGAACTTTAATAGAAGTTTCTCTGTGTTGGACAGCATTGGGCTGATTTTATTACAGCACGGTGAAGCAATGACTGTTTGCATATAAGGAGCTCAGATGCAAAAGCAGCTAAATTAATATTTAGGCATTTACTGTAGCAGATGCTTTTATGGCAGACACTTTAATCCAAAGCAATTTACAGTGGATTACAAGCTATACATTTTTATCAATACTTGAGTTCCCTGGGTTCGAACCCAAAACTTTTTGTGCTGCAAACGTAGTGCTCTACCACTGAGCTACACAGTAACTGAGCTATATAGTAACTGAGGCTACGTTTACATGTAAACGATCTGAATAGAAAACACAAAAGTGTTTTGCGTTATCACTTTTTATTCCGCGTTTATACAAGCATTTTGAGGGGGAAATCTGCGTGCAAATGGTGACGCAAAATTTTTTGATATTTGATGTAGCATGCAGGCGGCTAGGTGGCAGTGTGAAGCACTGCCACACAACAACACCAAATCCTTGCGCCTGCGTACAACTTTCTTCCTTGTTCTCCCAGGTCTCGTCCAAAGCTGTCTGGTTTGCCTCCAATGAATTGGTGCATCAACAATTTGATGGAGGTAATTAATGTGCCTTCTCTGATCAGTAATACCAGCTGTGAATATTTCATACAACTGCTGGAAAGACTCTTGTATATTTATCAGTGCTGCTATGGTAACCTGAAGGTCCGACGTATGGAAATAATGTTTGTTTATTATTGTTGAAAGGCATATACAATAAAATATTTTTACGTTTTCACCCTCAAGGGTTCTCGTGTAAAAAGGCCCTGAGCTATAGACGGTTTCAGCAGTAACAACATAAACAAGCCGCTTTCGTGTTCCACACGTAATTTCCGGTAAACTCCGCTAAGAATAAATAACAACAAAATACTTCAAACATAGTTTATTTATATAACAAGCAAAATAAACAACACGTAGATTACTTAGGAAACCAAAACATTTGTTATTTTTGACAAGGTATTTGTTATAGAGTTCAGTTTAGCAACTAGTCAGAATATTCAAAAAATGAAACCGGAAGTAAAGTTCGGACCAGACTCGTATCGCGTCACCCCACGTGCGATGAACCGGCTATACAGAAACTTCCATTACAGTCCATGTGAAATCATTTCAAAGAATTGTTTCTAAACACATTATAAATGTTAGAAATGTAGTGCTGAAACACATTACAAAGACTAGGAACTGTGTAGTACTAAACATTTTATCTAAAGTAACTTACAAAGATTAGGAAACAATAAAGTGATCTGTAGGGAAACAAAAGTACAAAAGGTGCTTATACCAACATACAAGTTTTAACTATTCAAAAACAATACCTGTTAAGGGATAAAGAAAAAGTTTGTGTTTTTAAAAAAAGATAGAAGAGATAAAAAATGCGGTTGATATCTATGTCAAATATTTTTGGAAAAGATGGGTTTGTAATTGTTTTTTTTTTAATGTTGCAAGAGACGAAGCTGATTGGTTGCAATAGGAAGATCATTCCACCAGCAGTAGGAAGTGAAGAAAAATGAGCGGGAACAGGATTTAGTTGCCCTTTGTAAAGGTAACACAAGGCTCCACTCATTTTCTGAACATAAGGTTCTGGATTGGGTGTATGGGGTGACGGAATGGTGACTAAACGCTACATCCTTTTGCGATAATAATATTGACCAAATTCTCTCTGCACTTATTATACATCCATTAAAATACTTTTGTTTTAAATCCACTTAATCCCGGCCTTAGGCCATTACGAAATACTGGTTTGTCGGCAGAATCTGTTAAATGCTCAATTTTACAGCAAAGTCCTAAGTGCACAGAAGAAAAATTGGATGACATGTATATGTCACAGTGCAAGAGCTTTTAACCCAGTTAAATGACATTACCAAATACAGTACTGTGCAAAATCTTAGGCCACCATGCCAAAATTAGATATGTTGTTTTTGCAATGTTATAGTGATCTTATGTAATTGTTTCTCAGTCTCTTTAACAGAATACATCCAGAAAATACAGGAAATCTGTATGTAGTATTCAAAACTGTATAAAAATGTAAACTGATGTGTCAAGTTTTTAGGGTAAACTCCTCTTCCATCTGAGCAATTGCAGGATATCTTAAACCTAAATGAAATTAAATTTTATTTCTAATTTTAAAGAAATTACTCTTTTTACTTCATTCTGCTCCGAAACGCTCAAGATGTGTTTAGTGCCAAAAGAGGTCACACTAACCACAGACGATGCATAAATAAGACATTTGGTCCTGAATATTTTTTATACATATTTCCTGTTTTTTATGTTTGTATCTTAATAAAATAGATTGAAAAAAATATGAGTGAACATTCAAACTAAAAAAACATGTCTGGTGGTGGTGGCCTAAGACTTTTGCACAGTACTGTATATCAAGACACTGACCAAATTTTTGACCCTTTTACCTTTATTCAGAAAGGCCAGTGAAGAGTAACTAGAGATATTTTACAAGCGATGATCCTTGCATGTAAATGACAAACACTGTCTTTCAATACAAGCAGCAATCCCTCTTCATTCAGTTGTTAAAATCTATTCTGGTAAATCTCTCAGTTAATGCAGATCTCCTGCACCTATTGAAAAAATCAATTAAGCGGCCAGAGATCACGGAAGAAGGCCATTACACTTTATCACAAGTTTGCTGGGAAGTCAGCTCAGTAGTAAAGAGGAGACGAACAGAGTACTGGACGGGTCGAGGTTGTGAACTCAATCAGTTCACCGGTTATTGTGAGACCCCCAAACCCAAGGGGCCACTGTCATCTTGTCGCTATTGACCGCCCCTGTTGCAGGTGCTTAGACATGGATGGTTAAACAAGTCTAAGTAAGGGTCAGGTCACGCTGCACATTGATGGCCTAGGATACGGACAGGGAATTCATATGAGGATGTAAGGTCGGTGGTCTGACAGTTCTGAACTTAAGCGCAGTCAGGACACAAACCTCATGCATATGTGGCATATGGAAAACTCATGAAACTTCATTATACCAAAATGAAGCAACTGTTCATTACATATAATCCTATTTCCAGGTTTCTTGACAACACTTACAGCAAACATCACAGTACACTAATTTAATTACATCCAGTAAAGCATAATTGTCAGCTTACACAAGGTGTCGTTCTTACTTTAATGCCTTACTCTCGACACAATTAAAGGCCTCCAAATTAAGCTATAACAAAAGCATTGCATGGTGAGGGCAGGAATCCAAGTAATTTAGGCAGCAGACAGCAGTCTCTCTGTATTAATATATGGAGTTAACGTCAGTTTGCAATACATGTAAAAATCAATTTATTAAAAATACACTAAAAACAAACTGTGCTAAATAGCACTAAAAGTCGTTCTTGGCTCGTAATCATAGAGTAACCATTTTTAGTGCTATATATCACCTATGAAGAACCATTTGGGGGTCACATAGCACCACATATGGTTCTACATAGCACTATATGGTTCTACACAGGTACTTCATCTGTGGTATATGGCACTTAAAATGGTTCCTCTATGATTAAGAGCCAAGAACCACTTTTAGTGCTATTTAGCACTGTTTGTTTTTAGAGTGTAGGATAGAAACATCACTTAGCTAATTGTCCCTAGTGACCCATAACAGAGCTTAACACGAGTCATTTTATTTATCTGTAACTATGTGTTCTCAAAAAGCTATGCAATTTTATCTATGCCTGGCAATGTATTTGTGATGGAGAAGGTGAATGTCATAGCAGAACCAAAATACAGACATTTCCCTTCTTACCCAGCTACAGTACTGTAGGTATTTCCTGAAAACCTTTCTATGCAAAAATTGTGTTTTAAATACATGAATGCACTTTCAGAAATAAAGGTGTATAAGCTGTCACTGGGATGGTACCTTTAAAAGGGTCCTAATATGTACCATTTATGTACAGACATGTACTTTTAAGGTTCCATACCTTCCCACTAAGCAAAAACACGTCCAGCAGATGTTTAAAAGTGGGTCTGAACTAACAGACGTTACACAGACATGATCTGAATGTCTCCCAGACGTTCCATGTTTGGTGGGTTTGAGGTACTAATATGAATTCTTTAGGTACAAAGATGTACTTTTTAAAAGGGTACTGCCCAGTGACTGCTTTTGTACCTAATAGTAACAAATCCCAAAAAGGGCCGCTGTAATGTAATCTACCTGTGGACCTGAAGTTGTCTACCATAATTCAAAGCATCAGCATGCTACCGTAAGCCTCCTGCTAAAGCTGCCCGAATTGTAAATATGAAATGAGCTTCGAAAATTGATGGATACAATTAGCTTGTCATCTAGCATATGCTTTGCTCCAAGAATTGAAATTGGTATGATTAATTGTGAGGCAAATGCGTTCAGACAGGCGGACTTTAAAGAGACAAAGCTGCAGTACGGAGTTGGATGGACTTGAAGCTTTACCGCATGAAATCAATTTCATCCAAATATGATAAGGAAATTAATTTTGAGACAGTTTAATCAAACAGTCTTCAATTTCAATTAATTTGATGAAAACTCTTAGTGAGCTAGTCACCATTAACAATTACATGCAAGTGTATAAACAAGTAGCCCCTTGGACAGCAATTATGTTAAACAGAACAGCAGGGATTTAAACCTTAATCATTTATTAACTACTCGATTTGGATTCAAAGCTGACATTTAAGTCTCAGCGTTTATCTGAAATTGATCATTGTCCAAACGTCATCAAATGAACACAACTTAATTCATTTTATTGCAATGGGGGTCAATCTTAGAGTGTTTTATGTTAAATCGCTTTTCCATTGCGTGGTACGACTTGGCACCACTCGGCTCGCTTTACTGTGGCTCGATTTGCTTTTCCACTACAGTGGGTGGGATTACAGCCTTAAGATCTTTGCACCCTGTAGTCCGTAACTTTCATACAGTGTGTGTTTTATCGTGTTCGTTATCCTACAAATTCGTCACGGGCTAGAACCTTGCACATGATGCGTGTTAATTCATCCGTTGTGAAAAAATTTGCTAATCATAAAATGAAGTCTTTGTAATGTTATCACTATTCACTCAGAATGGATGAAAAGCAACAAGATGAGATGTGCTAAGATTTTGATTGTTGCAGTTTTGCCGCTTCTACTTCCGTGACATCATGGTAAACACAATACAATTGAAATGGTGTTCTCGAATCTCGGCATGTGGATGTCGGCGGACCTAGGGTACTATACACTGTAAAACCCGACAAGTTCAGAGTACTCAAAAAATTTGTAGAACGTGATTAAATAAATTTTTTAAGTTATTTTTTTTTTTAATTTTTTAAGTTAATTAACTTTATTAAATAAAAATTTTTAAGTAAAGAAACTTACAATTTTACATTTCATTTTGTTGAATATTTAAGTAAGTACACTTAAATAAGTACACTACACATAAATCTACTGTTTATTTTAAGGACTGTTTGCCATATATTTTTTGTATACTGTACTTAAAGAGGCCATGGCATTAAAATCTTTTTCCATGTTTAAGTGCTATGATTGGGTCTGCAGTGCTACTATCAACCTAGAAAATGTGAAAAAGATCAACCCAGTTACTTAGTTTTGGTATACTATTCTCTACAAGCACATGAAAAAATAGGTCTTTGAAATTTGGTTCTCCTTATGATGTCATAAGGAGCTCTTATTATAATAATACCACCCCTTAATCTGCACTATCCAACCACAGCACTGCCATTTAGTGCAGAGAGAAAGAAAGAGAGAGAGAGAAAATAATTTGCATACACATAAATCTTGAGTTTCAATTTCAACAAACCACAATCATTGTGATCCGTGTTTGCACTTCATCCACTTATTTGCATTTTAAAGGACACACCCAAAAATGCACATTTTTACTCACACCTACAAAGTGGCAATTTAAACATGCTATAATAAATTATTTATATTGTATTTTGAGCCAAAACTTCACATGTGTGCTCTGGGGACACCAAAGATTTATTGGACAAATTGAAAAAATCTTGTGACATGGCCCCTTTAAAACTTTTTTTACCATTTAATTTTTGTTCACAAGTCACAGAAACAGATCACAAGACTCATGAAAATATAAAACCAGTGAAATTGTGTTGAGACTGAGCTCAGTGCTGACTTTCACAGAGTCACAGTTTATATGATAAAGCAATACATATCCCACCTACAGCCTAAGCACAGGCACTACACTTCTGAACAATGGTAAGCACAAAAAAAAAAAATTGGAAACTCTTCTAAATCTCCAACATAACTGAATGTTTAACACTATTGAGTCTTTCTCTTTACTGAAAACCAAAAAAAAACACTTAATTTCAAAAAATGCTCTTGTATGCTCATGCAAAGCATGATGGGAACTGGAACCTCCTCAACCAATCATGTTGATTTAACTTTAATCTGAAGAAAATTTGCAGTGCCTGACTCTTCCATAGCTTACCTGGCAAACTGAACTCATCAAAACTACCAAAAGTTTGTAATTATTTGCAGTGTTTGTTACAGTAAGGATACTGAAATGACGCGTTTGGAAGTAATAAATACAATTTTTGAGTTCTTTGACTCATTTTATTTAAGTTTGTGGAACTTAAAATGGTGAACTCGTTGAAAACACATAAAACTTTTAAGTTGAATTAACTTTTTTCAAAAGTTTGAGTTCAGTTCACTCTTTTTAAATGAGTAGATTGTACTGTTCAGGTTTACAGTGTAAGCTAATCTTGCATTTAGCAATGAAGCTGATAGTGATGATTCTCTGACCAATCAGTGATTTGCAGTGTTTACACATCACATTTTAGTATCAGTGCGGCTCGCTTGAAACCTCAACTGAGGTGGTAAAAAAGTATCAGGCACTAGGTATTGTACACAGTGGAAAACCTCTCAATAGTGAGCTGTCCGGAGCCGAACCGGGACATGTAACGGAAAAAGCGCCATTAAAGAGTTGTTTTTCACTTAAAACTTTTCGATGAGCAAGGTAAATTTTACAACTTAAAATAAAACAAAGACTTAGCGAGTCTTCAGCACTTAAAGTGCCGTGAATTCTATTCAATGAGCTCCCAAAAGCCATTTCAAAATCACAGCAGTCTTGGTTTTTAGTTGGTACAGGATTTAACTGTACACTTTGGTCATATTAAAGTGCTTCAAAGCTCTACTAAAGATTTTTCATATAAAGCAAGGCTTTATGACGACAATTCTTTAAAAATAATAATAATTGAAGGATCGTTCTCCTTTTATCTCCCTATAAAAAGAAGCCTATATGACTAAACCTCTTTTTTAATCTTAACAAGAGATTGTTCAGTTTGGTCTGAGAACATAGAGGGAACAATAGCTTTAATGACTGTAACAGCGTGTGGCCACTGTTCGCAGCGGCCAGCTGGAATTCAGCACTGCGCTGATGTACCAATACTAAGCCACTTTGCCTCGCATTGAAATGCTGATTTAGAAATAAGGTATGGTTGGGAGGCAGATATCTGTATAGGTCGATCTTTATCTCCATTCGTGCAAAGCTGCATGGCTGAATCTGTGGTCTTATCGTTGAATCCCAGTTGGGCTGCACTGGGTCTCCTAATCCCAGTAAATGCATTCATTCATTTGAATAGACAGAAAACAGCTTGTGGCAAGCCATCGATTACACAAGGCTTATTGTCTGTTTTTCCATGCTGTCTGAATGTAGCTGTGCAATATCATATGAGGAGAAAAATCACAAATGAGATCTCTTTAATGTCACTTGTTCTCTTAAACCCCATTCGCACAGCACTTTGGTCCCAGAAAATACCTGTAAAATTTCCACACAGACTTCTTGACTTTGATCACCGAAACAATACGGCCAAAATGTTGTGATGACGCAAACAGAAACCACGACCTGCACTTGCTTGTCTGAAAGTATGTCTGTGGTGTGGACGTATTTAACCAAAGTGAGCTAAAGTGAGCAGCTTTCTGTATGCACAGACGCACATGTGGTTGAATGAGTCCGGTCCAGCTCCAGTCAGACGTGATCATCACTATGCCCTTCAAAGATCAAAACTCTTGATGTGTAAACTTTAGAGAGAGTCGCGCTAATGCGTCTCATACTGTAGTCCATTAACATACATATGGTGAATAAAGCAATGAAAAACAATGCAGCGTTTTTATGTAGAGCAACTGTTTATGCTGCACCATTTGGAATTTGCCCTCTGTCTCTGTGTGCACGCACGTTTCAAAAAGCAAGCAAACATAAAATCTTTCTGTTCTTGACAGGGCACAAAATGATCTCCACAGTATTCTTTTTCTTAAAAAAAAATTTGTTTATTTCTTAAGTGTATGTATAGATTACAGTCATAAGCAGAGACTGGTTTGTTTGTTCTTAAAGAGGCAGTAACCTCAATTAACCTACTTAAGTCTGTGTTAATTACAATGTTAATCAAACAACCCAATACAAAGAGAAAATCACTTCTGTAGCTCTAAAAAATAACAATTATATTTAATTTATGCAATAAAGACAGTGTTATGATTCATTTAATTCGATTTCTGTACCTAATGCTAATTTCAGACCTTACTTAATGTGCAACTTTGTTCTAGTGTTTGCAATTTCTTTATTTGTTTATTAGATTTTTTCCCACCCCCTTTTTTTTGCTGATCCGAAAAATAATCCGATCCATGCCTCAAAAACTGTAATGTGATCTGAAAAGTTAGTAAGCAGTGATAGCCATAAATGCAATATAATAATAATAATAATAATAATAATAATAGGCATAATAATTTCTTTCAGTGACCGCGTTTACATGCACCCTAATAATGCGATTATAATGGGATTTTGTCAATACTGCGATTATACTTTACCTCATGTAAACGCAATAATTCGATAAAAATAATGCGATTAAGCTCATAATCGCAATAAGTAAAGTCGCATTAAAAGAGGTGGCATACGCCGTTTATAATCGCAGTATGCGTCCATGTAAACGCTTTAATCGCATTTATACCGCACTAATTAAGTGCACGTGTGTTTTAGTCACGCACCTTAAGCACAAATTCGTTTTAATCTTGACATTAGAAAGTTTTACATGAACTCTGCCAACACGACTCGCTGTCAGCAGTCTGCCTTCATTCAGAAACAGCTCAAATAACACGACAGCAGTGTATAAAACCTTTAAATGACATTAATATATTTATCGTTATAATTATCGTTATAGTGACCACATCATAATGATAACTTCATGCTAATTCGATAAAACGAGCGCGGCATTACCTAATATTGGATATTTCTTGTAATAAAAACTTTTTTTGCAATTGTTTACATGTCACTGAATATGTACATATGCTGTTCTTGTTGCATTTACACAGCGGGAAACCAGCAGATGTCCTCAACTGAATGAATGTAGTAGTTTGTGTAATAATATCATACCTTTTGGGGTAGTCAGTGTGGTAGAAAAATTTCACAGCATCAGCTCTGGATACCTGAGGTAATTTTATGTTATAAACCTCAGCAATGAATGAGCTTTCTGCTGCATTTTAAGTGCGCGTGCACTTCAAGTTCAAATAGATTTGATTGGCTGTCAATGGTTTATCGTTCATCATGTGCCAAAATCGCTATCGTTATAGTTGTTGTGTGAGCTCTGCTATTTTTATATCATGTGAACGCCCTTTACAGGCACTGTCATATTTATATCTTCATCACGGCACCGGATAATGAAATACATCTATAACAACGTGTTTGTCATTTAACGTAAGTAAATTAAAACAGTGGACCATATATGTGAGTTCATCATTTGTGCTCTGCATTGAACTTTGTGTGAATAATCCGAAAATAAAAACTGCATGTAAACCGGAGTGAAGAGGTTAGCTCCAGTCATGTAAACATCTTACTGCGATTAAGACCTTACTCGCATTATTGGAAATAATCGCATTTTTGGTGTGCATGTAAACGTGGTCAGTGTTTCGGTTTTCGGCCTTGGTTTCCTCTTTTTCGGTTTTTGGTTTCTACCAAGAATTTTTATTTTGGTGCATCCCTATTTATAATCTTATCATAAAAAAATGCATGTAAGTGGTTCCTGGAGAGAGAAATAACGGATAATAAGGAAACTTCAGACGCTGCAGAGAAAAAATCTATACGAAGTGGAGGACTTTGAATACATCACGTGCAGGGTTCTAAATTAACTAAATAAAAACTTACTAGCCAGATTGGCCGGTGATGCATGAGGCATTGCATGCAAGATACATAAAGCTCCGTTCTCGGTCATTTATCCCTCTGGCAGTACTTCCTACATTTCCCATGAACTCTGTGCCGTAATGCTACGTGATGATGTTTATACGCCAATTGGCTGCGCCCAGTTTGCAGCGAAACCAGCGCGAGAAACCATGGAAACGAACTGAACGTCCACCAGAAAACAAAAGGAAGAAGGAGAACAAACGGGCAGAGCAGGGAGGATAGACTAAAGACAGCGGTGTCGCCACACCCCTTTACTGGGGCATGTGATCCAGTGTAAATCTTTCGTGCCCAGGTGTAAATCTCAAGTTTAAATTTTACTAGTGTATTCCTTTACAAAGATAATAGCGGCAAAACAGATCTATCTATATGCAATGTAGTTACCCAATTTACGCTTGTAAAGCGACGAAGCAGTCGCACTGACGCGTGCACGCATGTATCCATGTCCACGTGCGTCTTTGCGTTCCTCCGCTCGCGCAACTGCATCCAAAAGGTGACGCCACGCGAATGAGTAATTATGAAAACATGTCGAGAAGTAAGTTTCTAAATAATAATGCTAATCTTATTTTGACTCGATCATTATTGGCTTCTGTAGATGGACATCAGAAATGTTTTGTGCAAAGCAGGGAAATGAAAGAAGAAAGGAGAGATGATGAGTTTAAGGGAGGTGAGACAAACTACATCCTCACCCTATCAGGTCTGAAACATTAGAGGAAAACATTAGAGGTTTAAGAAATAAACAAAATATTTAACTCTAGGACACTACATAAACAGCTAGCAGTAACTGTGAATGAGATTATTTAGTATAGCAGTCATATAAAATGACTGGTTTCTTAAAATATTAAAAAATAAGTTATTAATCATTGCTATCATTGTATAATGTAGAAAATATTTCTCTGCTGTCATTATTACCAAACATTTTATGCCACGTATGCATCCAAACATGGTAATAACGTTAGGTATGATGAAGATTATACTTAAATATTTTTAAATACATATTTATCTTTCGCAGTACCTGTTGCACTGTAGAATAGTGGGTTAAGTAAAGGACATTGTATAGAAGTGTTGCACACTTGTTGCACACAGCAGGCTTTCAAAAAAGTCAGCAAAAAATGGGGGGCCTGTGCCCCAGTAAAGCTTTGTGTCTGAGAAATGAAGAAAGCTTATGTTTCATCACAAAAATGTTGTCATGTTTTGTCAGGAGTGTCGCATGCACGCGAAAGAAAAAACGAATCATTGTTGCATTCAGTGGCACTCATAATTTCTCTTATTTTCACCGAAAAAATTTGGCTAGTGGAAATGCTGATTGGCTGGTAACTTTAGAAAGTTACCAGCCACTTTGGCTGGTGGTCAAAAAAGTTAATTTAGAACCCTGGTCACGTGTCTTTACAGGATCTTTACGGTATGTGTATGAACGCACGTACAGATTCTGGAAAATCATTGTCACTGTGAATGAACCAAAAATTAAATGATCCCAGACAAATCCCAGGTGCATTTTCTTGTTTTTTCATAATGTCTGTGTGAAAAGGGCAGTGAAGACAACGGTGAGGCTCAAGTCACACCTCGTTATCATCTACCATATATCTCGGCAGGGCCGGCGTTTTGGGGGGGCATTCGCTGGCCGTGCCCACCCAAAGAGGTTGTTATGCCCCCCTACACAGTTTTTTCATTAATTTAATATATATATCAAGAATAATTAAAATAAATTAAACATTATATGTTTCATAACTTTTAATGTTATAAAATTATGAAAATAGTTGATATATGCTTTTTAAAATTAAAATAGACCAGTTTCTCTGATTGGTTGCATTGCGGTGTATAATGCGTCATTACGTCTTTAGCATATTAATGTGACTTGATACTAGCGACCTGTTTTTCGCGCCATCTTATGGATGGTGAAAAATATGGATATAAGAACATTTAGAACGAACCAGCACCGCCTGCTCCATCTGACTTCATGCAAACACTGATTGGCTCAAACTCGGAAATTAACAACAAGGTCGAGGCGTAATTTCCAAATCAAATCTACAGGACACTGTTTTAAGAAAGTTTAAAGTTCTCACACTTCACCTTCAGCTTTTTTAAAGGTAAGTTATGCGTTATTTTAATTTACGTAAGCTTAATGTGAAGTGTTGCTATAGACCGTTAACAGCAATTGCGACCTGATTATGGTAATACTGATTAGTTTGTGATCTTCTGCACTTTATATGGGAAATAAGCTGACAGTGTGTACGTTACCAGTTGTATGAGTGTGTGCTTGCACTGTATTTGTTGTTTTTATGCCTCGTTTTTGCAAGTTATTGTTGCTGATTGCGTGCCCCCCACCCCCGTTGAAAGCTGTGTGCCCCCCTGTTAGTTATGGTCTGGCGCCGGCTCTGTATCTTGGCAGTGTTTCCAAACAACCGAGATTCTTAGACATGTCCTTACTCAGTCAATATTAAAGATATCAAGGTTATATTTTCACAGAATGTTCTTTACATTACATAGGATGATTTTATGTAGAAAACAGTAAACCACAAAAAAATTACTTTAGCTGGGTTTTCACAGACTTGGTCACGATATTTCCCTACCTTGTGATAAATCCCAGGGATTGCATATGCTGAATGTATTGTATGGTTTATATGCATCAATTTTAAGGCCAAATAAACTAAGCTACTGTATCTTTTTCAATTCTATATAGCTCTTACTGCACATCAACAAATGTCTTTTTTGTCTGTTTTTATTTTGCGCCATCCTTTAGAAAAAGATTATAGGAGAAACATTAAACATGAAGTAGACACTTGAAAAATTGTAATGAAGAACTCCATTAAGTCTCCTGAACTATGAAAGAGAAACCTCTGAGCAATAAAACGTTTCCCTCGGGGATGGCAATACAATCCTTACACTCCATTTGACTTTCTCCTTAGTCTATTAATGGTAGTATGAAGGATATTCTCATTGCGATGACAGGAAGTAGCCAAGTGTAACAATTCTAATGATATGGGTGTCAAATATGCCAAGCAAGAAGTCAACATGATGTGTGGTCTTCATTAGCTGCCATTAAAAGCTTTAAGCTGTGAAAGTCAGAAACTGACTGAAATAATGAGAGCCCGAGAGCAGGTGCCAAGACAGAGAAAAGTGTGATGTCTCTTAAAGAACTACAGTAGTTAAAACATATAAGAAAGATATGACACGTGGGAACAAACAGCTGGAGCCCCCTCAGGTAAAGGGACAGTGATCCTGTCACCACATGAAAAAAGGACTTGTCAGTGCTGATTTTAATTGGGCGCTTTTGAGGTGGCTTGGTTTTATCTAAAAAGAAAAAAGCATTACCCTTCAAGAGGTAGTGGAGGCAGTGTGTATGCGAGGGAAAGCAGAGAACATCTAGACAGAAAACCAGAAACCAAAAATAAATGATCTGCTCATTTAGAATGCTGATATCTGGAGAGGGAAGGCAGAGAGGAAAGAAAGAGCGAGCCGGTGTGTGACAAGAGAGATAGATGATTCACAACTTGTGGAGTTTAATTTATTACTGCATTGCTCAGGTGGAGTGGATTTTACTAATGATGCTCTGAAAAGTGAACAGACGTATGCGCCGAATTAGAGATGGTAAAAGTGAGTGGGTTTAATATAATTTATGTTAAAAAGTGGGTGGGACAACTTAGGCCCACCCACTTTTCAACATCAATTATATTAAACTAAATTATGCTATGGTTCCGACACCCAGGCATAAAAACTGAAAAGTTTTCCTTTGCATTTATGAAAAATTTCAAGTACACACAACAATGCTGTAAAAAAGAGCAGCATTTACATGCATCCCTGGAGACTTAGACCGCTGTATAAGGTATTCCAGGCCTGTATATGGCAATGTTATATTGTAAAGGACCACTACCAGCTTGCACATATGCGCAACAAGTAGTTTTTAAAATAGTTTGTTTCTAATAACAAGAATAGATAACAAGAAGATTACCTTAGTTCAAATCATTACAAAAGCATATTTATTTATTTGAGCAGTAGCCATTCTGCTCGAAAGGAGCGGGCCGAAGCAAAAAAGCATATCAAAAACTATACTCCCATACATTTCTGTGAACAAAAATATATTTTAAATATATGCTAAATACATCTTGTAGAAAGTAATGCTCAATTGAATATATTTTTGAATTTGGAAATATATTTTGTTTTAACCTTCATATATCAACATATATTTCAAAATGTATTTCAAGGGAAATCAAATACATTTCTAATTTTACATACCGTATGGCAAAAAGGTATTATTTTCCCACATAATATTTTAAATATATGCTAACTGCAAGTTAATTTTATATAGTATACTTGAAACCATATTTAATTTTAACCTTTTTAAAACCGTTATGTGTACAGGTTCGTAACAAAAAAGTTTTTCTTTCAATGCAATGTGTTCCTTGGATTTAAATATATGGAGGGCTTTTTTAATGCTTTAAAATGCATTTATTTTTAAAAAATATATTTAAATATATGTGTGAAAAATATATTTTGTAAACATATTTGAAAATATATTTTAGCAAATATATTTTTGGGCAATATTTTGTATAGAAGGTTTCAACAGTAACAACATAAACAAGAGGCTGCACGTAACTTCCTGTAAACTCCGCTAAGAATAAATAACAACAAAGTTCTTTAAATGTAGTTTATTTATATAACAAGCAAAAAAACAACACATAGATTACCTAGGAAACTAAAATATTTGTTATTTTCGACGAGGCATTTGTTCAAGAGTTCAGTTTAGCAACTAGTCAGACCATTAAAAAAACGAAACCGGAAGTAAAATTCTGATCCAGATGTGTATCGCGTCAGCACACGTGCGTCCGATGAAATGGTCTATATTTTGAAATATATTAAAAATAATAATAATAATTGCCATATGGGCTGAGCTACTGAATTGCTGTGTTAAATGAATGTATACAATGTTAACTACAGATCGGCTGCCAAACCGTTCTTCACGTAGCGGTGATCCATGATCGCCATCTCCCCTCTTCTTTAGGAAACTAAAACATTTGTTATTTTCAACAAGGTATTTGTTCCAGAGTTCAGTTTAACCACTAGCCAAACCATAGTTAGTTAGGATAGTTCACCCAAAAATGAAAATTCTGTCATCGATTACTCACTCTCATGTTGTTACAAACTTGTATAAATTTGTTTTGACATATGATGAGGAAGGTTTATTATTACAAGTAACCCTGCATTATGTAAGGGATAATGTAGAGGCAACCGGTAGTTATTGGGAAATAAGCCCCGACAGTGTGATCAGTTGTATCACAATGAAGGGGCTTATTTCCCAATAACTACTGGCTGCCTCTACATTATCCCCCTTATTACACGGCTACTTGCCACATAAGAAAAAAAACTGGACATGAATATGAATTTGAAACATTTTATTGGCATATTTGTTTTAAATTAACATTTTTATCCTTCCGCGAAACTTTGCACAGATGCATAAAATGATCGTAATACCTTATTAAGATCCTCTGCTTCATACTTGTCTGTCTCCATTTTTTTCTCTTTAACCAGTCTTTGAGAAGTTTTAATGCCCATTCTGTACTTTTGTGTGTTGGCTTCGTAGCTGTCATGCTCTATTTTGTCAAGTTCATTCTCAGTAAGCTGTCTGTGTCTTGTCGTGGTTGTCCAGTGTTTGTCACAAGATGGCGCCAAACAGTAATCTTTATTGATCTTTATTGGCGCAGAGCGATTTTACTCGTGCAAGTAGTCCGGCTATGCGTTATTATTTTGGAGCGGTTATTATTTGAAAAGAACGAACCTGCAAATGTCTCAACTGACCAATCAGAATCAAGCATTCCAGAGAGCCGTGTAATAAAGAGCGGTAAAATTTTGTAAACTTTGTTGGATTAACTTAGCACATAATAAACAGTCCTGTAGGTTGTTGTTTTTGTTTTACTTGCACATATAGACTGATGCTGTAATCCAGACAACTCGGATTTTGAATACTTCCCATCTCAAACCCGGAAATAAACGTCTGGAATGGCAAGCGATGTCAGATATCTTGCCTTTGAACTTGGTGCAATTCAATTAACCCCAATCTCAGCAAGACAAGTAATCTGACATCATGGACAAGACAAATAGCTTGTTGCAATCATATATGAACCGTAAACACCTTGTGGTAAACACATGAGGTGTGATTGACTGGAATGCACTGAGGACTGAGGTTGGACATTAAAACTTGGTTGATCCAACCTATTGTTTCATCTCAAGTGCGGCATAAATTAACACGTGTGCAAGACGTGACCATTATCAAACTCACGTTTAAAAAGGTTACATGGAAATGAGAATGCATCATTATCAAAAAGCACTCAAAAGTTAGCATTTTCAGGACCCAAAAACATCATTATCGTGAACACAACACATGCACTGCAAGTCGTGAACACACACACACACACACACACCTGTCCCCCAGTGGGCAGCTATCACTGTAGCGCCCGGGGAGCAATGGGGGACAGGTGCCTTGCTCAAGGGCACCTCAGTGGCAACCTGGCACCTTAAGACTTATAAGCCTGACTATATAACCATTAGGCCACAAAAATACATTTATGCATTTGGTTGACTCTTGTGTCCCAAAGTTAATCCTTATCTCCCCACTAGTACAGAAAATCAGCCAAAGTTCTGCTTCAAACAATTTGTACAGGTTTATGTTACGGATAAGGTATGAACACAATCAAAATCTATAGGATGTCCACACTGTATGCTTGTGAAACAGAATGATGTCAAAAGTAACTAGAGATGAGACGCATGCTTGAGTTTAGAGCTAAGAGAAAGATGCAAAATTGTAATTAAACCTTTTGTGCTGCTGTTTCACCTGACTGCCTTTCCTAGTTAAGCAATTTATAATGAACACAGCACAGGCAAATCAATTTCTTCCCCCCTCAATGTGATATGATAACTGAGGGTGTGTGTGTGTGGATTGGTAGAGGTTGATGGCTGTCCATCGCATGTCCACAGGGAAGCGGGATTACTCTTAAGCAGGTCTGTTCCGTACGGCTGCTCGATAACGCCAGGCCCCTGGTTGAACAGACACCTGGTTGTGGGCCTCAATATTCACTGCATCCCTCCCCTCCGGAGCAAACCATTAATCAGGCGGTATAGAGAAAGATAGAGTCACCCAGAGTTGAGTCCCAAGACAGGCCACAGCTGAGCTGAAACCTGTTAAAGTCAATTATGCTAGGGAACAGTTCCAGGAGAGGGGAGCCATGGGTGAAATTAAAGCTCAAATCTGGGGTGACAGACAGACTGCCTGAGTGAAGGGATAATCTTATAAACATCTGAGAAATAATCAAAATAAGCCCTTGTGAATAAGCCGCTGAGGGGTGGAGTCATTGAACAGGTGAATGGAGCGTTTCAGCGCTAACGTGTAATGTTTTTGTGTAGATGAAGCACATTATAGATTGTGCTGGATTTACAAACACGGGTTTTTGCCGTAAACATGGTGCCATTACCACAGTAAAAGCAGGTAAATTACCATAGCATTGCTTCTGTAAATTTTCTAGTAATAGCAGTGCTATAATTTCGCTTTGTTTTTGTGTATTTTTAGAAAAAAGTTAAACTGTGTCCGAAAAAACTAAAGCGGGTCGCACACCGGACAAAAAGCGCCACGAATCTTAAAACAAAACACATTATTTTCTGTGAATGCACGAGCCTGGTGGCGTATGTCGCTGTGACTTTGGGCGCTGCTCAAATCCCTGTCGCGCCACAGCGCATATAGTTTAACATTAAATAACATCATACTTATCCCAAATCGTTAACGATTAATATAGGCTGCTAATGCATATTTAGCAGCTTGAAGTAAATGTTATCTGACTAAGCATGCGCTATTTAATGTGCACTTCCAGGGTACGATACCTACAAGTTGTCCCGCACTTGACGCACGCTTCTTGTCTGGTGTGCGACCCTCTACACAGAGCTGCTCAAATCCCTGTTGCACCACTCACACGGTTTAACATTAAATAACATCATATTTGTCCCAAATTGTAAGCGATTAACATTGGCTGCTAACGTATATTTAGCATTTTGAAGTAGATGCTATCTGACTAAGCTTGCATTATTTAATGTGCACGTCCAGTGTATGATACCTCCGAGTTGTCCTACACACGACGCAACACATCGCTTATCTTAAAGTGTGCGGCCCCCTTAAGGTTCTGTTTTGTACCCTTTCTTTTTGGGATACATTACTGTACATTAAAGCGATAATTCAGCCAAATATCAAAATTATCCAATGATTTATTCACCCCCAAGCAATCCGAAATACATTTGTCCATCATTTTCCAGATGACCACATTTGGAGTAAATGCCCTTGCTCTTCCAAGCTTATAATTAAAGAAAACAGGGATCAGGGAACAACTTTTGACTTCAAAGCCCAAAAAAAGTGCATTCATCCTGCACAGAAGTAATCCACATGGCTCCAAGGGTTTAATAAATGTATTTGGCAGTTAATCGAGCAAGGACATTTACAAAAATAACTCCAAATGTGCTTGTCTGAAGATGATGGACAAAATGTATTTCGGACTTCTTGAGGGCGTGTCAATCATGGGGTAATTTTGATATTTGGCTCGAGTTTCCCTTTAAGGGCCTATTGTGTACCTTTAAAAGGTACGGATAAATGTTTTGTACCCATAACATTTAACTGGTACCCAATAGGTGCTTAAGGTATATATTGTACCCAAAAAAGTACAACATTTTAATCTGTTGCATACTCATAATGGTACAAAAAAAAGAATCTTTGATGGTACCGCCCCAGTGACAGAAGAGGTAAAATTTTACTTTTTCTTCTGAGAGTGTGGTGTGGGTCCGGTAATAAAGTATACTGACACTTTTGGCCATATAAATATGTGTATTATTTAAAAAGTCGGGCTGACAGATAATATATTCAGATATTTTTAAAAAAGCTTTTTAAAATGCATCACTAGGATGCCATACTATGCAATATAGTTAAATTGTAGCTTATGAACAGGCCTAGATTTGTGTGTGTATGTTTGTTTCATTATCTGATTTGCATAATAACTTTAGTGAATAGTAAAACAATGCAGACAATGCATGCAATTACATAATATACTGTCAGGGTGCATTCTTAGTGGATTTCCCCTCCTTACCTAAATGTTTTTAGATTTAGATTGCAGTGAAATGGTCAAACAGCTGAACTATTTCATTTTCAGAGCACATTTTGTTGTAAAACTGTCGAGCCGAAGTCTTTGTTGAGTTTTATAGACCATAGCAGTGATTATTAAAGGTCCAATTCTTTCTGTGTTTTTGAAGCTTTGATTGTGTTTACAGTGCGCAATATACTATGTATTCATGTTTCACGTGTAAAAAGCTGTATTTTTCACACAATTAACTTATCTGTATACTGCTGTTTTCACTGTTCTCAAAACAGGCTGATGTCTTCTTGTTCTAAGTCTCTCCTTCAGAAATACGTATCGAGTTCTGATTGTGTAGTTTGTTTAGTGTGTTGTGATTCCACAGCAGCTTAGCTTAGCAGAGCCGTTTGAGCCAAAGCTGGCGACTGACGTATTCTTGTGGGCGGAGCAAAGTCAAAGAACTGTTCTACTGACGTCATTAAAGCAGGAAGTAGAGGGCTGTAGTCCAAACCGTACGTTTGCTGTAGGCTTTGAAAGGCGAATTCTGTTAAAGAGAATATATCGCCTGGCAGTGAACTTTGAGCTTTATGATTTTTCAGGTATTATTTATGCTCTAACAGCAACATTACACACTTACTAAAGTTTGAAAAATGGGATCAGAAAGAATGTGACCTTTAAAGCAGTGTCGGTCTAACCACAATATATTTCAGCAAACAGACAGAGCTACTGTAACAGTAGGCTAAGTTTAATGTGTTTAGATTGTAAACAAGGGCAAATATGAACGTATTTAAGTTAATTCTAAGGAACTCTAGGGTAAAGCTTTGAACGCTGGTGTTAATTTTTCAAAAGTTAAAAAGTAGATTGTATGTTTAGACACATGGCAAAATGGCTGCCTGGCAAAAGTATACTGCAGTAAAAATAATTGACCTTTCCTAAAGCTCCCATGCAGCTCTGATATAATATGACCCACTTATTACAAGAACGAATGCTAATATCCTAAGGCAGTGGTTCCCAAACTTTTTCAGCGTGTGGCCCCCCATGTGTATGGTGCATTCCTTCGCGGCCCCCCAAAGAAAATTTTTTTGACAAAAAAACTGTTCTAAAAAAACATTAAATTATACAAAAAAGTAGTGCTTTTGGTTAGTAGCCTTATTTTTTTTAGGTTTAATTACACGGAATTCATGATAAATTAAAGGATAATTCCGGTATTTAACACTTTGAGTCTCATTATGATGGACACAGAAATTTTGACAATGGGTCATGTCTTGACTTTTTGACTCGTTTAGAAGCGTCTCTTGATTGCTTCAGAATGGAAGTCAATGACCATGCACAAACATGTCATTAAAACAACACTTAACGTTCATTTTCAAAACTGTACTACTCACCGAGTGGTTCGTGGTGTTCGTTGATGATTAAAAACAAATATATTGGCGCAATGTATGATTTCAATCCGTGTTATTTGCTATAGTGGAACTATTTTTTCAGATACCTCACAACCGCGTATATACTTACGCTTTATATTTGAGTCTGAAGCGTCAGCACACTCCCGACCACTTGATGGCGACAATCACTTTGCCATACAAGTACGCTCGGTGTCTAGCGTATAGACAGTCACAACTGAGCTCAACTTCAAACCTAAGGCTGGTCACTAAGCCATCAAATATGGGAAAAATGTATTTAAACAGAGCGAAAAAACTACAACCACATGTAAACAGATCCCTTTTCCGTTTCCAGTGGCGGAGTGATATATCAGCGAGCAATGAGTCTTCCAATAGAAGTCAATGGAATTTTACAAAATGCAAAATAAAACATGACAGAAACTGTTTTTCGCTACACAACTTGTTTTTAATCATCAACGAACACCACGAACCACTCGGTGAGTAGTACAGTTTTGAAAATGAACGTTAAGTGTTGTTTTAATGACCTGTTTGTGCATGGTCACTGGCTTCCATTCTGAAGCAGTCAAGAGACGCTTCTAAACAAGTCAAAAAGTCAAGACACGACCCATTGTCAAAGTTTCAGTGTCCATCAGGGGCGTAACTATCAGTAAGCAGGGTAAGCGTTGCTTACGGGCCCGGACCAATCAGGGGGCCGCCCGACTGGAAGAATTTGATTGACAGTTGGTGGGCCCTATCACATCTGCTGTTCCCAGGCTTTCTCATGGGTTTCCAATAGGCTTGTTCGACTTCATGCGGCGCCACAAGAACCCTCAGCCGGATGATGTCAAAGTTCCGCGAGAGCAATTTAAAAGCAAACTCCTCCGTATGGTTTGGCGAATCACTTTCGCGGTAGTTTGACGTCACCCGGCTGTCAATTCTTGCGTCGCATGAAGTCGAACAAGCCATCGCCCAATGAAATCACCTCTAGAGATAGAGCCCAACCAACCATAGCCCAGAGTTTCTGTGCACGTTTGAAATCGGCTGGTTTGTATCTTTTGGTTTCTTAGCACAAACAAGAAACAATAACGCTTTAAATACCCAAACACTACACCAGACACCTAAAGCAAAGCACAAAGTGCAGCAGTAAGTAAACACATGATTTTGAACAGTATGGATTGATCCTGCGTATGATATGATTGAGCTGTGTTTTGCCTGAAGTTTAGAGCTGCTGTGTGCATCATGCCATCCAGAACTGAAGCCCGGAAAATGCCGCTGTAAATTATAATGTGGTTATAATGTAACGCTATAGCCTATAATGTAAGTGAGCATCTTTTTTATGTAATTAGACCTAGGTGTATGTGTGTGTAGTCATAGCAGTGAGTAACAATATGTTATAGTGCTGTCACCAGCAGTGTTTTTTCATATGTTATGGTGCGCTATCACCAGTGTTATGTTTTTGTTGTGGTGCGAGTAGGCTATTTCTGATTTTGTCAGTAATCTAATGTCTCTATGATCCTGTCCAATGTGGACATTGCGTCATCACGTGCTGTAGTAAAGGGCCCGCCTTGATAATCCTGCTTAGGGGCCCGGTGTTGGCTCGTTACGCTGCTGGTGTCCATCACTGTAGTTCATCCAAAACAAACCAGAAATGAGACTCAAAGTGTTAAATACCGGAATTATCCTTTAATGTATGTCATGAAATGTCATAAAACTGGGGCCCTCCTGGCACCATCTCGCGGCCCCCAGTTTGAAAACCACTGTCCTAAGGTACCAGTTTCAGCAATAGTTTGCCCTTTTGACGCTACCAAAACAACCTTTATGCATGTAGAGTGTAAATCTAAAACCTTTAAAGTCGAACAGCTATTGATACCTTGAGGGTAATTTTGTCATAATTGAAATTTAATCTGGAGAGAATGATATATGAAACTTTTAGGGGTGGTTTCCCGAATAGGGCTTATCCTATTCCTAGACTAAAATGCATGTTTGAGCTACCATAATTTAAAAACACCTTGTACTGACATAACATATATCACAGGGGCGTTATGGGAAAATATCATATCATGGTTGGTTTAGGCAAAATCACGATTTTTTATCACGGCTCATGTTGGTTTTAAAGACTTTTGCAAATTTTGCTATTACTGAGCCTTAAAGGGACACTTCACCCATTTGCATTAAGCTTTGTATAGTTAGAACCCCATACATTTTGAATGGTCGTGCATCATTTCCTCAGTTGAGACAGGAGAAATACGGATTTCAGTGTTGCACTTCCTTCTTTCTATGATGTAAAAATCATCATTTTGCATCATTGAAAGAAGGAAGTGCAATATCTTTGATGAGGGGGTGAGACTACAAAAACCCCTTTTCTCGGTCAAATAGGCACCAAATTCTAAATGTATGTTACATTTTCACTACAAATATGACACACTTTCAATAAAGATTAATGTTTCTACGGGTGAAATGCTCCTTTAATACAGCCATACTAATGCCCCCAATTAAATATGCAGTCCTACAAGGTAAATAATATATGCGTGGAAAGTGGACAGACAGTAGGCAGTACAACAGTGCATGCGCCAGAAAATAATGAGAAAGGACACTCTACTACAAACAATTACACAGCATTTGCACAAACACTATTGTTTTCTCTTCTTTTATTATCACTTCTTTCAAGATCAGAAAGCTGTGGAGTATTTTCGTCAGCATAATGTTTGATTCCTGTTCTTTGTTTTCTTGATATTTGATCTAAACTTTGTTTGCAATGGTGGATTTTCTTAAATGTCTTAATATAACTAAGGCCTAGTCCTGGCTTAATCCAAACCCTGTCTAAGAAACTGCCCCCTAAACCCGAGAGTTTAACATGCAAGAGACCATATGCATAAATATCCTGTTTTGTGTTTATACAACAAATTTCAGTCTTTTCTATTCTCTATTGTATAACTCTGAATGTCAACAGGAACCATGTGTGACCTTTACACTGCGGCATGATGGGATCGAGGTGATTAAATAGGATGAGAATATCATTATCATTTCCCCTCCTTCCCCTGAAATAAAGCTTTGATATACATGTCTTATAAATTTAGTTAACCTTTATCTGATGTGTAAAAGCTTGTCTCATCTGTGAAGAATTCTCTAGACGTAATTCCACAAAATAAGGGCCTGTCATCGCAGAGCACCACAAAAATTCATTAAAATCTCTTTATCTGTATCGGCTTTCCATTTTTCAGCATCAGTGCGCCTAGAGAGCAGTCCAGTAATCAATCCAAATTAAAAGAACAACCAATAATTTGATCAAAGGCAGATAAACAAGCCTCTTGTCTTGTTTTTCATTGACTGTTGGGTGAATTATTATCTGAAAGGAAACTGCCCAATGGGTCTTATAGTAATATTCAAACAGGCATGATTGACAGCCATGCAGGACGTTTGTGATAAGAATGGGGTGACAGGTGAGCCCAAGGCCTCCTAACGGAGAGCTTGTAGCAGATGCCATACTGCTTGTGTCTGGAGATGGACACTTTCTTCATGGTCGACTTCCCCCATTGATCTCACTTTTGTATCGGTGAATAGCGGGATTACATTTTAACCCAAGATGGACACCAACCGAAGGTTGTTTTTTCTCTTACACCAAGGACAGGAAGGAGTCCTTTCAAACACCCACAAATTTAACAAAATCTCAGTATTGATCTATCCAAACCTAAGTGAGAATTGCATTGGTAAACAGGATTCTAGTTTACAGCAGAAATCTCCTATTTAGTTTTCCCAGTGTGGACTTTCATTGATCGTTTCAGTTCAGAAATTCATGCTGTTTTAGTTTTCGAGGGTTTCGAAATGAAATGACATAAAACGTGTTCAGCATCCTTTCCGACCCAAGAGAAAAAACAAAGATGTCAATAGCAAAACTTCAAACACGTCTTTACAAATGTGCATCTTTGATGAGGACAGAATGAAAATAAAATGGGTTTAATCAAACAGACCATCGTGAGAACAGTAGTATTGATTAGAGAGTTAAAATAGCATTTAAAAATGCTAGAAAAGCGTGTTAGAGACAGATGTAAAGTCAAATGGAAAGTTAAAAAGAAGATCTATGAGGAAACTTGGGCAGCTATCCAGACCTTTATCTATTACTCTACCTAGCCACTCAGTTATAGAGCCCAGACAGAAACAATCAATACAAGCCAAGCGTTGCGATACGTCGTGAAAGCCGAGTGTCATAGTGTTGATTGCTTGTGCACCTGGGTGGGTTCTGGATCCTAACCGACTGTGCTTTGTGTCATTGTGATGGTCTGCAGATCATGTGCAGTGGGTCGTTCTCTGAGCGGTGACCTTGCTGAGAATGAAGTCAGAAATCCTGTACTCACATGCTTGCGCTTATAATTATCCTGTTTTTGGAGGTGTGAGATCGAAGGTGGCGATTTTCTAAGTTGCCCATGCCATTACCATAACATTTTACATTTTGTAATACTATTAATTTTTGGTAATGCAGGACTGTCAGTCAGTGGCCGTGGGCGGGGCTTTATCAGTGTGATGTCACATTAACAAGAGAATCAAAACAGCATGTCTTATGAGACTGCTTTGGTTTAATGGAGATTAAAAAAGAAGGAGTGGGTGGATTTTTTTCATTGTAGGGTGGTTGTGTTCACACACTGCCAACACACATTCATGTTCAAACATCCTGTAAACGTGGATTTTGCATAATAGGTGCCCTTTAAAGATTTCTGCCAAGGACAAATAGACAGGTGCTGTCAGTTGCTTGCTAAAAGTGCTGAGAGTGAAAAAGCACAAGTGTCTGCTGGTTGTGTTCTACTTGCACATACGTTCAGAAATTATCACCACAGCACTGTTTTTATAGCTCCACATAAACATAGTCTTTACACGTTATCTTAACATATCCCTTTTTCTTTATTTGGAGATATTTACGGTTTTCTTTTGATCAAGACAGTAAACAAATCTGAGGTTAGGAAAATGTAAAATTTTTACATTGTGCAACAATGTAAACAGTCCGTGTTACAACTAACCCCGCAATTTTTTTTTCTTAGGGTAACTTTTCTAATGTACACAAAAAAAATCAACAAAATAACAAAAAGTCAACGATAATAAAATCTCATTTAACTTACTTAATTACCTTTGTTGAAGGAAGTACACTGTAAATAAAATCAGTAGAAATTACAATGTTATTGCAGCTGGGTTGCCGGTAATTTACCGTAGATTTAAATGTATGTTATTTACTGGCAAGAGTTTGTTCAAAGTTAAATAAATTTGAAATATTATCAAGTCTTTATCTTTACAGAATAAAACTATACAATAACAGCCTCATGCAAAGCATTCTGGGAACCAGAAATCATCATCAACCTTTTTCAGTTTTTTGCTCCAGATTTTGTATCCCAGAATGTTTTGCCTGATGCTGTTTTTTTAGTTTTACTCTGTAATGTTCATTTAACTTTAAACAAAATGTTGCCAGTAAAAAACATAAATGTAAATCTACGGTAAGTTACCGGCAACGCAGCTGCAATTTCTACTGAATTTTTTTACAGTGTAGAATTTTTACAGTCTATATACCAGTGGCAGCCGATGACTTCTCCTCCGAGGGTCGCAAATTCAAAATATGTGTTCGGGGGAGTCATGTGTGTTGCTCGTCATGTCAAAATATGTGTTTGTTGCACATGCGTCAAAAGGGTTTATGATAAAAGAGACGCTCACGTTCACAAAATACAAGACACTAACTTAACACTAAACTCCGATTACACATGGGCCGCCACCGACCGCCACTGCTATATACTGTACTCCATGACTATCAATTATCTCCCACCATGTGTGCTTAATAGGGTGCTGTTTGTTTTCAAACTGTAATAATATACAGAGATCTCAAGAATGTCTCAGTCCCTTATCAAAGCAGACAGGTCCCCCCGACCTTCCCTTCTGCTGGGGCCATTACACTGCAATTAGCAGCCGTGGCCCTGCTGCGGCCAGAGGGACAGCTGCCACACACACATGCCCGTAATTCAATGAGACCTTCCTGCGGGGTGTGAGGAAACATAAGCGCACCTCTTGGTGGGCTCTTCCAGCAAGAAACATTGACCATGTGCCATGAAAATTTCTCAGATGTGTGGAGGCAGCAGGAAATATTGCTGAGCTTTGCCATATGGCTGATTGGATTTCGCTTTGGAGAAATTCAATTAAAGGTTCTCGTCAGAAACGATGCAAACTCTTTAGCGTGATGATGTGCGACAATCTGGGGAGAGGAGTTTTTGTCGTAATTGCCTTATTGAGAAGTTCATTATGGTGCTGATGGCTCTACCGCACGAATTAACGGTTACACCGTGAAGCTCTCAGCCATTCGGTGAAAAAAAACTTTTGAAACTGGATGAGCTGCTAAGATTGTAATAGGTGCAAACTACATAATGTAAATAGTTGTAGTTGAGTGTTTTAAAGAAACACATTCAAAGCATATCTCATGTAGTAATTCTCATCTAAAATCCTCTAAAACAGATTGTGGCTATTGCACAGTGAGCTTCCGTTATAATTCAAGCTAATTATCGACAGGAAAAGCATTATTGACTACTAAAAGCATTTGTGCAATGAAGAAAACTAAACAAAAGAAACCAAGGTATTACCGCTGCAGCAATATTGCATCTATCCAAATAAAGATGCAAGAAATTGCTCAATAAATCACCGCCCGCCCTCAGAGTTGGAGGGAAAGCTTATGATGGTGTCATTTTGGTCGTCTTTTCATCAGTATGAGGGCTCTTTCGCTAAGAGGTATCTCCATCAATGCAAAACTCCTCACAACACTGTGACAACTCCTGCTTGATAGCTCACTTCCGATGTAAATTTAAAAAAAAAAAATGAATAAAATGAGAATATCTTTTTGTCTTCAGCGTGATGAATGAAAAGGTGTCAGCTAAGCCTTGAGCTTTGGGGTTTACCTACGCAATTGTGTGTCAGAACTGTGACAGGAGCAGAATAGAAAGTGCAGTCTGAATGTGAAAGAAAATGTAAAACCTGGAAGAGAAAGATGGTTGAAATGAAGAAAACATTTATAAGAAGAATAAATGGGTGCTCATTTAAAAATGAGCTTATTTAAAACAATCCTGAAAAATGCTTACATCTTTTTGGTTGAGTCAAGGACTAGGTCTTCACGGGTCCACTTAGATCCCAAAACCCGACACGGGTCCGGTATAATACTAGTGGCATCGAGTCTCGGGAAATTAAATAAATGTGTTTTTGCGGAACAGACCCGAAAACCCGAACTCTCTCTCTTCTGTTTGCCAAGAGTGCTTGCGACATTGTTTGGCTGGCGGTAGGTTAATTTTCGTTGAGACAGACATGTCAGTCAATTTTAAATGTACATTTTAGTGGTTACATTGGTGTCGTCTTCAGATAACAAAGTAAAACAAATGGAGCAGCTCACCAAATTGGTTGCGAGGGTTTCTTTCTGTCTGACGGCTGCGTGCGGGGCTGCAGACTGCACACATGCCGGTGCCGTTTACATTCGAGTCCAGTCGGGTTAAAAAAAATGCCACTGGTCCGGGTCGGACTCAGGACTAATTTTCTCAGGTTTGTCTCGGGTCGGGTCTTTCTTTAAAAAAAATATTTATGCACGTCGGGTTCGGGTATTAAGTAATTCGGGTCATTTCGGGTCGGGTACATTTCGTTGGACATGAGAAGACCTCTATCAAGGTAAATAACTGAAATTGAAAAATGCTCCAAGTGAGACAAATAAAGCTTTTGGATTTTGACCCTGGCCCTCATATGATCTCAATCATTTTTAATAGGAACTTGGCAGGTTCCACCAACTTGAGACAGCGACGGACCAAACCAATGGCTCGCTGTGATGCTGAAGAGCATGCATTAATTCCTGTTCATCTTTGTGTCATTAATAAATACAGTACAACATTTACTCTGCAGAATTTATTTTAAGTGGGACAAAACTGGTTTAATGTCAACATTAAATGAAATCTTAACAATAGTGATGTTCATTACTGTTGCTATGGCAACCAGAGCTAGGTACACCTGCTAGCAACTTAATTGAAAGAGACTGGTGGCATGCAGCAACAAAGTTGCTTGCTGTATTTGTCAAGTTAGAGTCTTATTCTAAGTTAACTTATAATTGTGGGATGTTATGGGACAATTAGTAACAGTAATTGCTCACAAGTAAAAAATCACATCATCACATTTGAACTCGCACGTACTGAACTTACGTGCAGTGTGTAACGGTCTAACCTGCTAATGTCAGCGCTGAAACCAATTAGTGCAGCAAATGCACAGTTTACATTGTGAAACCGGATTTGTCAGTATCTGTGTCTGAAACTACAGAAAATAGCATTTATTTAGGCATAAAAGGGGGAGGCGAGGACTCATTCGCATATTAAGAAATGTATGTGTTGGATTTAAAAACTCCTCAAGTTGAATTGCTTAAAGTATGATGCAAAAATGGTGCTTATCAATTTTAAGTCATAATAGCTAGAAAAAATGTGATTATATTCACACAAATACTACATCTGTCCTTCAATTCTTAAATTAATTTAACTTGGTGTGCACATAGCATACTAATGCATACAGGGTTCCCACACCTTAACTTCAAATTCAAGGACCTTTCAAGGACTTTCCAGGTCCAATACCCTCAAATTCAAGGACTAAATGTCGGGTCACATTTCAAGTGAGAGCAAGGTTACATCGTGTTGCCTTTTAAGATACGTTGTTATAGTTCCCTTTTGAGGGAACTCATGCTGCATCACTGCCATGACACTTTGGGGACGCCTTCAGGGGTAAAGTGCATCTGAATGTGTATATCAAAGGAGCCAGGAAGTATATCGCTATCTAAAATATTGTCAAAGATGGCGTTACAGGGATTCAGGAAGTATGGCAAGGGAGACGCAGCGTCTCGTTCCCTTCTCAGGGAACAACAGTAACATACGTTTTCATGTGTCAAAACACAATTATGCAAAAAAAACATTTTGGTATGAATCAACATTCACATACAGAAGATATAAGCATTTAAAGTGAACAGTTTAGCACGTGGTCTTAAATGTAATTTTTATGATATTATCCTACACAGGGAATAATATGGATTTTTTTTCCAGAAAACTTATTGCAAAAAATAGAAAGATAAAGGTCATTAAAAGTCCTTGAATCTATGTATATTTTCAAAAACTTCCCAGGGCATTTTATTTTTTCGCCCAGATTCACAAACTTTCAAGGATTTCAAGGACCCGTGGGGACCCTGTGCATATTATAAGAAAGACTATTAAAAAAATGAATGACTGCTTTTACAGCAGTCATTTGATGCACTTGCTTTATCACAGAAATGCACAGCAAAGTGCATTTTTGATGTGGGTTTTCATTATTGTGAAAATCTGTGTTAAACAGGGTTCATGTTTACCAAAGCAAACAATGAGTACCTGAACAGTGACTTCACAGAAAGCTATCATTTAGAACAGAACAACATCAATAATACTAAGCAGAGCCTAAACCACTTTTTTAAACTACCACTTAAATGCCCCATGAGCTCTTATTGTTTAAAAAACATGAATAATTTAAATATACAGGCACGAGGGCTTATGGGTAATCCTCACAGCATTTTTACTTATAATTCTAAGTTCATTACACTTAATTTAAGTTAGGTGTACTTAATTTTAATTGTAGTTGAAATAACACAGATTTTTTAAATTACTTTATGCATACCTTTGACTTTATCATGTGGTTTATTTTTTTGTGATGCATAACCAATACATTTTAGGTAATGTCAAAAATGTAAAAATGTATGTTTTTAAGTAAAAGCTACTTATCATAAAACTTCATAGTTGTTGAGACAACTAATCACTTTTTTACAGTGTGGTCTGGGCTGTGCGATTAAGTAGAGGCGGATACTCATTTGCATATTTATAGATCTGCATAAACTTATTGAGGGAATTACATTCAAGCTGTTTTAAAGCATGTAGAAATCACTATAAATAATAATAATTAATAATAATATTTAATTAAAACAAAATTCGAGTACAACTGTATTTAAAGAGATGGAAAAGTCCTTAGGACACGTTACCATATGCTTGCCTAGACACAAAGTGCTTTTATAAGCAAGGCCGAAGCACACCTGTCTAAAATTCTCAAAGCTTTGCCAAGAAAAATGGTTTTGATGCGTCAGTAGTTGATGGCCAACCACCCGCAGCCAAACATCTCAAGGAAAGCCACTTTTACAGCACGGAAACAAACATTGCATCCAATGAACGCCTCTATGCGATCTTATTATGCAAAGTGTCTGTCACAGAAACACACCACATGCAAGCATGAATAATTAAGCAAATGTCTTCTCATTGGATAAGAATATGCAGTCTCATGAATAACTAGGAGACAAAAACTATAGTACACTGAAATATCACAATAAAGGCTGTGCACAACAATAAAGTAAAAAATCTTACAATTACCTAGTTTTCTGCTACTTTTAAGATTCACAGATGCTCCATAGATGTACACATCTAATAAAATGTTGTTTAGTATTTGATGATCCTTTAAATGAAAGGGAGGTTTATCTAATGTGATCACATGGAAAAATTATTGCTAAATATTGTCAGACTGGTAGAAAGAAACTACATGCACACGTCTCTGCTAATATGTAATTACAAAATTTCTCTTTAATATATATATATATATATATATATATATATATATATATATATATATATATATATATATATATATTTGGAGATCAAAGTTGCAGGAAATCACTCCTACAAAAAAGCCAAGATCCGCAAAGCTATTCTCATGGACCTTTTGCAAAAGAAATCAGAAACAACATTTTCAAACAATTGTCAGGATGCAATGCATTTATCTTCTGATTTGTCTGGCCAAATCACATAAAGTATAATTACATTTGCGCCAGCAGGCATGCTCAGTAAAGCTCTGTGAGGTACGAGTACGCATGAGTTTAGATTACATCTGACCTTGGCTTCACCTTTGAAACTCAGAGAAACTCAGACGGAAAGCGTCTCTAAGGGAACAATGCATTACTTAATCAACTGATAACAAAGTCAGATAAGGTCCCAATTCCATTAGGGACCAAAATAACTCTCCAAGTTCTTGTTTGTATCTTTGAGTTAGTGGAGCCATATTTTCAGGCTTCAGAAGGGTGAGTTTGAGCTTTTAATGAGGTCTTCTGTTAGATGTGTCAGCACAATTGGACAGTGAGATGGAGGTGCTATCATTACCGGCTTTTTATGATGTCCGCAGTCTCACAAATAACTCTAGTTTTAAGAAACATTCACTTTCCAAATCTATAAGCACAGAAAATCGATGGCCATACAAAATACACTTAAATGAGTGCATATTCTTAAACTAAGAAAAATAAAACTAGGGTAATGCTATTTACTTTATTAAAACGACATATAACCATTATTGCCAAATATGCACCCTAATATCCTCTCGCACACGGCATAAAAAATAAGCAAGCATGGCAGCGTAATGAAAACAGCTCCTTTTTAACCGTTTGTGAGATATCATCTCGGCTGGTGTTATCTTTCGATAATTGAGGAAATGGAGCAACTTGGATCAACAGCAATGATGGCTGTTGTTAATAAATAATGCAATCAGCACTTAATGCACTGAGGGAATACACAGCCCGCTGCGATCAGAATAGTAATTGAAAAGCCAACTAGTAATGCTGTAATGAAGAGCGTAGAGGAACATTTGGGCAAGATTTTGGGCTTTCGTTCTTTCACAGTATGTTGAGTACATGCTTCTCTAGATTAAAAGGACTCATGCTTAGGACTAACATTTAAAAAAGAGGGCACAAATAGTGTAACTTCAACCAGATAAGACATATTTTTGGCTCCTCTCTGCATATCGACCTTTAAAGACCTAAGTTCATTTGAATACAAAATGCATAAAGGTCAGAACAATTAATTTATAATGAGCTAATTCAAGCAGATCTGAAGTTAACCCTGTTACTCTCATGGTCTAACACCATATCCAAACTGAGGTTGCTATTGTTAAAGTGCACATATTTCATTGCTAAAATACATTGTTATATTGTGTATATGGTATAAGAAAGCGTGGTTTATGGTTAAAAAACACATTATTTTTCACATTTTTGTAGCTCCAGACATACTGCTTTCCCTAAACGCTCTGATTTTGTACAAAGCTCATTTATCTGAAAAGTGATGTGTCTCTGAGTGGCCAGCTGATCTGTATGTTGTGGTTGGCCTGAATAGAGGGTTTTCACGGCGCGTCATCAGAGCGGAAGACGCCATATTGGAGGCACTCCGCATTACAACAGAGCAGACACTGATGTATATGCCGAACGTCGTCAAGGAAAATAGTTAATTATTGCCGTGTTTGAGATGGTACCAACAGTACATATTGAGAAAAACATTTGGATTATTATCGACTTCCAAAAGTTATTAAAAACCAGGGAAAGGAATGCAAGAAATTATCAGAGGAGCGACGCTTGTGGTTGGTAAAGCTCAGGAAAAAGAGTAGTATTGTATTAGAAATATGATTGAAGTACATAAAGTATAAAACAATTATGCTTCTACTTGTTGTGCTTTATTTAAAGAGTATTAAATATGTACTTTAGTGTATGCACAAAATGTACTTAAACACAAATAAAAAATTTGCGCTGCAATGCCTTAATGCCAGTGTGCTTAATTGCTCATAGCAAATTTTCTATTGTAATGATAATTATATTTTTAATAGTAAATGGTAAAAACAATTATTGCTTTTATTTTTTACTGTGCTTATTTTACAGTAAAGCACTTTGGTAGGACACTGGCTATTTTAAATTTGCTATATAAATAAAGCTTACATTGACATATGGGCTCTGCATGAAAACTAGGTAGTTCACTAACTTATATCGGGATATGCAACTGAAGGAAGAATCGCCGGGTCGTCACGGATCCTAGAAGAGGGAGCTCGTAGGGATCTGCACCACCTATAAATTTTAATTTCTCGAAATATCGTGCCTTTTCTTGTGGTCCAAGTCCTTCCCTATATGCCTTTGCATCTTGGATGCGTTTTCTGTTGTTTAGACATGTCTACATTCACTTAAAGTATCCAAAGCGCATAATATTCCATTGTACTCCGTTCAGTTCTTCACACCGAGTGCCTCCACCATGGCCGCGCATCGGGGTTACCGCCCAGAACGTGACGTCGGTGAAAACCCTCTATACGGAAATGTGACGTTCCTTACCATGTTTGAAAGATTCCGTTACAATGCAATGCTAACAGGAGTTAACTTACAGGCTGTGAGTCCAAGCGGGAGGAATTATGATAGTGTCGGTCTTGTCTACATCACCAATCCCAGAAAGTAAACTGTTGCCTACAATCCGTGTGTTTGTTGTAGTCCAAGAAAAGAGATTAAGTTGGAGATGATAACTCGCGTCATTGTTTACTTTGGGGTTTGTACCTTTTACATATCGTTAACATGTACCAATACACACTTACCGTGGGTTCACACCAGCCGCGTTTGATGCATCAAAATCATGTCTACCGCGTCTAGTTTGCCGCTTGAACATTTTGAGTTTACTCGCTTCATTCACGCGTGAGAGGCTGCGCGTGAAATTGTAGTCATCTAGACATTCACACAGAAATTCGCATCATGGGGGGCTTCTGCGACTGCACTCGCTTTCTGTAATCATGTCACTACTAGAGCAAACTCCTGATTGGTAAACGCGGCACATTTTTCCACCAAAGTTCACATTTTTCAACTCGCGCGGCTACGCTCAATTTGCACGAACTAGACACGCGAATGAAGCGGAATTGCGTCTAATTAATAATAATTAGTTACATTTATATAGCGCTTTTCCAGTGCTCAAAGCGCTTTACATATGAATGGGGGAATCTCCTCAACCACCACCAATGTGCAGCATCCACCTGGATGATGCGACGGCAGCCATATTGCGCCAGAACGCCCACCACACACCAGCTTATTAGTGGAGAGGAGACCGAGTGATTTAGCCAATTAGTATGAGGGATGATTAGTAGGCCAATGGGCAAGTTTTTGGCCAGGATGCCGGGGCACACCCCTACTCTTTTCGAAGGACATCCTGGGATTTTTAATGACCACAGAGAGTCAGGACCTCGGTTTAACGTCTCATCCGAAGGACGGTGCTTTTTTTTGACAGTATAGTGTCCCCGTCACTATACTGGGGCATTAGGACCCACACAGACCACAGGGTGAGCACCCCCTGCTGGTCTCACTAACACCTCTACCAGCAGCAACCTGGTTTTCCCAGGTGGTCTCCCATCCAAGTACTAACCAGGCTCAGCCCTGCTTAGCTTCAGTGGGCAAGCTGTCTTGGGCTACAGGGTGATATGGCTGCTGTCTACGGCGCTAAACGCCTCATTCGTGCCGCGAGAACTCCAGACAAGCATCAACTCGTCTTCACATTGACTTAACATTGAAATCACTCGCGCTTGACGGCTCTACTGCGGCTGGTCTGACCGCACCATTACACACCAAAGGAAATTTTAAATCGTGAAATTGGCCATACACTCTAAAAAAAAGTGGTGCTATATAGCACCAAAAGTGGGTCTTTGCTCGTTATCATAGAAGAACCATTTTTAGTGCCATATAGCACCAGTGAAGCACCTGTGTAGAACCACATAGTGCCATGTAGAACCATATTTGGTGCTATAGTGGTGCTATATGGCCCCAATATGGTTCTACACAGGTGCTTCACCGGTGCTATATGGCACTAAAAACGGTTCTTCTATGATTACGACTTGGTGCTACATAGCGCCGTTTGTTTTTAGAGTGTAGTTGCGTTTTAACTTAAGTCTGCACTATAGAAACTAAATACTGTAGTATTACAGATAAATGTATGGTAATACCTTAGTTTGGTGAACACATATTCACTAGTAACAGTGTTGCCAAATTTGCTTAATTTACAAAATAAAAGGTTCCTTAAAAATTAAGGTTCGTAAAAGGTTCTTTGACAGGCTGTGTGGTTTCATAAAGAACCTTTTGCATTGGTATCCTATACTGTTCTTTGAAATGTGTCACAGAATACATAAAGAAAACAAAGAAATGGCTATTTTACAAAGAAACTGACTAAAGAGTTCTTTGGGAAACCAGAAATTGTTCTTGTATGGTATTGCTTTGAAAAACCCAATTTAGCACCTTTATTTTAAACAATCTAAACTCCAAGCCTGTCTTCTTATGTGTGTATTCTGCCAAAAATTTGACAGGAAAGGGTATCTGAATTCAGGGGTGGGCAAACCTGAACTCAACATCACAATAATAAACCTGCATGCAGCAAATAATGATGCAGCTGTCTATGGGGAGTGTTACAAAGATGACACGCATGAAAACAGAGTCAGGTTTAGCTGATCTAAACAGTATCAAACAAACTCAAAAATATATTCAAAACTGCATGATATTAACTTTGAACAGATCCATGCTGCTGAATCATAAATACCCCGAGAACACCAAAGTGAAGATACATATTTACTGATGCTGGTTTTGTCCGCAAAAGGAATAGGATTTTGGGTGCACGAGCAAGGCTAGTGGACCAACTCCGCTTCACTTCTGTAACCGCCCCCGTTTTACCGCTTTCTGCACGTCTCCTATTGAAAAAGAACTAAACACTCGCGGTTGCCGCGTACCGTGTGAAATGCCTATAATGGAACATTACAGCACGTTTCAACTGTCAGCAATACTTAATTCAAATAAATAAAAATAAAACTTTGAACACTGACTGCACCATACTTAAATAGTATCATTAAAGTCAATCTGTGGCACGATATGGGGAACAAATCTTTAAGGGATACTCCAGCCAAATATAAAAATCACCTCATGGTTCACTCACCCTCAAGCAATTCAAGATACATATGTCCATCATCTTTCAGACAAGCACATTTGGAGTTATTGTAGTAAATGTCCTTGCTCTTTCTTGCTTTTAAATGGGTAAAAAACAGGGATCAGGGAACAACTTCTGACTTTAAACCCCAAAAAAGTACATTTATACTCAACAGAGGTACACTGTCAGAAATAGGGGTACAGCTGGGGTCCATTTCTGTCCCCCAAGGTACAATCAACACAAAAGTACCCCATAGGGCTCATTATTGGACCTCAAGGTACATGTATGTACCTTTTTGAGGGTCAAAAAGGTACATATTTGTTCCCAAGCATTAAAAGGTACATATTTGTACCATTTCTTTTAAAGGATAAGGTACAATGTTAAGAGACAGTCTCTTGCCATTTTTTTTTATTTGTTGTTCTAGACAACTGCTGTAAATCTGGTCAGTAACATAAATAACTATTGTGTCAATTTTTGTTTCCTTTAGTTGGACACATGGGTATTGAAGTAGTATTAGTTTTCTTCTGTTCATTGACAGTGTGTTTAATTTTAAATTTTTAAATTTTAATGGACAAAAAAGTTAATTTCACTTAATAAAAACTGTGATATGAACTCAAAAACTGCAATTTATTAACCATTATTTAAACTGAATAAGTACTGAATAACTGAATCCCTCACACACACCGAAAAAAAACCGCGCTTTTATTTTGACACGCGCCCATCCCCCCACATCTCACGGTTGGAGTCAGTTTCACAGAGCAGCGCAGGAGGACGACAGACACATAAAGAACATTAACAGGTAAGCACTGGAAACTCATTCATCATCTTTAAAACATTTTTAAACTTTAAAAATGTGTTGTTTGTCGTGGCTCTTCATTTTAATACTGATTCGGTTACGGTTATTTGTGTAAAGTTGTATAAGATGAGTCAACGCGATATTGACACAGCACTATTGCCTCAGACTCATTTTTATGAGCAGGTTAATCTGCATTAACTACACCACAGTTCTGTAAGTGGAAAAAGTATTCATATTTATGTGTTTCCTCACGGTTTAGGGCAAACGTTTCCCGCGCAAGTTTGAATCTCTCTCAGTCAGTCAGGGGGAGATTAACTGACTGACTTTCTACACGCCACCAAACAGTCAGTTATACAGAAACCTTTTTAAGGTAACGTTACCACATTTATTAATGTATTTATTATGTTGTTTGAGTACACCACAGTTCTGTAAGTGGAGAAATAATTCATATTTATGTGTGTTTTCTCACAGTTTAGTTTGAATCTCTCTCAGTCAGTCAGGGGGAGATTAACTGACAGACTGTATAACGTTACAGGCCACCAAACAGTCTTACCAAGAAACCTTTTACAGGTAACGTTACCACATTTATTAATTTATTTATTATGTTGTTTGAGTACACCACAGTTCTGTAAGTGAAAATTAATTTATATTTATGTGTGTTTTCTCACAGTTTAGCGCAAACGTTTCCTGAGCAAGTTTGAATCTCTCAGTCAGGGGGGAGATTGACTGACTGACTGACTGACTGACTGTCTACTCGCCACCAAACAGTTACACAGAGGTAACAAGGTAACGTTACCACATTTATTATGTTGTTTGAGTACACCACAGTTCTGTAAGTGAAAAATAATTCATATTTATGTGTTTCTCTCTCAGTAAGGACTAACGTTAACTGTCTGTCTGTCTGTCTGTCTGTTCTCAACCAAACAGTCATTCAAGACCTTTTAAAGGTAACATTACCACGTTCATTCATTCATTCATTTATTATGTTGTTTGAGTACACCACAGTTCTGTTAAGTGAAAAATTAATTAATATTTATGTGTGTTTTCTCACAGTTTAGTGCAAACGTTTCCAGCGCAAGTTTGAATCTCTCTCAAACAGTACCAAACAGTAAACCTACACAGAAACCTTTTAAAAGGTAACGTTACCACATTTATTAATGTATTTATTATGTTGTGATCTGAAAATGTATTCATATTTATGTGTTTTCTCACAGTTTAGCACAAACGTTTCCAGCGCAAGTTTGGATCTTTACCATTGAGGGTGGCTGACTGTTTTCGACCAACTATCATTCACACGCAAAAACTTTAAAGGTACCACATTTATTTATGTTGTGAGTATACCACAGTTCTGTCAGTGGAAAATGTATTCATATTTTTGTGTTTTCTCACAGATAAGTATGAACGTGCCCAGAGCAGTTTTCGATCTTTACCATTAAGGAGGCTGACTGACTATCCTCTACCACCCGTCATTAACACAAGAAAAACTAAAGAAATGTTTATCCATATGGACCTATTCATTTACTCATTATGCTGTGAGTACACCACAGTTTTATCAGGGAAAAAATTTATATTTGTGTTTCTCACTGCTTGACAAGGACAGATGTGGCCCTGTTAAAAATGTTTAAATGTCGTTTGGTTTAAGGAACAACACACTGATTTTGTTTTAAAATATTCCTGTTTGGACAGTCTGTTAAAGTCATAAAGGAATACTTGATATATTTCATAAGTAAAGTGTAAATGTAATATTAGTTTTTAATGTTGTGAATTTGGACTGAACAGCACACTTCTGTTTTATATCTAAACCTTTTGTAAAATAAATGATTGTTCAATAAACTGTGTGTTTTATCTTTTCTGTTATCATTTTTTATACTAATGTTTAAAATGTACCTTTACACTAAACGATTGGCTACACCAACACAAATATATTGAGTCATATGCACTTATAATCTAAAGTTTACAGTACTTAGATTGAGATATATGTATAAGTTTTAAAACCATAATCAATGAGTGTACCCTGTCAAAGCCAATTTTGTACCCTTTTTGAAGGGTCCATATTTGTACTGTTAAATAAAGGTACAAAATTGTCACCAGAGGTACAAAACTGGTCTCTTAAGGTACAAATCACAAGGGTACAAATTTGTACCCTCTGCCAAGGGTACAAAAACTGTACCCTTGAGGGTACAGCCCCAGTGACAAGCCATTGTACCCCTAAAGGTACAATTATGTCCTTTCTTTTCTGAGAGTGTAATTCAAACATCTCCAATGGGTTAATAAGTCTTCTGCGGGTAATCAATGCGATTTTGTAAGAAAAATATCCATAATTCTATTGTAATAACTAGCTTCTGGTAATGGTGCCTACTTGGACTTATGCAATTCACGAGATAATTTTACCGTAGTGAGCATTCGTTGCCATGGGTACGTTGCACAGTGACTCTAGTGAATCGCGTAAGTCCAAGATGGCGTCTTTACTGGAAGCCAGTTATTATAGTTTATAAAGTTTCTTACAATATCATATTGATTACCTTTATTAATCCATTTGAGCCGTGTAGATTACATCTGTCAATGATGGATGCACTTTTTTGGGCTTCAGAGGTTGCTCCCTAATCCCTGTTTTCATTATAAGCTTGGAAAAGCCAGGACATTTACTGTAATAATGCCAAATGTGTCATCTGAAAGATGATGGACATCGGATTGCTTGAGGGTGAGAACATCATGGGGAAATGTTGATATGTGGCTATAGTGTATCGCTTTAAATTAATAATAATTTAAGAAAATGTCAAAAAACAAGTTGTCAATAAAGATACAGGGGAAATATAAACTTATTATTAGAACTAAATAAAACTAAACTAACACTGAGAACAAAAACATTTTAAATTATTATAATCTGCTTTTAGAGAGGAAACAATTCTGAGTGCTGTCCTGGACCCTGTGATAACAAGAAACTGACAAAGATTCACAGTCAAGGCTGGCCATGGAAACCAAAAAAAATGATGAAAGCCCTTATCACTTGTTGCTTTTCGTGTTATGCATCATGTAAATGTAATAATTGTAATGTAGAGTAAATTCCACAGTTTGGATATAAGCATTTATTTTAATAACCAATTAGACCTAACACGTTATAAAATATTCATTAAAAGTCTGCCTTCAGAGAGTTGAAATCCTTGAATTCGTTTCATATAAACCTAGAAACCCACCATGATCTGCTTTTCATTATCTGTGTTAAGTGTTTTTTTAACATAGTCTTGCTCTTGCTCATTGACAAACTGGATTCCAAAGCGTTTTTCTTCAGAATCCGTCCAACGCAGCTATTAACTCAAGCTGATGCTAAAATATTGTGAAGGTCTCAGTAAAAGAATTTCTCAACACTTGTAAGATGATACCACAGGGAATATTAATAAAACTGAAAACACCCTAAATAAATACATTTTAAAATTAAAATAGTATTCACTGGGACAGTGGTTCCCTACCTTTTCTTTGGGACCTATCTACACATACAACAATCTGAGCCCCCCACAGCCCTCTAGCATTTACGTATTACACCTGAGGGTTGGGGAACTCAGATTATAAATATTAAAGATATTAATCACTAGACGCATACAGTGCCATGTGTGGGATTTAAATAAACGTTCCCCAGAGAGTACACTCTCATATGTGGGATTTCTGAATGTAGTGACGTAACACACTGTCATTTTCAAACACACACAGAGGTGCGCTGTAAGAAACTCTCATAACAAAACAGCTTCTCAAACAATAATTTTAAGCTTATGATGTGTTTTTATTTCATGTTCCGACCTTTAGAAGTGAAACATGTACAGATTTATATGGCGATAGTGAGGAAAACGCGGTTGACGCAATAGTAATTTATTTATTATTTAAATTTACAAAACAGCTTTTTTGTACAACGTTTTTAGGCATGCCAAAATAAAATGTAGAGTTCATAATGGGGGGGGGGGCAAATCGCCTGCGATTCTCAGTAGCAGTAAATTGCCATCACCTGCTTTCAAATGGAGCGGCATTTACTACACAGAGCCATATTTCACAGAGAAGCTCGGCAAAATCGCATACATTATCGGAGGTGATTTGTACAGTAAATGCTGCTCCATTTGAAAGCAGGTGATGGCGATATACCCATGGGGTTCTATGGGAATTGACTCCCTTTTGGAGCCAGCCTCAAGCGGCCAGTCAATTAATTGCAGTATAAGTCACTTTCGTATTGGCTTCATAAGAGAGATCGGAAGGTTGCCTCTCAGTACTAACACACACACACCAATGTAAAAGCATGAAACAGAAAATAGGGGCTCTTTAAACATTTTACATAAAATATCAATTTAATTTATTGGCAATGTAAGCAAAAGATTTTATAATTTTAATATATATTTTTTATATAAAAATGATTAGTGAAACAATATATACATCTTGATTAGTGAAACAATATATACATCTTTACTTGAACCTAGAAGCATATCAGATCCTGCACCCCAGGTTGGAAACCATCGCAATGGGGAAATAAACGTCAAAACAAAAGCATAAAATTAATTTAAAAAAGATTCAATCTGATTAGATTTCTTTAACAAGCTTCAATTTCGATTTGTCCTCATAACAAATTAGGCTCATCATTGAATCTTGTATTCACTTGCCGAATTAAATCAACATTCATCTCGGCTATATGCAAAAGACTACATAACACATTCCTGACCAGAATACGAATGCTTTTGAAAAACAACGGTCTGAAACTGAAACTGCAACATGACACATCTCCAGTCACAAACATGTCACACGTCTATGACTCTGCGCAGCTTTATGACAGACACCAGACACAACACACTGTCATCCGTCTACCCGGGCCGTCTTTTTTACGTGATCGCTGTGGACAGTAACTTAGATGAGATGCTACAAAGCTTCTCTCCATTCTTGCAGCCATATGACGGTATACTGTAGTGATGTGGTGGAGTAACTGTGGGGTAAATTCAATCTGAGGAGGGTTAGGTGACAGGTTCAATCATTCACCACCTGATTGTGCCTTTTCTTAGATTGAGGTCTGGAGTTGAGATGAGAAATAACACAGTAATTTGTTTCTGAAGCATCGCTGTTAGGTCTCTTAAACTCAGAGCGCCAATATCTCAAAAATGCCCAATGGCAAATAGAAAGCAAGATGTCCATCTTATGATTACTTAGACTGCGCTACTGTTTATTTTTTCTCTCTCAAGCAGTTTAAATTTATGAATCAACATTTCTCTCAGGTTTTACGATAAAGACCAATGAAACTCTGTGTTGATCTGTCAGAGTTAATCTACTTTGCAAAAACACTGTAGCTGTAAACAGCTCTACTTTAAAGGGATAGTTCACCCAAAAATGAAAATTCTGTCATCATTTTTTCATCCTCATCTTATTCTAAACCTGTATGGATTTCTTGTTTCTGATGAACACAAAAGAAGATTTTTAAAAATATAATGGTAAGCACACAGCTGATTGTAACCATCAAGGTTCCCACACCTTAGTTAACTTTAAATTCAAACACCTTTCAAGGACTTTCCAGGTCCATACCCTCAAATTCAAGGACTAAATGTGTGAACACTTTTTAAGTGAGAGCAAGGTTACATCGTGTTACCTTTTAAGATACATTGTTACAGTTCCCTTTCGAGGAAACTCGCGTTGCCTCACTGCGGTGACACTTTGGGGACGCCTCCAGGGGTAAGTGCGTCTGAATGTGTATATCAAATTCAACCAATGGTGAGGCTTAACGACAAAGACAGGGTGATGCGGGAGCTAGGAAGTATATTGCTATCTTAAAGGGCGTGTTGCAGGTTAACCACCACTGTTGATTAATGGGAACATAAATCACTCAAGATATGTATATCATTTTTAAAATGTCTCAAAAAAGGTCTTAAAGACCCTTTTTTTTAATGTTTTTGGTATTAACGTTTTTTTTTAAGCAATTCGGCAATGACGTCACGTTGGGTAGAAGTAGATGAAAGCCTCAGCCAGAGCCATAGAGATAGATGAGACATTTATTGCCGTTTTATTAATACTTACGTTTATAATATGGAAATCATATTTACATAATAGGAAATATATAATGTGGTATACTGCAAAGTTACCCTGCTAATTATTATTTATGATATATGTGGAGATAAATAAAACTTTGCAAATCTGCTGATTCAATCCATTCATGTCCTGACCACCAGGCTAGAGAGTTTTAAACATCCTTAATCCAGACTTACTAGTCTATCATATAATATCTAAAATACATTTTTATGTGAAATAAAAGGAAGTTTTGTTATATTGTTTATGCGATCATGACGAATCACACGATCATTTTATACACAGAAGCAGCGGTCAGCAGCTGCAGCGGGCTTGAAACCGACCGCATACTGCAATAAACAGGCGTTCGGCGGCTTTTTACATCTAAGTATGACAGGCTAGAAACCAATCACTGATCCCCGTATTTTTATAAATCCTGGACATGATTGGACCGGCCGAACGGGTTGAGCACTTTTATATTTGTTGAGCAGAGAGGCTGCACAGTTTGACCAGCGGGCTGCGGGAACCGGCCGCACATCAGACAGACAGACGGTGTTGCTAATATAACTCCCAATGTATAACTAGACCGGCCAACCGGGAAAGTCCCGACTCTCCCGACTGACACTCCGCTACTGGCTGTAGGGAAATGTGTGCGTTTTGATCGGTGTTCGAGGCTCTTACCCCGCGACCAGATGTGACGACGTGAAGCCTCACTCAGCTTCCAGGATTTGAGTCATGCTGCCTGAATTCGTTTGTGCTGAAGATCGCATACACCCATTTCAGCAGGATTATGGTCCCCCTCAAACCAGCACGCACAAGTATGTTAATTGTTTGTTTACTTTCTACACGAAGTTATGCTAACGCTATCTGGCTTTCTGCCTATCTCTCTGTACTAGCCTATCTATCTATCTATCTATCTATCTATCTATCTATCTATCTATCTATCTATCTATCTATCTATCTATCTATCTATCTATCTATCTATCTGTCGTTCTGTCTATCTAGTCTATCTATCTAGTCTATCTATATCTATGTATTTATCTATAATTTGCATTGATATAATCTGAATATTTTACTTTACTCATCTCTCTAGTCACTCTCAATGCTCTTAAGGCAAATTCTCTCCCCAACGTGACGTCATGCAGTGCGTTGAGGGGGAAAGCAGAATCCTTGCAAACCGCTGTACTTTTTCATTTTGTATTCTGTTTTGTGATAACCAACAACATAAAATACAATGGATAACAATTTAAATGTTTATTATCAACAAGCAAATTGCCCAAATTCGTGTAAAAATTTTACCTGCAAAACGCCCTTTAAATATTGCCAAAGATGGCAATACAGGGACAGATGAAGGATGGAAAGGGAGAGGCAGCGTCTCGTTCCCTTCTCAGGGAACAACAGTTACATAACCAGAGACGTTTTCATGTGTCAAACACAACTATGCAAAAAAGCATTTTGGTATAAATCAGCATCCGCATACAGAAGATATAAGCATTTAAAGCGAACAGTCTTTGTATACTAAGAATTTGTATGTTATTATCCTACACTACACAGGGAATAATATGGATTTTTTCCAGAAAAATTCTTGCATAAAATAGATTCAAGCACTTTCAATGACCAGTATCTATGTATGTATATTTTCAAAAACTTCTCAGGGCCTTGAATTTTTACCCCAGATAATGCCAATTGTGTACTTACCATCATTTATCAAAAATTTTTTTCATAATTTATCACATTACTTCCATAATATTTGTTTTCCTACTATGGAAGTCAATAGTTACAATCAGCTGTGTGCTTACCATTATTTAGTAAAATTTCTTCTTTTGTGTTCATCAGAAAAAAGAAATTCATACAGGTTAAGAACAACTTGAGGCTGAAAAATGATGACAGAATTTTCATTTTTGGGTAAACTATCCCTTTTTAAAGCAGTTTTACAAAATCTATATAACTCCCTGTATGATCAGCTATGGGTATGATTTTCTGAAACAGTTTTAGGGGAAATATGAGCAAATATTGATTGCTTAATATTATTTTGGAGCTGTTGCTGGCTAATAATTGTTGAAAAAAAATTTCTCCTAGACATCGGGCAAACATACATTTATTTATTTATTTTGTCTATTCATTCAGAGGGTTTACTTAAGCAATCTTACTGTGTACTTAGATTTTTATTCAATGAAACAAAATTAATATTTCACAGACATCAATGGCTTTACTTTCTGTCTATTTTTCAAGATGCAAGATCTTGCAATTTTTGCATTTCAAGATACACATTTCTAACAGTATGTGTGTTCTCGATGCTCAAACACATGACCTTTATTCTCTTGTTTTCCTATAAGAAATGTGGTGATGAAGATGCAAAAAACAAGTATTCCCAAGTCTTTCAATGACCCTGACAATGAGATAATGACTTTAAACAACAAGCTCCAGTATAAGGATTTGGACTTTGGATATGAATGACACCCATGTCAACCTGTCAATTTCAGAACAGAGATACAGTGACAGTGAGTGAAGTAAATATTGTTGACAGGTATTACATCTCCATCTCTAGCATCATTTCTTGATTTTTTCCTCACAGATACATGCAGTATTAATAACCTCTGTAGTCTGTAGTTCCTGGAACAGACATGCTGATAATGTGATTAAAGCTTTCAGCAACAAACATTCTGGCGGACAGATGATATGCATTATGACACTTGCTTTTAGGGTCTGCTGATATTTTTCTTTACTGAATTTAATCCTGATTTATTCACTGAACTATCGAACTACATCAGAATAATGCTGAATAAATAGCACTAATAATGTACATAAAGTGAAAGTAAACACTACTTTAAGGAATTCAGAGTCATATAAAGATACTATGTCATATAAGCTGAACAGCACTGTATTTTAGCATTTTACGTTTTGTGGTTGGTGTGTTGTTTAAAGGTGCTGTGTGTAGTTTCTCTGTCCACAGCTCACCCCTCGCTTTCAAAATGCATAGAAAAGCTACAGTAACCACCAACAGGACAAACATGCCCTGAGATAATATAGTGATGAGATGAACTCTACAGTGCAGTTTGTCAGTTTAGGGCTACTTTAAACATGGCTGCGTGAAAAGGCGACTACAATGTAAGGAAACCAACGCTGTATGTAGATAAAACGGCTCATTCATGTAAGGTCTTTATACACCACTGAAAACATAGTTATGTATATTGTATTGCATTTCTGTCAAGAGATCCTCTTAAAAGTTACACAATGCACCTTTAAATGACACAGAGACAGTACAAAATGACAGGAAGGGAGAAAAGAAATAAAATCTATAATGAATATTAGCTAAGCAACTTAAATGATACCTGAAAAAATGAACTAATGCCTGCTGGTTTGGCTAAGTATGTACTATGTTTTAAAGAAGTTCTGTATTTTTAAGAGCGTTTATGTGCAGTGATGGTTTATTGTTTCTCTTTGGTTATTAACTGCACATTTTTTGTTTAATAAGTAATATCTAATTGAATTAAGTTTAATTAACCTTGTTCACTGAAGCGCGCATCTGCCGTACACAAGGCAATCTGGGCAAACTGACAAAAGTCAATGCGCACTTTAAATTGCACACTAATGATATTGATTGTTAAATATAACATTTATGTAATGTGTTCTTCAAAACACAGTACACACTTTAATTAGCTTCATTAGCATGTTTTAAGTCCTAAGCATTAAATGTGAAAAGCATCTCTGTCATTTTATGTAGTTTTTACCACCTACTTTAATTGTATCTATTAAATTAAATTGGATGAAAATTTATATATATAAAAAGTTAAAGTGAATATGTGCTGTGCTTAGATATTTACATGATATTGATAAAGTATAAACCTCAAGGCAGGAATACACAAAACTGTCTCGACCTGTGGTTAGTTTTTTTAAACCCTACTTATTGTGATAGGATTGTTTGATTCATTTAGTCAAACCTTTCTACTAGAGTACATTGGGATTGCTTTTATTCATAAAATGTATTTATCTTAATTGCAGGAATGTAATAATCAATTAACTTTTCATTTCATGTGCATTATTGCAGGTTTTTAATTTAAATCATTGTGTGTTAAAAAAAGTTAAAGCAATATTTTGTGTCCATTCTTTTGAATCAACCAACATTGTGACTTGTTTTGCGTCATAAGTGCAATTTGAGTCACACAGGGAGCAACAGTTGAATAAAGGAAAGTAACTCCAATTCATTCATTTCTCAAAGAGATGTTTTCAATCTTTTGAAACAGACCTGCGATGAGCTTTATGATATATGCTTCTATAAAAGCCAGTCTGTGTGAAGGTCCATTAACATCCAAATTCCCTTGAAGATCTACACCTTCAACAGCTGCACCTTTAACCTCCTTTACAAAGACCAGCTGCTGTTACCAAAAATATGCATTTGTGACTTAAGAGCTCAGCAATGACATTGCAAAGCATTGAAGCATTGCAAATGACATAACTGAGTCTACATACACCAAACCACCTTTATATTTGTACATATAGTAATATATCTCAGCACTTTTTACTCAGTTGCAAAGCATTGTGGGTTGCATTGTTCACCATCTCATAAAGGAGTCTTGAGGAGTCATGATCCATTTCATCACAGTCTGTGTGGTTTAAAAATATTATTTTTAGACCCCAAAAATATGAGAAAATGAATAGGATATAAAGCAAGACCATTGAAAAGTGGATAGTCAGTGTTATGCCCCATAGGGAAATCATTGATATAAGGAAAAGAAAAATCTGTGGCCAGACAACCGCGACCAGACAGGCTACCTCAGAGTGCATTGCAAGGTGGAACCACACAGATGCCAGACACATAGCTACGATCCTTCTTATCTGCCTCAGACATCACATGACATCGGAATCATCAGTCAAACGGCCTGCTGATTTGTCCAATAAGTGCTTTGAACAGATAAGCTGGAGAAAAATGACACAGGTACCATTACTTCTGCTTGAGTCACTATGCCATATTGTTCAATAGTTTAAGATTATTTCACGGGGCTGTTGAATGCTTTATTCTGATTGGTTGAGAAATGTTCCACAGGTGTTGATTATTTTTCTTTAAACCGCACACCTAACCTGTCAAATGTCTTAAAGTAACCACCTGACAATGTTTGCTGTAACCGTGGTATAAGCATTATAATTAACTTTGGTCCTTTGAATTATGTTTCAAATAATGCAGACCCGCAGTGTAATGGCACAACGTGACCATTATTTTTCGAATAATTAATCGGCCCTTCGTCAACTATTCCGCTTATAATATGGTTTCCAGAAACATAGCTCTGGTGCCTATTTTTAAGAGAATTGACAGGTGTTGTTTACAAACAAATAATCAACACCCATGGAACATTTCTCAGCCAATCAGAATAAAGTATTCAAAAAGCCTGTGGTATAAGTAAGGGATAATGTAGAGGCAGCCGGTAGTTATCGGGAAATAAGCCCCGACAGTGTGATCAGGACCCGACGCGAAGCGGAGGGTCTTGTATCACACTGAAGGGGCTTATTTCCCGATAACTACCGGCTGACTCTACATTATCCCGCTTATTACACGGCTACTTGTCACATAAGAAAAAAAACTGGACATGAATATGAATTTGAAACATTTTATTGGCATATTTGTTTTAAATTAACATTTTTATCCTTCCGCGAAACTTTGCACAGATGCATAAAATGATCGTAATACCTTATTAAGATCCTCTGCTTCATACTTGTCTGTCTCCATTTTTTTCTCTTTTAGCCAGTCTTTGAGAAGTTTTAATGCCCATTCTGTATTTTTTTGTGTGTTGGCTTCGTAGCTGTCATGCTCTATTTTGTCAAGTTCAGTCTCAGTAAGCTCTCTGTGTCTTGTCGTGGTTGTCCAGTGTTTGTCACAAGATGGCGCCAAACAGACAGTAATCTTTAGTGATCTTTATTGGCGCGGAGCGATCTTACTCATAAAAGTAGTACCGGCTATGCGTTATTATTTTGGAGCGGTTATTATTCGAAAAGAACGAACCTGCAAATGTCTCAACTGACCAATCAGAATCAAGCATTCCAGAGAGCCGTGTAATAATTGAAAATAATCCACACCCAAGGTTGTAATGTGGCACGACACAAAGCGGAGTTACATATACCAGTTTAAATGAAAAACAATAAATAATTCAAAACTCTTAGCAAGTTCAAAAAGGACAAAGGGAAATTTGAAGTTTTGGCTTTTGTATGAATATGTCAGCCTTAAGAATATCTACATAAAAAAATGTTGCTATTTTGAGGCAACTAAAATAGACTACGCCATTGACCAACTAAAATGTGGTCTAAAGTCAATGCCGCAATATTGTTTTTGTTATTTAATGAGCACGTTAGTAATATGCATCTATAAACTGGACGACATGTGGCGCAATGTGTATCAATGCACGAAGCAAGTGTCTTTTGCTAGTTTCAATCCGGCGCAATTATCATGTTCACGTTTAGCTCCACGTTGTTTAAACAGCAAATGCATTTGTGCCCAATTTTGCAGCCATAGGCGTTCTAGTCTGAAAATGAGGTGTGTTTAGGCGAATTGTTGACGCGTTGCTATTTTGAGGCAACTAAAATATTGTTTTTGTTATTTAATGAGCACATCAGTAATATGCGCCTATAAACTGGACGACAATGCACATTTTTTTTTAATGCTACCCCACAGATTTATTGTATATGATGACTTTGTACCTGTGGATATGATGAGAACCGTTTTAAGTAATGCTTTTAAAAGCACTCACAGGGCTGTCCGAGTGCTGAAACCTCTCCACGCGTTTGTAAATTCTTTACAAATAAAGTATTTTTAGAGTACAAACCTTTTCTTGCATATTTGTAAATTATTTTTTTGAGATAACACTGATTATGTAGGCTATCCATACATTTATAGCAATTAAAAGCCTGCTAAATTTTCTTCCATGACTGAACTTTTAAAGGTTTTAATACCAAAAAATAAAAGTTTCAATACAAATGAAAACACCACATTTTTTCTTCTTCCTCCACTTTGTTTTCAATTTAGTTCACAAATTCCGCCATCTAAATAGGGAATCGGCATGGCGCCAGGTACAACTGGCTTTTAAAGGGTATGAGAGCTGAGACTCTCATTGGTTTATTGCACGTTACGCCAAAAAAACACCCATTACTCATTACGAGAATAGGAACAACCCTTTTAGGCTTGGCACACAAAATTTTTTCCTGTTGTTAAATTAGCAAAAGACGAATCTGACTCGCCCGCCTATCCCTTTAAGGCCTAGTCCTGTATTTATCTAAACCTGAAAGCAATATAGATTGACAATTTTTAAACCATCATCCAGCACTTTGTCTTCTCATCAGATTCCAGGTTGTGAGGTAAACTAAACACTATTGGCCATTTTAAAAGAGGGAGGAGACGCTCAATATGTTTTGCCGTAACTTCCTTTTTTAGTGGAAATTACATCAATGCATCGAACAAGGCTGCGCATTTCACTTTGGTGGGTCTTTAACCATGAGGGAATAAGGAATGTGTGTTTCATTTCAATTACGCTTTAAATCGTTGACTCGGCAGAGCAGACAGCCACTCTGAAAACTAAATTCTCCCTGTACTCACACAGGCAGAACATGCAAGGAGAAACCTCCAAACAGCTGGGGACCACAGAGCTGCATCTCATGCAGAAATTGCATCTCCCCCTTCGCTTGAAATCAAACTGCAGTCTGCCACTCTAATGAGAACGCAATCAATATTACATAGCAATCTATTGACCTGTGGATTGTTCAAAACTGCCAAAGATGCAATTTTCTTTGCAACGGTCCTGTTCCTTGTCAACATGTTAGCGTGCCGACCACCATCTTCGGCGTCTTTGTAAACAACGAATTAGGTGGATGCTGAGGGCCAAATCTATTAGTCGTGGAAACATTTTCCAGCAAATATTGCAAAGACAGCCTTTGATCTCTGCAGCTAATGCCGAGGGCTGTGCGATGCGTTAGAAAGCCATTGTTGCTTTATTCTGTAGCTGGTGATATTTTGCTATCACGTCCCGTTTCTATTTATACAGAGCAACACTGAGCTGAAAAAGCAGTCCCAGGTGAGTTTATGATAGCCTCTCGCTTTTAGCACAATCCTCATAGCCATAAATTAGGGAAACACAGTTTATTGTGTAGCTCCTAATGGCCATAGCGGCAAACACTTTTTTTCCATACCCCAGACTCTGAATTCCTGGCAATAGGCGTTTGGCTGGAAAACAAGAGAGAACAGCCAGAGATAGTTATTATTTCATTGTTTTGTACACAGACTGCGTGTTAATTTGATGCAAGGCACAGCAAATGTTAAGGAGGATGTTAAGAGCCGTCGTAAGGCACAAACAGCCTGAAGTAATGATCTACCAGGGGGAAACTTTTCATGCCAATAGGGGAAAAACAGTATTTTAAGCAGGCCCGCTGGCAAGCGTACAAACGTGCACACGCGTACGCATAAACCAACTTCAGAGGCAATCCGAGAGAGAATTGATCTGATAGCATCCAGGTTCTGGAAGGCACAGGGCCTAATGCAATCACCATAAACAAATGTTTTTCACGGCAGTTGAGCCACATATCTCAGGAGAAGTAGCAACACCTCTGCCAGACTCTAAAATCGGAAGTCATTTTCTTATTTCGCAGATATAACTCCAGTCCCCTCCGTGGACGAACCCCTATCTGTATTTGACAAGCGCTTTAAAGCCATCCGCTAAACTGTAACAACTTTTTCAACCTGTGCGCCCATGCTTGGAATCAGAACATCTAACGCAAGCTTAAAAAGATAGGACGCCGTTTTTTGTCTGTCGGCGAAGGTAATACTTAATAGTGCACTATTGAGCGGTAAGATAAAGATAGCTGTCAGGCATAACAATGTGTCCTGATGCGTCCTGGGGTTTCGGGTCAGCCCGGATCCCGACGGATTCGGTCGACTCCAAGAAAATTCACAATGTACACATAAGCTCCTCCCTATTCCCATAAGTCTTATCTCTTTAAGTTCTTAAATGGAACGCTTGTCTGTCACTTTCTTGGCAGAGAAAGGAGGGGGAAAATGCAAAAGGAGGACACAAACTCTTCCAAAATGGATTAAGGACTTCACAGGAATGTGGCTAATGGCAGAAAGAATGCAGTAGGCATTGTTTGTGTGTTTATGTGTGGGTTCGCTCTGACAGTACTGTATATGATGGAAAAAATTGTTGAACTGGTTGATTGATGCTGGTAAATGGCAATATCCATCTGTATGTTTACAAGTAATTATACTGTGCCAAAACTGTCAGTTACTAATAAGGGTAATTAAAAGATTGCTAATATATGTACAGAAGACAGACAAACAGTTACATACAGTTAAATATATATCGTTACACATCTCAGAACAGTACATCTACTTGTCTGTCCCTCAAGTTTTTTTTTTGTGATTCTGCTATCGTGTAACACAGCCGAAAATCAACAAAATGTTGCGTTATTTCGCAATCCTGCATAATCTGTTATTTCATCGCAAAATAATCCCAAAAATTGAAAAGGTCTCATAATTTTTATAGAATGATCTAATATTCTGTCATGATACAGAGTAGACAACTTGGTGAACATTTCTGGCTTTATTTTACTAACGCACAATCTCTGTCTCTAGCACACTGCACCCGACTACCAGCACCCCACTACATTATATCTTCTTTAATTTGAAAGTTTTTTATTGTAATCTAGTACAATGCATTATTTTCATGAGGATACATACATGAAAAATATGTGAAAAACCTGTGTGGCACACCTGCTGTCTCACATAAATGCCAAAAACCGGGTGAAGCAGGGTCATAATGCATTTCAATTTACTGTTTTGTAGTTATATTAAGTTGTTCGGAACTTGGGACACAAAAGAGGAATCTGTCGACTATCATCTCATCTCAGCATTAGCAAACATGTGCCGCCTGTCAGCCCGTGAGGACCGAACTGTACACCTTTCAGGTTTTGCACTTGAACAGTCACATGCACGCATAATAATAACACACAAGTAAACACACAGCCTAGGTAAAGGGTAGTTTTGGACTTGTGGTTATTATGCAGTACTGTAGGTCAGTCATTTTCAAACTTTTTAAAGAACCACCCTAAAAAAAAAAAAACATTACACAACGCACCTCTATCAGTGTTTGCCATAAGGATGTTTTTATTTTTTATTCATTTCAAACATTTATTTAACATTTGTGTGGCTGAAGTGGTTAATTATTTTAATAACATTTTTCTTAATTCAACATGGCAATCCAGTATTTAAAATCACTGTGTTACTTAATTACTTGAGAACTTCTTAATAATAATTTAATATTAGACAAAGTAAAAAATTTATTTTGATCTCAAAAGTTTTATTTTGTGCCACCAAACTTACTCGTGTAGCTACTCTTGTAAACAGTCTTTAAATAGGGAAACCATGGAAGTTTGGTGGCTTCTAAACTCTTCCATGTTTGGAGCCATAGGAATGAATGGGGCTAGGCTAAATGCTAACACATTCACGAGGTGTTGCACAAAGATTAAAAGTGCTAGCAATATTGTTTTCCTTTAAGTGAAAATTTTATAAACTCACAGTGTACACTGCAGTCTTCAGGCTCATGGAATCACAGACAGCAATATATTAATAATTCTTAAAAAATCCATGTGCATGAGTCTGGTTATCACAGATTTTGTTATGGAGATAAAATTAGGCTCTGGGGTTTTTGGTAGTTTTTCAATATGATTTTTAACATGTTTTTTCTGTTATTTCTCCATGGCATTTAAGATCGACCCCGAAGCGATGCATGACGTCAGACTGAATAAGCAAATAGGGTCCCAAGACGGAATCACCAGAAGCATAGTAATATCGCAATATGTATACCGCAATGGTATGCAATAACTGACTTTAATACTAGAAAAAGTTACTTATAGTTTTAGGGTGATACGGTTGGCAGAGAGACTGGTGAGAAAGAGAGAGTGATGCAATTTATTTAAAAAAAAAAAACTTTTTTGTTGGTTATATCATTTTCAGTGTTTAAATATATTATAAAATACATTTTAACAAAATTAGCATTATCGTTTCACATACCCATTTAGCAAGTTATCACATACCCCCCCCCCCCCTTAAGGCAGACCCACCCTAACTCCGCCCCTAAACCCAAAGTCACTGTGGCGAAAGAAGGTGTACAAAAATGACCAAATGAAAACGCGTTCATGTGAAAAAATCATCTAGTAAAATGTGTTAAAATATTAACAAATATTCGTATTAAAAAATATTCTGATACTACATTCATTATTACAGAAAAAACATTTTTTATAGCACTGGTGCAAACCATGAAAAGACAAATTATCCTCTAGAAATCTCATTCACAATTAAGAATTTGGCAGATATAAAATCCTGCTAACAGACACACATGAATCAAACAATAAAGACAGCCTTAAAGATGTTTTCTACAGCTTCCAAAGCATTTCAGCACCAATATCACTTGCGGCACCCAATAAGATCAAGCACATAGGGATGAAAAGCAATTAGGCATAAATGGGAACGTGTTAGAACGAAGCAGCTCGAAATGATTATTTTGTAAGCATCAGGGAGCCCCATTGACTGTCTATGATCCTGAACTAATAGAGGTGATGGACATGCAGGGCTTAACGCAGTGCTCAGTGCATAAAGGTGAGTTATCCCCAGCGTCCTGCCCACTGAATTCGGTGTCAATGGACGGATTGCAGGAGCAGTTGCTTAGGCCTGGAGATCCCTGAACCAATAAGACAGCCACTTCACAAGGTCCTGGGAGATCACGCCGCCACCAACCAGAGGCATTAGCATTCCGGCGTATGGTGGGTGGTGGGGGTGATGTAATTGAAAAGTGTGGTGCAGACTACAGATCTAGTCGTGCAAGAGTAACTGCTGCAAAGACACTTAGCAGAGTCATAGCTCCATGCAAATATGAACACACAATACACAGCTCGGTTCCAAAATACTAAGCTAGCCTAGCTACTTTCTAAATAGGCAGCTTTGTTATGTAACCTCATCAGTGACAGATTTAAAAGGCTTTACATTAGAGTATATAAGTCCTCGTAACACAAAATTGTGTCTATATGAAGAGTTTGGTTTCAAAACGTGATAAACGCCATTAAAAAAAAAAAAAAGAGTTACCACCTAATAAACGCAAGTCCTCCTTCTCTGCAGAATGGAATAAATCCGCTCAACAAATCAACAATGGTAAACAACAATGGTGCCGCTCACGGAATCCTAGTTTTCCTCATCTACTTTGTACTTCGTGATTAACAAACAATCAAAAACAAAATATTACTTTGATGGCAGTGCTAAGGTGGTTTTCTGTGACGGGAAAGAAATGTAAGCCATCAAAATCTAATAATTTATGCGAGAGGCACTCGGGTGATGGAAAAATGTTGGCTGTTGCTCCCGACAGCATCAAGCTTCTGTCATGCTAGCACAATGATTCCAGGGGATCTTATGAAAAACCTTCCATTAATTTACTTGAAGTCAACAAAATCGAGCAGGACCAAAACATTTTACTGCTGATCACTTTAAAAAAAGGTTCAGTAACGATGTCCCAAGGATGACAGCAGCATTGACAGTGTTCTTAATATGATAAAGTAAGTGTTTTGATAAATGCCATTAATGTTTATTTTTTAAATCAGTGTATACCACTAGTCAACCAAATAAATATAACATGGCAAAGATGAACGCACATTTATATATTGATTCAATACATTTATAGCATTTTCAAAAAATAATTAGTTTTTATAATAAATCTTTAAAAATCTAATTATTGATATGATTTTTTTATGTTTTTTTATAACCTAAAGATGCTACATTTAAAAAATGATTCATTGAATTTACTCAATTTTTTTTAAGGCAAGTGGTTGCAATCAATTTATTTAAGCTACATTTAAACAAAAGTTTTATATTTTATTTTCCTTTACTAATCTTTTTTGTACAGAACCCCTAAGGGGACATGGAGCAAAAATTAAATAAAGTTTAGTTTCATGTGCTCACGTGAAACTTTCATGTGCTCACACAAAACTTTCATGTGCTCACGCGAAACCTTCATGTGCAGAATTTTTTTTTTAAGTTTAGTTTTGTGTGCTCACGTGAAGCTATCGCACGAGCACGTGAAACTATCGCGTGCTCAACTGAAACTATCGCACGCGCATGAAAGCGAAAGTTTCACGCGAGCACACGAAACTACATAAAAAATAATAATTCTGCACATGAAGGTTTTGCGTAAGCACACGAAAGTTTCACGTGAGCACACGAAACTAAACTTTAGATTTTTTTTACTCCAATGTCACCTTAGGGGCTCGTTATTTTTGTTTTAAATGTATCTTAAATAAATTGATTGCAACCACTTTCCTTAAAAAAATGTAGTAAATTCAATGAATAATTTTTTTCACTGTATGTGAAAGTTTGTCATCTCGTCACTTTCTTGGTATAGAAACACGTTTTACTGAAATTAGTCAAAATGGATTTATTGCGTTTTGAAACCAAACTCTTCATATTCTTTATCCACAATTGATTTTAATAAGTTGTCTTTAAGCATGTTGCTAAGGTGGTGATTTTGAATGAATGCATACATTGTGAACCACACCAAAATGTATGATTATTAAGAATGAAGTCCCACCCCTATGTGCCAAAAGCAGATCATAATTAAATTACAAATTTACATAATTATGCAAATTAGCTGACTTGTAAAATAGTTACGAATGTCCCATGGGATTTTTTTGACAATGCTACCGAAGAATTTGGCTAGGGGACCTTATAAAGCATCAAGGTAAAATAAATTATTAGTGATCTTATGTTGTACAGTATTAAAAACTGTAAGTAGCTCAGCAGGTTTGAAACACAGCAGCTATTACAGACAAATAAAGACCATATATACAATATACACATACAGAGTGCCTGAAGGCTGTGTATTATTTTAAAGACTTCATTGTGTATTTGGGACTCCCCTGTTCTGTTGTCGGTGGGGGGGCATGATTGGATAGAGAGATCTCTGGTCAGCATGCCTGCAATCATAATATTGCCGCAGGCAGCACCATTCAGCTGACTACCATACAGCAAGAGCGAAACCCTTCCCAGTGCCACTTCTGGATCCCTGTGCTATTAATTATCCAGGGCTGATGACAGCGTGCCACCGGTCGGCTGACAGCACACTGGACAAATAAGATCGATATATTGGGACACAGTAAAAACACAGTTTACAGTAAAAATAAAAAGCTGTAAAGTGTGGGTTGGTTTACAGTAAAAGGTTGGAATAAACATATAAACAATAAACTTTAACATTAAATAAAATTCAAATCGGTGGTTAACTTATCCTGCAACATTTGAGCTATATTGTGGCTTGTACAGAAGAGGCAACAGTCTTCTCACAGATCGTGAAAAGTGGCAGCCAGGGATGCTGCCTGCCTAGCAACTACCTAGCAACGCCATCCCATCCATCCAAAACACTTTTGCAGGACCACACTCTTAACACAGGCAAGATCCATCTCCAATTTTTCTTAAATATAAAATCGAGTGTAAAATCTATCCATTTTGCAATACTTTAGAGAAACGATATCTCAGCTCACAGGTTTTGAGTATCTAGGGGTTTTATATCTCCACATCACTCGGTTTCATTTACGATGATAAAGGAATCCGCACTCACGCATAACAGCAGTAGCACATGGAGAGTAGGCCATTAAAACGCACAGGAATCAGGTTGGTCATTGACAAATAGCTTTCCGTGTGCCTATTCCTCCTTTGTGTTGGGCAGAGCAGCTGTACGCAGATCCATTACAAAGAGAGCTCAATATGCGTGCGTGAAGCCTTCATCTTTCTTTCATCATCGCGGGGTAAAAACCAAAGCTCTGATTCACACACAGAGACACTTTCAGATGTCTACTGGTCAACATCATCCTTAAGTAACAGTTAATGGCCATATACATTTTTTTTTAACCTTACTGTTCTTCATAAAGTCTGTGTGATTCAGATGAAATAAAATAAACTCATAGCCAGAGCAGAGCAATCAAACCGCATAAAGAAACAGCAGGCCAAAAAAAAAAAAAAACATAATTTTCAAGCACTTATGTGTACTTATGCTTAAATATGCTCAGACTCGAAAGGTCATCTGACGTTGGGCTGATATACGAGGAGGAAGAATTCCCAAGCTAAGTGGGCCATGTAATTACCATCATTTTCATAATATCACTTGTTTTTCTAAGTCGGCTCCATGAGGGTCTTCATGAAGCATCTCTGGAAGACTTTGACAGACGTACAGCATTCGCTCTAATCTTTTTTTACGCTGAAGGACGAATTGGCAGATAATCACTGATGGCTTTCTCTGGCCTCCTCTTTACTTGTCCAGATTGTTATGATTTTTACAAGAACTGTGATGTTCAAAAGAGGCAACTATGGATGAAGAGCGAGATCAGATGACAGAGGGAGCGGACGGTTTGATCGATAAACACCGGAGAAGGGTTTGCGCACAACAGTGTTTGCACAGAGACCAGATGGAGAGAGCTGTTGAAACCTCATACGGACTGAAATCATGTTCGGAGCCACCAGGGACACATCGTGTTTATCTGCGAGGGCGGGGAGCGGCAGGGGCTTCGGCTTTCCTGGCAATCCTTGCCCATTACTGACTCGCAGAGGAACCTGTCTGCCAAGACCTTAAATGCTCCAATACATCTCAGCGATACTGTGCTCGGCATTTAATTCGAGCGTTAATCAATTGCTTTTCACCGACAAACAAACGAGTCTGTCGATGTCACGAACACGCAACGGGGTAACAACAACTGTAATTTTGTTGAAATACCCCGTCGTGTTATTTATTATTTTGAGAGAACGCTTGACCAATTGCTGTGTTGTTTCATTTCTTCACGCTCTGTTAGAACTTCAATTGTTCTCTCTTTGTTGTGGCAAAAGCTGAAAATCCGCTTGATTTGGGTCAATGGGCGAAATAAAGTTTTACCTATAAGTCACCAACCGGGGTGATTCTCAACTAACAGTCAAAGAGAAAAAAAAGGCTTGCTGTGTTTGAAATGTTTTGTTATACTTTGTCTCAAATGTTTCTTGTCTTCAGATGTGACAGTAAGAGTACAGTAAGAGTGTGCATCTATAGCTAGTGAACCCTGTTAGCAATGCAAAAGGTCAAAGGTTCGATTCCAGGAAACACACATACTGTACAGTACTGATAAAAAATGTATACCTTGTAATGCACTGCAAGTCTTGGATATAGACATCTGCCAAATGCCTGAAAGGACAGTACGAACACAGGGCTGCTGCATGCATATCTCACAATATTCGTATTAAAATGTTTGACTTGGCAGACTTCAAGGTGTTGGCAAATCTCAGCACGGTTTGCGACATCTTCCGTTAAACAATAGCGAAACGTGAGGTTCTCGGGAGACGATTCAAAGCCAAACACTTCATCAACCGTCTCTAATTAATATCAGTGCCGTCTAGGAGAAAAACACGAGATATTTTAGAGATCCCTTTGTGATGCCGTGCACGCCGCAAGCGAGACGTCTGACACAACTACAACATTCCAGTCACAAACAACCAAGCTATATAAACCGCAAATCACTCTATCACGCTCTAGACTGGTTTGTTGACTATAACAGGAACGTTCGGGTTTTATTGTAATGCAGGCTCTTAGCGTAGATAGGGTGTTAGGAATGATTCACTGCGCCAGTGCCACAGCTTCCGCACAATCGGCTCTCAGGCTCTCCATCTTATTTATAAGAATGCTTCAAGTCTCCGAATATGCAGCAGTTCACACCTGGCATTACTCCGCCTAAATGTTACACCTGAGAACAAACTGCAAAAACTCTGTCATAGAGCCTTGGGCGCAGGCAGAGAGTAAAATCTAGAAGTGTAGAGTTTTTCTCTGGCTGATGCCTGATGCTAATTTACATTTTTCATCTCATAAAATCTAACAGTTAAGGAATAAAAAGTGATACATAAAATGGCTTAAATTTAACATTTATTAAACACAAGCCTCTCCAATCAGTGCACTCGTAATGTATAATTTAAATAAAGCATACTGAAGCATAAAGCAATCAGCATACCGATTAATAATGATAAATAAGAAAATGTCTATGTATGATTGGTTAGATATACATGATGTAGCACAATTTATATGCAATGGTAATTAAAAGTGCTTTATGCAGAGAAGAGCTCATGAATGTTTAAGTGTTGATCCAAACCCATTTGCCTTTTTTTTGTGGAACATAAAGTAAATAAAGATTTCAAGTTAAATGTTACGGACTGGCAGTATCAGTCACCATACTATCAGTGTATAGGGAAAAGCATTTCTATTTTCACTTGACTTACTGAGGGTGAGCAACCGATGACAGAATTTTCATTTCTGGTCCGCCGTCCGTTTAATTTACAGCTCTGAAAACAAACAGCGAGAAGACGTATATCTGCTAACCGTGTGAGACAGGAGAGCTCAGCTGTGCTTAGTTAATCACAGTTAGAGACGGCTCTCAGGAGAGGACATACATCTACATCCTGGTTGGTTGGAGTCTTACATTCTCGAGACAATAAAGGCAACATCTGAAGATCAAACGTCTTGAAACTGATTAAAGCGAAATGTTGGCGCAGAACAGAGCTCTTTCTCCAATGTCTCAAGACTCACAACACATTATAACACACATACTTTACAATGTAAGTGGAGACTAATTAGTGCTTTTTCGCTGTTAGTTTTCTATTTTTATATTGGCTTATACATTAGAGAAAATTATTACCCTTGCAAAAAAACAAATCCTAAAATTGTGCATGTCAAAATATGAAAATTTATAGCAAAGTTTGCCAGGCATACAAAACAAAAAGGGAACAGGGTGCACCATCTCTGATACTTGGTTTAGGCTTTGACTTAATACTGTTTTGAGTCTGTTTACATGATGAAAGTGTAGTTTATCTCAAGCTCTTAAACTTTAATATTGCATTGTGGTTTGGAGTTAGGAGTGGATAATATTTCTGTAAGATCAAACAGTCCTGAAATTGCACTACCGACAGATTCGAATTCGAAAGTATTTGGCAAAAAGAGGCGATTCGAAGTGATTTCACATGTGGACGTAATACTTCAAACTTCTTAAGAAGATGCTGCCTGAGCAATACAAGTGTTGTTGTCAAAAGACAGACAAGAAGCATGAATAATATTTTATCAATCTTTTCTCAAAAGTAGGGCAGGTAAGCAAAAGTGAGTCATAAAAGTTCAAAGACCTATTTCAACAACCGGCTCGAGAGACAAAAATACGTATCACAACAACAGCCCACATAATACCTGCTGATCCCTTAAGATTTTAACAGGATCTCAGAGGGCAAAGACGCACCGCTCACCTTTAATTTTTCCATAACGGCGTCATGAAAAACTAATTGCCTCCTAAATTTATTCAGCGTTAATGTTCCGTGCATAGAGAGCAACGTCTAATGACAACCTCGGCAGACGCTGAAAAATAACCCTGGACATCCACCTTCCCACATTGTGGTTGGCTTCACACATAATGGAATTGATCAGTCTAAGCACACATCCCATAATTTCGCCCCTGAACAAAAGGAATTAGTGCTGGAAATCTGGATTGAGGCAAAACCACCGGGTGCTCAAAGCAAGAAAAGATAAAACACACTGAATGCAGTGAAAGCCGGATCTATCGGACCCCTTGCGAGCATGAATCCCATAACTGTCTCTTTAACTTCAGGTAACGTTTGAAGAGGTTCGCAGTGTTTAAATATGGAGGGCGATGACCTGCCTGTTGACAAGACCACCTGACCTCCCATACTCAGATCTGTTTCTCCCTGAGACCACCCTAAGTGACTGCATTAATTTAAAGCCTTTCTTTATTTATAATTCATGTGCTCAGGAACAACAGATCTCTTTCGCCTTGGCACCTTACCTCTCCTATCAAAGTTTCTATAATAGCAGCTCTTAAGTCTCCATCAGGCACGCTTCTTACGCAAGAACCCCCTCGGTTTATCCGGCTGTATCACAGTCAGAAAAACTCTAGTGTTTTTACTATCTATGCACATGATCTCACAACATCACTTGGAAACCAACAAATAGGCAAATCTAGCGGCACTTTAATCATTCATGCATCTAATCTACAGTCAACGATAAAACATGCGAGTCTTACCTATGCTGATGCTTCCCGTTGACAGCCAGCGAAAGCGAGAGGGAGCGCGAGAACGTGCGGGCTTGAGAGAGAGAGAGAGAGAGAGAGAGAGAGAGAGAGAGAGAGAGAGAGAGAGAGGCGAGTGAAGCCGACACGGAGGAGAGGGAGAAGATAGCGACTGCCGATGTGACAGCGCGCAGCTCATTGCTCTCTCTTCACCCGGAGTGCTTGAGCTTGAGGAGGTGGTCCTTTTCACTCCCGTGACATCTGCTTCTCGCTTTAAACTCATTGGCTAAGAGGGATGATTCCTATTTAGCCAGCCCTGCTCCTTTCAAGTAACCCCCTCCCTATTCAAACAATCGCTTCTATCGTTCTTTTTCTCTGTGTCTCTCTCTCTCTTTGTGTTCTTCATGTTTATTTCATCTTAATCTCAGTTGCTTACCATAGCTGTGGCACACACATGATGCTCACTAAAACCCCATTGTTTTAATCTGTAGGTTTGTCTTTATTGTCCACAATGCCTTAAGAGATATTCAGCACTGATGTCTGAACAGAGATCATAAAGGAATCATCAAAAAAGTACAAATGAGTTTTTACAATATGGTTTTATAGTGATGTGAAACATTCTCCATTTCTCAGTTTTTATGCCGCAAAAATCTTTTAAAAGTCTTTTTGAAGCTGTGCGCTTTGTGGCTTTCAAAATTATGCATTATTACATGAATTAAGAATCACTTACAGGAATATCTATAAAGCGCCAGATGCACGAGGGGTGACATTAACATGTGAGCTGTACTGAAGTATAGGGGAACTAACAGTGCAATATCTTTGGTGAGCAGTACTCCTGCATTCAGGGCCGGTTCTTGCTGGAAAAAGAAGGGTGGGCTGGCAGATATCCAGGCTGGGAAACCTATATATATATATATATATATATATATATATATATATATATATATATATATATATATATATATATATATATATATATATATATATATATATATATGTCCTCATGTAACATGATCTTTACTACTTAATATCCAAATAATTCTTGGGATAAAAGACAAATCGATCATTTTGACCCATACAGTTTATTGTTGGCTATTAATACAAATGTACCCCGAGCGACTTATGACTGGCTTTGTGGTCCAGAGTCACATACAGTATGTAAGTCTTGGTGTTTCCAATAGTAAACCATGTCCATGGCTCTGGTTTACACGCTAGGGTTACTATATAAACACACCTAGCTATCAAATTAATTGAAGCACATATTATTCTCAAAATATAATACATTTGATTGATAATATAACACTAGAGAACAATTCTTGGCTCAGCTTGGTCACTCAAAATGTTTACAGTGCAGTGTTCTGCTGTCTTTTACAAGAGCCAAGTTATTTTCTGACATTTACTTCATCATATTATTATTTATTTACTTTAATGGCACAGAGCTGCCACTTAAGCACAACCATTTTCAATAAGTACACAGGGACAATATGCAATCACGCAATCCAATATGGTCAAATCAGTATGTTTTTATTTGTAAACTAGCAATAACATTGCAATACTGACATTTTATATACAGCCTGAAGAACCATTTAAGAGACCACTCCAGTTTTGCTTTTATGATCATTTCTACATGTATCGTGACCTTTTCAGTCCAGTGTCTTTTCAGTCAAAGTCCAAAGCTAACTTCAGAGGTGACAAAGTCAGCCAACAGCAATGTAAAGGCTGAGAAACATGAAAGATGTTATTTAAAATCAGAGTTATTCAATGAAATATTCACTTTTAAACTGTTCCTGAAGTACATGTAAAACATTATGGGCCCTATCTTGCACCCAGCGCAATTGACTTTGTCAGTGACGCATGTATCATTCGTATTTTGCACCGGCGCACAGCAGGTTTTTCCCTCCACAGACGCACGTCGGCAAACTAGAGAATGAACTTGCGCTCCCTGGGTGGTTCAGCCAAAAAAAGAGGCGTGTTCCGGCGCAAACCATTCCTGATGCTATTTTGCAGTTTCAAAAAACAATTGCGCCTAAAACAATTTGCGTCTTAAGTCAGTGGCGCACTGCGCGTTGTTCATTATGCTATTTTAAGGGCACATGATTGACCATAATGTATAGCGTGCACAACGCGCGCACACTTTGCATTTAATCTACACAGATGCAACAGTTATTTTTGCAAATCATAAATTGTTACAATAAAAAATATTAACACATGAGATAAGGGCAATCATTGTGGTGAGCATTGTGGTGATAGTTTTTATATATTTTGTGTGGCTGGTTTAAAAAATTCTCATGCAAATAACGATTAAAATATTTTCATAAGTTTGTTGTGTGGCTGTATTACGTTTATTTTATGTAAATAATAATTAAAATGTTTTCATAAGAAACCTTAATGTATGTGAACTTGATTTGTAAGTGTACTTTGGGGTTGGACTGCTTGCGTTTCTTGGCTTTCAGCGGTCAGGTCCTGTGTAGAGGCAGATCCACGTTCCGTTACATGGCGTCCCCGATTTATGCTGGCAAGCTTGGGATTCCCCCTTCTCCTGACATCATTGTAGTGCTTGCGGCGCAACGTCCTGGGGATGCCAGCTGATGAGACAATTGTGGCTATTTCCTCCCACGGCTGTTTAACCGACTGATTTTGGCGGGTTTCTCCCATCCCCATACAAAACAACTTCTCTGTCTTTGACTGCTCTTACAAGAACGTGGGTCTCCTCGGCTGTGAACCGCTCCTGGGGTGCGCCTGGTAAATCCATCATAATAATAGCAACCCGCCATGGAACTTGCGCACTTGCGTTTAAAGGGAATTTTGGATGACGTTCTGATTGGTTTATTTGACGTTACACCCAAACCACACCTATGAATAATGAACCTACTTTAGACCAACCCCTTATTGAAAGAGTTATTTCTCCAGCCGGGAAAATAGCAACAGTGCCCAAGATCCGCCCACAAAGTCACTTGCGCTTTGCGCTTCGCACTTGCGTTTCAGATCGTTAAAATAGGGCCCTAGGACTGTGTTGTTCAAAAATGAAAATGTATTTAAGATCTGAAAACATTGCATCTTTCTGTTAGTTTGTCCTTTTACCGTTTTGGTACAGTAACAGTTTTCTTGAAGGGGTGTTCATAAGACTGACATGACACCTTCTTAATCATGACATGATACGTGTCATGAACATGAAGTAGATTTTATGCACATTTATGACAGCTGTCATTGAGTGTCATTTGTTCAATTATGTCATTTTTAAAGGTAAGATGACATTGTTTGAGATGTCTTTGTTATGACAACTTGACATAAACCAATGCAACATAAGTTGTCATAAACATGATATAGCAGGCTAATTATCAAACTTAAAAAATGACCTTTATGAAAAAAAAACTTTATGAGTTTGTGAAACTGTCATTTAAATGTCATTAAGTGTTTATATTCCGTCAAATAATTTTATAACAGCATCATGAATATTTTTCTTGACCTCAACTACATTGGTACAAATTGAACTTGTCATTAAAGTTTTAATACTGTGTCAAATAATTTCAAATACATTAACAAAATGCAACAGACACGTCAAAAGATTATACTTAACTTTATTTATATGCACAATACATGAAACAACTGACAGCATTTTCTGATGGCTACTATAAACAGAAATTGTTCTTCCTCACACAGAGGATTATGAAATTTTATGACATAGAAAAAAACCTAAAAACATTTAATTAATTTAATGTAATTAACTGATTTTGCGCAATATGTTTTTTGCGCAAACTTTTTTCAGCGATATTGAACCAACACTGCATGGCTTAACCCATTATTATACTGTTTACATTTCATTTTAGGTGAGTCTCCAAATACAATAAAACATAATTTTATCAACTGTACTTATTATTACTATTTATTATTATTATTATTATTGGATGATTGATTTTATTTCTCTAACACCTGGAAGAAACATTAAAAAATTATGATGAATATTCATGATGCTGTTATAAAACTATTTGACGGAGTATTAACACTTAATGACATTTTAATGACAAATTATATTTGTACCACTGTAGTTGAGGTCAAGAAAAATATTAATGACGCTCTTATAAAACTATTTGACAGAGTATTAACACCTAAGGACATTTTAATGACAAATTCCATTTGTATAACTGGTAAAAAGTGGTCAGCTGTGTTGTCTTGGTAATGTCAAGTTGTAATAACAAACATATCTCAAACAATGTCATCTTTCCATTAAAAATGACATAAATAAACAAATGAAATGATACTTAATGACAGTTTTCATAAACGTGCATAAAATCTCCTTTATGTTCATGACACATGTATTGTCATGATTATTAAGGTGTCATGTCAGTCTTATAAACACCCCTTCAAGTAAAGTGTTACCTCAGTGTCCTGCAAATATAAACATTATTTCTATAAGGAATTTGGCAGAAATGTTGGCGGTTGTTGACAGAATAAAGCAAAAAATTATAATTTGCACATAGATTTCATATACCTTTGAGTCACACTGGTATACTGTATTTTTAATAATAATAATAATAATAATTCCTTACATTTATATAGCGCTTTTCTCAGTACTCAAAGCGCTTTACATATGAACGGGGGAATCTCCTCAACCACCACCAATGTGCAGCATCCACCTGGATGATGCGACGGCAGCCATATTGCACCAGAACGCCCACCACACACCAGCTTATTAGTGGAGAGGAGACAGAGTGATATAGCCAATTAGTATGAGGGATGATTAGTAGGCCAATGGGCAAGTTTGGCCAGGGCACACCCCTACTCTTTTCGAAGGACATCCTGGGATTTTTAATGACCACAGAGAGTCAGGACCTCGGTTTAACGTCTCATCCGAAGGACGATGCTTTTTGACAGTATAGTGTCCCCATCACTATACTGGGGTGTTAGGACCCACACAGACCACAGGGTGAGCACCCCCTGCTCGTCTCACCACTACCACTACCAGCAGCAACCTGGTTTTCCCAGGTGGTCTCCCATCCAAGTACTGACCAGGCTCAGCCCTGCTTAGCTTCAGTGGGCAAGCTGTCTTGGGCTACAGGGTGATATATTGATTTTTAACAATAGCCAGCAATACATTGTATAGGTCAAAATTATTGATTTTTTTTTATTTGCCAAAAATCATTAGGATATTATGTACAGATCACGTTCCATTAATATATTTTTTAAATTTCCTTCCGTAAAAATATAAAAGCTGCTAAAGACTTCATTTGGGAAAATTTAAAGGCAATTTCCTCAATATTTTCTTTTGATTGCAAATTTTCAAATAGTTGTATCTGGCCAAATATACTATCATAACAAACAATACATGAATGGAAAGCTTATTTATACTTTAAAAAAATATATTTATTTATATTTTATAAATGGCCCTTATGACTTATGATTTTGTGTTCCAGGGTCACATTTAGAAAAACTGAAAAAAATCTTGAATTGTCTCTTAATTTTTATCCTTGATATTTATTATATGTGCAAAACAAAACAAAGTATTTTTATATGAAAAATGTATTTTCACACCCTTCAGTAAAATAAGAATAACTTTTGAATGTGACATGCTAAAGAGTTCATCCTTTTTGGGGTGTTTACTGTCTGCTGCTGGTAACAACCAGAACTGTCTGCAGTGTCCTAGAGCACACAGAACCAGAGTTATACACTATCAAAGACAGTATTTACAACATAAAAAAAGACAATTTGGTGTTTAATCATATGAAAAACAACACAAATAGCAATATTTTTCACAAACAGCAGCTTTTTATGTAACTTTAAGGGGTTTTCTTTAAAATTATATAAAGATTTATTCCACTGTATGTGGTTATGTATGGCTATGGTATGTGGTAATATATTTTTAGGCGGAACCTGTATACAAAAAGGGTATTATTCCTCCTATCAGTTTGAATAGAATAACTATTGCATTTATTATGATAGAGAAAAAAATCCTTTTTCCTCTGTAAGCTGACATTTGCCGGAATCAAACAAAACTGTCTGCTGGTTTCGTGACCACTCAGGGCCAGAGTTATACACTTTTAAATACAGACTTTAGAAAAAAAAACATCAAAAAGTGCATATTAATTTTTGTGTTTATTAGAGGACTGACAACACATACAACCATGTTTAGCACTTTCAACAGGGTTTTATGTAATTTCAAAAAGTTTTCTGTAAAATGATACCAAACTTTTGTATGTACACCTCTGCATATGGGAAGCTTTTGAAATTGGGTAGGCCTAATCCAGGCGGAAATCCCCAAAATAGCCTTAAGGGGATCGCACATCGGCCGCGCAGCTCAGCGCCGCACAGCGCCGCGTCGCGCCTAGCAGAACTCGGAGGTATTGTAAACCGGAAGTGCACATTAAATAGCGCGAGCTTCGTCAGATAGCGTCTACTTCAAAATGCAAAATATACGTTAGCAGCCAATGTTAATCCTTAATGATTTGGGGCAAATATGATGTTATTTAATGTTAAGCTATGTGAGTGGCGCTGTGTGGCGCGACAGGGATTTGAACAACTTCCTGAGTCACAGGCGGCGCGGACAGGCGCCACCTGGCGGCGCCGGTGTGCGTACACTCATAGAAAACAATGTGTTCAGTTGATTTAGAACGGCGCGGCGCTGTGCGGGCTGAGCGGCGCGGCCGGTGTGCGATCCCCTTTAGAGTGTAAGAGGTTTTTAAGCAAAAAAAAAAAATGTATAGGAATCAATTGTTGTTAGGGAATAAATCTAAACCAAATGTCTGAGTAATTTAACCTTAAACAATTATCATCAAAACATTTGAATGCTTTTATAACATAATTGGATGTTTTCCTCTAAGCTCTCATTTCCATGGCTACTATAAAGTACAATGCATTTCCAGAAAGATATTTAAGCACAAAGCCTGAGAGGGACAACGGCCGTCTGTGCCGGTAAAGAAAAACCAAAGGCATCTAAATATAGCAAAGTACCAGTAGAGCACAATGGAGACTCTCACTGTCTGAAGAGTCCAAAATGTCATGACATTGATTCCTAGATACATAAACACTACAACCACTGACGGTGGTTGTTATGGGAAACAACTATATTTTGAACAATAAAGCAAGTCCCAGAGATCAGATCTCTTCTGTGCAGTTATGACGCAACTTGTCTGCAAAGCCTCTGATGTTATACAGTAAAGTAGGTCTGGTTTACAATTAAGAGTTTTCACAAACAAATGCTACATCTCATAAGAGGCTCTTTGATCTACCCCATGTTTCTTAAAGTGGTAACAGGGTAATAGGCAAAGCTATTGATAATCCTCTTCAACCTCTGTCACTGTTGTTTGATACCCATCTGCTCTTTTAAACTTGCTTGCCAAAGATAAAACATGCGGTGCTATAATTGGAGCATTCTCCGATGCCTAAGGAGTCTACAACTTGTCGTTTGCAACTAGGACATAAGCCGGGAGATAAAGCGGACAGGCGGTTGGCTGTTATTACTACACAGCGATGATTTACACACCAACTCAGCAAATTAAGAAGTCACATTCTTCATCGTTTATTTCTCAAAAAGTTTGCTTAATATGCCATGTAAAAGCTGGTTTTGCTATAGAAATTCAAATGTGCAACTCTCACCATCACCGTTGGGTCTATATTGACCTATGCTGGGTTTGTTTGATCCAGCAGTTTTCGAAAGAAGCTCAATGCTCCACAGTTTGAGCTACAAAATCATACAGCCAAACCAGCACCCTTATATAAACAAGAATCTATATCCTGTCGTCCTCCAGGATGACTCAGATGTAACTGTCACGTATCGTCATTCATTCCTGTTGCTATGATAGACATATTGTCATTGTCGAGAAGGCCAGAAATATTACCTCATATCTCAAACAACTGTCTGCAGACCAACCAAAACAAACTACATTCAGTATGTGCTCAACCAACACGACTGTTACACCAACATTGACATGGGGTCTTACGAGTTTAATGAATATCACTCAATGTGAAAGGACTCTGTTGTGTCACTGTCACTAAATAACCAATGACACACAACGAAGTGTGGATTTCCCAAGATTTAAGTTGAAATTCCGAGGGATAAACATAAAAACCTGATTAAACTTCAATCAATGAAGAGAATTAATCACACTCAATGAATTCAGTTAATGTGTAACATCAAGCAAAGTAATGTTTACCTCTACTCTCAGTTTATAGTCATCCACACTGGCTGAGGGTGAAAAGCGATTGTAATAACAATACAATGGCCAAGGGAATGTGCAGTTACTAAGATCTTTCCAAGGGCCCTATTTTAACGATCTAAGCGCATTGTCTAAAGCGCACAGCGCAACGTCTAAATGGGCGTGTCCGAATCCACTTTTGCTAATTTAACGACGGGAAAAATGGCATGGTCGAAAAGGGTAGGTCCTATTGTAATGGGAGTATTTTGGGCGTAACGTGCAGTAAACCAATGAGAGTCACAGCTCTCATCCCCTTTAAAAGCCAGTTGCTCTGGCGCTATGTCTAATCCCTATTTAGATGACGGACTTTGTAAACTGAAAAACTAAGCGGAGGAAGAAGATCCCCAGTTTAAGATTAATGTTAAATAATTATGTTGTTTTTCCACTTTTTCCAAATAATTATGTTATTTTTTTATTAAAACCTTTAAAACCAGTTTTCTTTTAGTCATGGAAGTAAAAAAGCAGGCTTTTAATTGCTTTAAATGTATGGCTATCCAATATCACCAAAAAATTATTTACAAGTATGTAAGATAAGGTTTGTACTCTAAAAATACTTTATTTGTAACAAACAGGAGATAAAGAATTTACAAACGGCTCTCCTCACGTTTCAGCACTTTGGACAGCGGGTTTTTTAGCAAAGAGTTTTTTTAAGCATTACTTAAAAATGTTTCTCATCTCATCATATCCACAGGTACAGAGTCATCATATACAATAAATCCGTGAGGTAGCATAAAAAAAAACATTTAAAAACAGACGCATTAGTTCAAAGAAAAGCATTTATTTACTTACCAGGCTGCAGGTGAAGCAGCTCTTTGCGCCTTCTAACGTCTCATAATTACTCCTCATTTATGTCCAAGAGACTCAATAATAATCTTTTACATTCAATCCTTTAATCTTTCATATTTAAAAGCATTTTTGTGCTGCTGCGCATTATGTACCTTGTGATAAGCAAACCCGCGTTGTCCTCCTGTGTATAGGTGCATTTTACTAATGCGCTCTTTAAATAACATAAAACACATTGCGCCATTGACTTTAGACTTTAGACCAGGTTTTTGTTGGTCAGTGGTGTAGTCTATTTTAGTTGCCTCAAAATAGCAACGCGCCAACAATGCGCCTGAACACACCTCGTTTTCAGACCAGAACGCCCATGGGCGCAAAAGGGGGCGCAAATGCATTTGCTATTTAAACAACGCGGCGCTAAACGTGAAAATTAGGGTGGAAACTAGCGAAAGACACTTGCGTCGCGCATTGCGCTGGATTGTGCCGGGTGTAAGATAGAGCCCCAAATCTTTCCTGTCATAATTTTTTAGACACAATGGACCCTTTTCACACTTCTGCATTCGCAGAGCCAAAGCCGTTATTGTTGGGTAAACGCAAAAATTGCGTGAACTTGCAAAGATTGCGGGAACTTGCAAAGATTGCGGGAACTTGCAAAGATTGCGGGAACTTGCAAAGATTTGCAAAAACTTTTTGCAGCTTTTCAGTGATGTTCACATCACATAATCACGTCACTTCATAATGTTCCCATGGTGCTTGTGTGAAGTAAATGCAACATTTTTCAACTTACTGCTAAGATATGTGATTTTTTGCTACAAAAATGTGGGGGTTATAAAATCATGCAAGCCCCGCACAGTGTTTCCCACAGGATTTTTAGAGACTGTGGCGGTGATGACGTCACACTCTAATTAGCATATATGACATCATCATGCATTTGTGTTTGATCGAGTGTTGATATCTGAAATATGTTTCACTTCTACTCTTTGATCTGTCACATTATATTGCATGTTAAGACAACTAAATGCCATTTTTACATATGATCTGTTCTGATGTCGACATAAAACCAGTAGACTATAAAATAGTGACTAAACACGACCCAGTAACACCTTGTGTTTGATCCAAGTGTTGCTAAAATCTTAAACGTGACATCATCTGACAAAATCCCCATGCGTTTACATTGAAGCCTTATTGCTGTTGCTCTTCTCATCACTGTCTTGTTGTGTTATGAGCCCATTAATTATTTTAAATGTGAGTTTTATTGTATATTGCGTACATTGTATATTTGCATATTTGATGCAAATTCAGAAATATGAGAGAATACACTGTAACTGTTACACAGAGTTACTACAAAACATGTGCACGGGCATATAGCATGTAAAGAGAGAGAACGGCTGTGTGTAATCAGCCTTCTTCTCTGTCAGTAAAATCTGTGACTGTTGACTTTTAGGCTAAAATGAAAGTATACGGAGGAACCGACATTGAAAACGCCACCTTTTCACTGTTATTTAGAGAGAGGTGCGCGCTGCACGCAACGAGAGAGAAAGGGAGGGGGAGGCATGCTGAGCGCTTGCAACAATGAATTAAGACGATTTTTAAACAGTAAAATATAAATGTAAATGGGAATCATGAAAAATCTATTTGTGGCGGCCAGTGTTGATTCTGTGGCGGTGCGCCACGAGTAAATAAATGTATGGGAAAAAGTGCCGCATATTTTGGCTGATTATGTGTTTTAAATCATGCAATCGCATAATCTCGTTTTTCTGGAGGGACTGCTAATACCTAAGGTTATACCAAGATTCTGTTAACGCAGCATTTAGAGTAACCTAGAGTAAACTATTAGGTCATATACACCAAATGGTTTCTACCTGCTCCAATGGAAGCGCCAGCTTTAAAAAAAACACCAGCAGTTAGCGGATTTTGTCCTTGCGCAGTGCCAGCTCTGAATGCCCAGAGTTGGGTGAACTCTCAGCTCGTCAATGTTACTTTTTTTACTCAGCTGTTCAATGTCCCGCCCCTCCTTTACTGTGAAATACCACATCAACCAACCGGACCGTGCAATGACTGATAAACAGAAAACAGTATCATAATAAGCAAAGCGCTTGGCTGAAGAAATGCTGGTAAGCGCCCATAGTCCGCCTGGGGTTTTCAGCCAAGTTTAAACACTTTAGTGTACACACCCCCTTAGTGTGAAAAGCCCGTATGACTTCAGATTTATTGCATTGGGCACACCTACAGTACATTTTAACAGAGGATGCCAGCACCTTAGAAGACAATAAGAAAAAATATATTGTGAACAGCAGAAATAGTCTTGTAGTGATTTTTCACCATCAGGCAGAACCGTTCTAGAAACAGTAAATAATGATGTTTACAGTTAGGCCCTGTGTCCATCAAAGCTTTTTCTATTTAGGTTAGCCATTTTTTTGCTTGGTACTCAATTTACGCATTAAAAAAAAAAACAGCTGGCAAGGCGCTGAGTGTATTGTTTTTTTACACATCGCAATTTGAAAAATGCTATACTTTGGGGAAAACACTGGGTTCATTAATGTCACTTTTCATTCAGCTGTCAAGTCACAGTGGATGAGAGGCAAGACAAATACCACACCAACCAAATGCTGCATCATACAACAATGTACAACGTATCGACCAAACTGGTCAGTTGAAGAAATGCTGGCAAGCGCATACAGTTGCCGTTTTAAGAAAATAAAAAATTATACAACAAGAACGGCTTGGGATGGCGATGCAAAAGCACCTGTGGACAGAGCTTTTTTGTGTTACTGCATATAACCGACAGCTCCATCAGTGTGCCGTAAAAACCCTTCATTAAAATTAAACCTTCTTTTAACTCATATTATACTGGATATCATTAATATTAATTATTGTATTAAAGTGGCTTTATTACAATGATTCACATTTTTATTATTATAATGATTTAACGAATTACAATCAGTACTGTGGGTGTTAAATATACTCAGCACTTAAGTAGCTTTCTTTCTTTTTTAATGAAACACCTGAGCCTGTTTAAGAAATTAGAGACCCCTAACAAGGACGTTATTTTTAAATCAAATCCAGATGGGACATTTAATACAAGTGATTTACAGTCTTTGTAAAGTAGAATTTAAATATCAAATACCCAGAATGCCAAGTTACACATACAATGACTTGGTTTAGCAAAGTTACATCGAAGTACCCTTTGGTTGGTAATCACTTCATTAGGTTATCCACAATAACTACATGAATTGGCAAAATTAGGTCTAGAGAGGCGTTTTTATCCTTAGAGCTGAACATACTGTAAGTGTTTCTAATTAATAATTCTCCATTGTGAGACAGATAGCTTATCATTTGTTTGGATATAAAACAAATCACTAAGTTGTTGACTTTCACAGAGTCATTGAATATCACCATGGGGAAATTAATGTATTATCTATGTCTATCAGCCAGAGCAGTTTTAAATAAAAAGTCAATGTTGAACATTTTAACAAATGTCTGTTGATTATCAAATTACAATCATATTTATATTCAAATGAATGATATCAGGCAATCAGAAATTTGCTTTTGTTTCATGTGGGAGAAGCAAATGATTTCTAATGGTTGTTTCCTCAATTGTTTGTAGCCAATGACATTTATTTGAATTAAAATGTAAAAATACACTACAGGAGCAACACCGTAACAGACAACTGAAGCTACATTCACACTTTATAATTTCACAGGTTTTAATTAACAATGTTTATGCCTTTGTGACTCTCATACAATTTGAATTTGCATTATACATTTTCACATAATTTCCTGTTAAGTGGCATCTTCTGGCACTGCTCACACAATTTCACCCAAAAATATTTTAGATGATGACCGGAGGGAGAGAAGGGTGAAGGATATATAATAGCCATAAATTCGTGTCAGCATAGGCAAGGGGGCAATATATTTTACTTAAGAAAAGTGAGGTTCGGATATCAAAGAATGCCTGAAAAAGCCAATTACTTCTAATCAAATTATTTATGCAAGGTATAGGATATCATTTCATTTGGCAAATAATTTGACTCATGCATCTATTTAAACACTGCGTCACGTTTTATGTGATGCTTTGTAATGAGAGTATGAATCATGAAAGCTTTGGACGTAAGGGAAAAATGTTATCTGGCAAAATCAATGTGTAGTTTAATGGAAATAATGAGAACCAAAAACAACCTCAACTTTAACACAATGAAGTCAGTTAAAGGTGAGTATTAGTGACTATTACTTTCAGCAGTTCTATTACTTTCAGCAGTTTAACAGTGCCTTCTTCCTATGGCGGTAGCAAAACATTGTTTTACCAAATGCGTTCTCATTAAATCCTAACGTTGCTCTATTGCTAACCTTGAATTACTAGATGCCACTCTAAAAAGTACCAATAATTAGCCTGGGATAACAGCGAGTGGGATTTTGTGAAATTTTAGCACCTGCCCGCTAAACAAGCACTTAACAGGCACTCTCTCTCTCTCTCTCTCTCTCTCTCTCTCTCTCTCTCTCTCTCTCTCTCTCTCTCTCTCTCTCTCTCTCTCTCTCTCTCTCTCTCTCTCTCTCTCTCTCTCTCTCTCTCTCTCTCTCTCTATGAGCGCAGAAAGGGAAGGGTAAGGTGTGAGCTGAGGGGTGTTTTGGGAAATAAGACATAATCAGGATTTGTAGTGAGTAAAGTTGGCTCCCAAGAGATCTGTATACAAACACCTCACTGTTGCTTACATGTGTCATGCACGCATTGTTTCCTGTCGGCCTAGTTTCATCCTTGTTGCACGTCATGCATCTCTTTCACATACGCTGCATATGTATGATACTTATCAACATAAAAAACTGATTAAAAAAATGCTCATTTACAAGAAAGCATGTCATACGCACTTAGAGGTGATCTGCATCTGAACTCCTTATATGTGCTTACACATGAAAAAAGAGTTTAGTTTAGGCAAATTGGGCTTTTTTTATAATACCGACTACAAATCCTTTAACAATTCAACAATCGAAAGCTCTTGATGTAGTTTAAAGGGGATAATAAGATTAAATACAAGGTATTGTCTCTGACGGATATAAGAGCATCATGCGAGATAAGATTATATCATTCATTTGGCATGCTAATCCCAACAATGGTGACAAATTATTTGAGGACAAAAAGTTACATTCTAAACATTACAAAAGTTGCTGAAAGTAATAAGAATAACAGCAACAGAAAAATTAAAACCAGAAAATATTAAATCAATACAACTGCATAATTCATGCCACAATGCATGCTGAGTTTAACACTTCACTGGAACAAGGTTACAAATGTTTTGCAAGTTCAAGCAATAAATTACTTTCTACAGCATATTACTCCTACACAGAAAAGACTAATAGTTAGTTTTAATGAAAACGTTTAAAGTTACGATAAGCACAAAAATGAGGACACATTTCAAAAGTCACTTCTGTTTAGCAGTTTCATTTTAGCGGCATCTAGTGGTGAGATTGCGAATTGCAACCAACAGCTTAACCCTCAATTTCAAAACGGATATGGTAGCCGCCATCAGACAAAAACGTCATCGTCTGAGACAACGAAAGGTCAAATCACCCTCCACGTGATCAAATAGTTGCGTGCGCTATTTGTAAACCGAAGTGGTGTTGTTCCCCAGGGCTTCTTCTAATGTGTTAGCAACTTAGAAAGTTTATAAAAAGGTTTCCCAGCATCAAAATGTCTGGTTGTTGCGTCTATGGTTGCACTAATATTGTATATTTTTACTTTATATTTATATATTATATATTTGGCCATCTGCTAACGTCTTCTATCCACTCCACTATAGTACGCGGATCTGGTAGCCCAATACCATTTGATAAAGTCAACTTTTTAAAATAACTTTCTGTGTCGGTGTCGCTTAATCTGCTTGTGTAGCTTGACACTCTGCTGAATCTCGCCATACTTCCGTTGCCAAAATGCGCGCGCATACGTTGCTACGTCATCATTGTGTACCAACAGTAAAAGGGTCTATAAAGCAGTCTGACCATTTTGCGCTACTGTAGAAACATGGCGGCAACTTCCATGTAAGGGATCCTGCCGTGTATGTAGATAAAAATGGCTCACTCCAAGGTAATAAAAACAATACAGTTCATTATTTAAGGTCTTTATACACCACTGATAATATAGTTATGTAAATTAAATTGCATTTCTGTCAAGAGATCCTCCTAAAATTTACACAATGCACAGTTTCAGACACAGATTTTGGAAAATACACAGAAAATATGTCTGGGATTTGTCAGATGATAGTTTGATTTTGGTTCATTCACACTGCCAATCATTTTCTGGAATCTGTGTGTGCATTCACACACATCCTGTGAAGATCCCATGTATAGTATTTGCAATGGTGCACTTGTTGGATTTTTCTGCAGCTTCTAATGTTTGCTTTTTATCCACGATTTCTCATGACACACAGTCATAATATGCTGGCAAATAATCTCAGAATCTGCATGGACAGTAACAAGCTCTCCGATCTCTGCTTTATTCCAGTTTGCAGAATTTTTTTTTTCATGAATGTTGATCTGCATTTATACCCCCTCTGTCAAAGAGCAATAACTACTTGTTGCAATGACTTGTGCATCCTCACGCCCCTTCTGGCATTGTTTCTGCCTTTTGTTCATACAGGACGCATTCCATAAATGGCAATTTTACTATAGTTCGCCTTTACTGTAGCGTTCCCAGAAACAATTCTTTCACACAGAATTTTAAAGAGACCAGTTTGGGTTAGGTCACTTCTTAACAGCTTGCGGGATGATTAGACCATCTTCAGTTGCACTAGTGTTAAAAACACAACATGGGTGGCACAGTGGCTCAGTGGGTACCAGCTCATAGCAAGAAGGTCCCCGTTTCGAGGCCTGGCTAGGTCAGGTGGCCTTTACAGTATGTGTATAGTTCACATGTTCTTCCTGGGTCAGCATAGGTTTACTCCGGGTACTCCGGTTTCCACCCCAAAAACATCCAGGTTAGGTGAATTGGAGATGCCAAATTGCCCCTCCCCCAACATATGTATGTATTGACCAGTTCTCAATGTGTGTGTCAATATGATCTAAAAATGTAACCACACTGCGCACTTACTTTGCGCTCATATATTAAGGTCACAGTATGAGGTCACTGCACACTCACTGTGAGCTCATACTACCCATAAAGCACATTATATACAGATGTCGCTCAGAGAGCTAATATAGGTTTGCTAATTGGAAGCATGTTGCCAAGACTTCAGAATTTAATTGCAAATGATATCCAGCCAATAAAAGAAAAACCGAGAGAGACATGATTGTCTCTGCATTTAACCCATTCACTGAACAGTGAATTCATCCTCTGCAAGTCATGAACACACACAAACTCACATATCACTGCAACACCCCAAAAAACAATCATTTCGCACCAGCTGTGGGAATCGAAGTACCAACCTCTAGGTTACACACAAGTCTGACTCTCTAACCACTAGGCCTGTCTGTCTGTCTGTCTGTCTGTCTAGTCTATCTATATTTATGTATTTATATCTATGAAAACCAGAGGGTTTTCTATCACACTGAAGGCGCTTATTTCACAATAATAACCAGCTGCCTATACATTACCTCGCTTATTACATGGCTATTTACCTTACAAGTAAGATTATTAAGCAAGGAATATTAAATATTGATTTGAAATATTAGCTAATTTTAAACGAATGCAGACCTTCCGCAAGGAAAGCCTGTTTATTTTAAGACGTTTAAATGTCACAAATACGCTATTTGGTTTAATTGCTTATAAACATAATATCATATATGTTATTTAAAGACACATTTATTTTATTTTTGTGAAATATTAAACTGTACCTGTCAAAATGATTTGCAGCTTCCGGGTAACCGTATGTTATTAGTTTTGAGCAGTTGTTATCTGGGAATAATAAACCTGCAAATGTCGCGACTGACCAATCAGAATCAAGCATTCCAACGAGCAGTGTAATAAATAAAGACAATGTTCTGGTAACCAATGTGCTACATACTGTAGCTGTGTAAGTTTTATGTCTCTTATTGCCTTTTTCTTCTCACATACTAAAGTTATTTCAACATAAATATTTCATATCCATTTAAGTTATTTCTTTGGTAAGTAGCCATTTATTTTGTGATAATGACCATCTGACTGCACATTATCCTTAACTTACAGCTTACAGCTAAAGGTCTCTGGCTCATTTTGGAATTGCGCGGAAACGCAAAGCATACAAGGATTATCATAAATAAAAGTGTGCCATCGTTCCGGATCAGGGAATGCTAAAATTCTCCAAAGGAAGAGTTTGTGTCATTTTGATGTTCGGCAGGGATTGTGCGCAGGGGAGAGATATGAAAATACATTGCACCAACTCTCATTTCATGCCATCAGACTCAAGACCGTCACTGAACTTCAATCATCTAGTCACTGAAACAGAAGTGAACGACAAACTAAAAATTCACACGCGTCTCTCTCAAGCAAACTACTGAAGATTTCCAAAAGAATCTGTGTGTCGCACTGACAGATCATAAGTGGAGTAATGAAGACAACATGGAGGAGAGACATTGAGTAATTACTGACCAGGTGCAGTTATCCATTATAGCTGAGCTACAGGGAAACCCTGTCCAAGACGCTTCACTTATTTACATTTAGACGGCCCTTGTGTATGGCGCACGCCAGTGGACAAGGTTAAAATCATTCTGTCTTTCCTTTGGAGGTCTTTGGTTTAAACATGACAGTCAAATTAAGTAGGCTTTGTTCACAAGGTGAAACCTGGTCATGTGGGTCTACAAGACAGTCACTAACACACCAGTATCTGTTTAGTGCTAGGTCAGTGGGTGTTAGTGTTAGTACAACACTACCCTTGAATACAGACTTTAATTTGAAAGTAGAGTCATTAATCAGAAAGCGGTACGAGCAGACATATTGGATAAAGGCTTAAAGCGAGATGAAGTGCTATTCTGTGCGAGGCAGATTGGTTTTTGGCGGCTTATAGCTTCTTTATTCGACAGATATAGTGAAAAGAGACAAGAAAATTGAGATGACGATCCAAACTTGAACCTGTTTCACCAACAACACCACAACAACTCAATGTTCAACAAAAATCATATTAACAAATATTTTTTATGTTACTTTAACTTAATTTCTTTAATGGCAAAACTTAAAAAGTAGGTTGAATTGGATAACTGAATTGTTTAAACTTCAAGCTGCATTTTTTTACAAAGCGACTTACAAATAAGGTAAACAATAGAAGAAATTATAGCAACACAAGAACAGCAATACATAAGTGCACTGGAAATTAGAGATGTTCTGATACCATTTTTCTCTTCCTGATTTCGATACCTGGGTTCGAGGTATTGGCCAATACAGAGTACCGATCCGATACCTGGGTGTGTATCTGTATATTATACAGCTGTACATACTACTAGCCCTGTACAGTATGAATGAATATAACTGTTTTATGATGTGCTTCAAACTTATTCCTGTATATTGATGCACCTATTTTTTATGACGCTAACGCGACGATGACAAGCTAAAAATGTCTCTAAGGTGACGAAAACATGACGAGACGCTTTCGAGTTTTCATTGACGAGACGGAACGAAAATGATTATAAGTCTGACGTTCACAATGCATGCCTATTTTGCGTGAAATCTGTCTGTTTTTAGCTAAAAAGTATCAGCAATGCTGCCGCTTCCCATACTTGTTTTGGGTCAACATAGTATCACTCACGCCCACCACCTGGCTGCCGCCATGCCACGCACGTGCACCAGATTTCACACAACTAAAACACACCTGCGGCTGTGGCAAGTTCGAAGGACCGTGGCGGTGACGCCAATAAATGGAAAAATGAGATGATTTATGGACATACTTTCAGTATAATCCATCAGAAAGAAAAACGGAATGTAAATTGGGAGATGACGGTAAACGTGGCCACAAACTAGGTGGGAAGAATGCCACCAACCTCAAGCGCCACCTGATGGCTCATCACACTAATATTTTTTTAAAGGTAATTAACAAGTCACGCTGTTAACATATCAGATACATTCAATTTTACTCGACATTCGACATTTTTGTGGTGTATTTAAATAAGGCAAGGCGCGTGTTTCTCAACTTTATAAGCGAGGTCTCAGCGTAAAACACAAACTCAACATGAAGGTATATCAGGCTCAACTTTTTTGTTATGACGTGCGCAGAAGGCACACCGACTAAAACAACGGCAAGCCCTCAGGGACAACCTTAAAGCACATTTTAATGGTATTAAATACACCACACTTTTTAACCTAAAATAATTTGTTAAAGAATACTTTTGTTTACTAAAATTGACTTAAACTTGACTAAAACCTTTTTGCGTTTGCATCGACTAAAACTTGACTAAAACCTTTTTGTGTTTTCGTTGACTAAAACTTGACTCAAACTATCAAGTTTATAAGTGACTAAAATGTGACTAAAACTTAAAAGCATTTTTGTCCAAAAGACTAAGACTTAAACTAAAAGGGCTGCCAAAAATAACAGATAAAACATGTACAAATACATACAGGGAACTAGAGTAATTTTATCATCTGAAAAACATTTGACAGTAATATTTATTTTTCCTAAGTGACCTAACACTGTAAACTGAAAGGGTATTTTAGTTTTAGAATATAACTGTATAAAACAGTGCAACAAATAAGGAATATAAAAATTATATGAATAATATAACAAAATAATCTATTTAAAACTTAAAAGTCCAGAAACAATTTAGTTAAACAAAAGGCATTTCAGTTTGTAAATACAAAAGTAAAATAAAGCTCTTTTAAAAACACTAAGTATAGCTACAATGTAGTGAAATAAGAGACTTGAGTGTAACCATCGTGTTTTTCCGGGTGAAGCGTCTTCAAATGCTATAATAAGTTACTCATTTTAAAGTTATTAATACTTGTGCAACCCATCGAAAATGCAGCATGGCATATGAGACATGTCAACGTTTTATTAGTCTGAAATACTAACAAACAGCGGACATATGGCTGTGCGCTTTCATTTCTTCACCGCTCTAAGTAAACAGTGGTTGCGTCATGCATGTGGTAACTTTCTGGTGTTTGCATTCAGAGCAGCGAAGAAGAGATGAGTTTTGCTTTGCAGCGTTAGCTTTAGCATTAGCTATAATAGGCATAACTAGGTTTATTAAGAAAACGGTATCGGATTGGTACATGGGTTCAAGTACTCGCCGATTCCAATGCAAGAATTTTTTGTGGTATTGGATGCATTACCGATACTGGTATCAGAATCGGAACAACTCTACTGGAAATAGTCTCATCAAGTATACATACCCATGGGTTAGGTTTTTTGTAAGAATGTGTAGATAGAGATCAGGAAAAAGATAGTGAGTCTTATATTAGGAAGTGAGGTAATGGCGGAAGAGATGGGTTTTTAGACGATTCTTAAAGACAGCTACAGAGTCGGCAGATCGTGTCGCGACCGGCAGATCATCTTTGAGCTTGAATAATTTCTGATCCTTTCTTCTTTTCTTTCCTACAGAAATCCCGCCAATAAACAATTCTGTCATCACTTTATTACCTAATGTCATTCCAAACCTAAATGATTTTCATCTGTGGAACACAGAAGTACATATGAAAGTTCACGTTGTCATTTTTCATCAAATGAAATCGAGTTGTGATTTATATGTAGTGATTTATGCCATCAATCTCCACAGAGATTTAAGAGTTAAGAGCGATGGGCAAAATTATCAACAAATAATGACTTGAATCTCACTCTGTTATTTCACAAAGGTCTAATTTATATAAATATATTTCCATCACAAGTTGCAAATTTATGCGCTAAACTAGAATATCGCATACAACATTTGCAAAGAAAGCACTGTTTCCATCTAGTGAGTCGAAAAGCACAAATGTGACACCAAATGTCAAAGAGAAAAATGGAATTTACTGCCATATGAGAAGCACTGTGGGCTTCATCTATAATAAATGACTTTATAAAAACCACAATAAACGCGTTCATGAATTCGAAGACGGAAGAAGCATGCAGTTTGGAAATCCAGTCGCGTAAGACAGTTCTGGGTGGTCATTATACCGAAAAACTTTGATGACGTGCTTTGGATAAGGCATTTCAGAATGACCAAATCACATGAATTTATTCATACGCATTATTGAGTTTATTCAGTAAATAAGTTTTCATTGCAGTTAATGCACATGTTTTGTTATCGGATAAGAAATTGTGTGCATTTTTAAAATGTATGGCCATCTTGGCATTTCCATCCATTTTACGCGATATCCCTAAATGCGCATAAAAATAGGTGGATGGAAACATGCCCATTGATTCACAAGGACAAATGTTCTGGTGCATTTTGTCCATTTACAGTAGGAGCATTGCCATACAAATCATCATTGTTTGGAAAAGAACAGCATGGAATTTCTAGATGATGGTGTTTAGGAGATGACAGAATAGTCACTGAGTGAAGGATGAATGCTCTGCATCACAGCAATAACAAACTTCATATTTATCTCAATATGCCTGTGCATAGCGCACATCCTGAAGCGCATTTCTGGATAAACTGGAGTTTAATAAGATATAAAGGTGCTATATAGTCTCTCTGCAGGAATTTAGTTATTATGTGCACCCTCTGTACATTTCTGTTGAATGTTTATTTGGGTGATTATAGCACAAAGCAATGCAGGCTTTATTTCCCACTGCAGGGCAGAGCATGACTGAAGTGAAAGACAGATGGGCTCTATTGTTTGACTGTTTTGAAGTGTCAGTGAAAAGACTATTTGAGGCCTGAATTGTCTTAGAAAACTTGATGACACACATCTCTGTCTCTCTCTCTCTCTCTCTCTCTCTCTCTCTCTCTGCATCATTGCAGATGAACACAAGCAAAGGTGAGCGTGAAAAGGCTTGCACACTTAGTTTGATCACTTCAATGGAGAAATCCTATTCAATGATGATGGGAGCTGGATGCTCCGTGTCATTACACTAAATTCCCTTTTGTTTTTTATTAACCTTTTTTGCCTTGCTCTCTAGCTCACTTACCTCCACATCATTTCACTCGCATTAGCAGGCATGAATAAAGAAAATTAGATTTCAATACTGCAATATCAGGCAAAAGCATTTTTGATTTATTTAAAATAAAAAATAAAAAACTGGAAAGAGATTTCTTTCTGGCCACTTTTAGTCTTATGGTCTAAATTAAATAGAAAATCAATACTTAAAATTACCTTTGTACTTGTTTATTTGATATGTCCACTAACAATGTCCATCAGTGTCCAAATCACAATAATTCTATAAATTGTTAATAACGATTTCTACCATAATGAATTTCATTTGCAAAACATGTCAAATATGGACTGGGTTTGATACAGCAGCATGCTGTGATTGACGTCACTTCTGTCAATCACACTTTTGAACTGTAAATATTTCCTATGCATTTGTCACAGTTAGCCCTTATTAAAAATCATAAAAATATTTTCCACACTTTAGTAAAATGTAAAATTGATTGCAAAAAATTTAAAATAAAACTATACAACTAACAATCAAATTATTAATATTTAATTTCAAATGTTCTTTAGTTACACTTTTGGTTTTTTATAAAATAAGTAAACCAATTTCTTAAAAAAAAAGGCATTGGTAGCATCACTTTAGTATCACATAATTTTATAAGGCTTGAAGTGGTTATTTACGTTTATTTATCTGGGTTTGGGAAAAGGTAAAAATATATAAAAGCCTTTTGAATGGTGGTACAATAACAGTAACACTTCGCAATATTTTTTAAAGTGACACTTCACAATATTTTTTATAGTAACACTTCACAGTATTTTTTTATAGTAACACTTCACAATTTTTTATAGTAACATTTCACAATTTTTTATTTTGTAAAGCAGTCTTCAATGTTTTTTGGAGCAGGGACCCCTTTAGATGAGAAAGGCATGAAGCAGGAACCCCCTGATACTAAGGGCCAGATTTACTAACAACCTGCTCCAGCGAAAACCATCATTTTGGCATTTAATAATGACTGTCGGGATTTACTAAAGACGTGCAGTGGATAATTAGCGCTGAAAAGGCGTGGCTTAGTTATTTTTGCAACTGACCTTATTGCATATGCATTTCTAGGAGTTTTCCTTTCCGCAAAATTTATGGGAGGAGATTATTTAAATGATTAACGCAACGTGATTTACTAATGTTTGCACGTTTGATATTACTGATATTTGCACCATTATAATTTTGCTTTTGAAATGGCTGCAATTGTTGCTGATAGGAGGAGGCATCACAGAGATCAGAGAGTGCATGGTACGAGGTAGAGGATTTTTCCACACGTTTTTTGGAATACCAGAGGAACATATTATTCAAAAATATTGTTTGCCAAGCCATGTTATTTTTTATTTGCTGGAGTCACTAGAAGTCGTCACACAATATCATTTTTTTGTCCTTCCGTTAGCTTGAATTGCCTATATCATTTACCTGTTTTATGATGCTTTTCTGTCGCTCCTGCTGCTTCCTGAATCCACCCACATTCTTTCAAACAATATGGGTGTTTAACTTGTGGGCCATGAAGTCAGTGCTGTTTATGGCTATTCTGTGTATCCATCAGGACCTTTGGGTTAAAAAAATAAAGACTATCATTTAAAATTTGTTTGTAGACATGAATGACAGGACAAGATACAACCCTATGATTACTGCCATACTTAAGCATTTATCCCTTGGGCAAGCCTGCCTGAGCTAGCAAATATGTTTGCGAAAAGCACTGGGTAAAATAAAGCAAATTTAAATCAAAAGAATATTGCATAATGCAAAATCCTATTTTGTTGAAATATATATTTCAGTCAAGCCCAATAGAAGCAGCTCAGTAATTTGGCAAAATATTTTTAGGCAAAAGATGAAAAAATCTTCCTCATTAAGGGTAAATATTGATGTGTGCTAGTGGTGCTTTAACTTAGCTTTTTAGTTAGAATGAGATTCTCTTGCATTTGAAATATCCAGTCAGCTGGTCTCTTTCAGGGGAGGGCTTATCTTCTACTGCTGGTGTACTGAATCTAAGAGATCGATTTCAAAGCGAAGCTATGAAAATGCTAATGTTGTGAAACCTTCAGGAGAGGAATTCTTAAATTCACTTTAATACCCTCAGTATAGAAAGCCTGAATTAACATGAAACCCTAAATTAAATTTAAGATTATGTTTCTTTGAATTAACAAGTGGTAATCCCCAAAAAAGACACATTGTTGAACTTGAACTCTTAAAGTTTCTTTGTGAGCAGATAATGAATTTGAGATTTGCACCTTTGCTTCTGGACCCTATGGATATGATTCATGAATAGGTGTCTTTGACCTTAGGCACTTTTATTTTCCAAGATTGAATTTCAATAAACTACTTTCATGTTTTTTTATATGAAGAATACATAAAACTTTCTCGAATACTTCATATATTTTTCATATTTTTATCAGTTGCTATATTTTAGTAACACTTTGCAATAAAGTTGTAGTAAATGTGTTAGGTAACATGACTATGTAAAATTAACTAGATTTTTTGCATTTATTAAAGGTGACATAGAATGATTGAACGGGGTATTTATACTTGTTCTGTGATGTGACATGTAGACAAAATGTTTTTGTTTGGGTCTGTAATGCCTTAGAAGCTTCCTAAAAACCTCTCTCAGATAGCTCTATTAGGGTGGGGGATTTTAAACAAGTGGTTTTGCACCTATTTGGCTCCACCTACTGGCTTAACTTGCAATCTCCTTACTGATTGGCTGACTTTGCTGCCACTTAAAAAAATGTAGCCAATTATTTTAAAGTGGAGGGGCATTGAGATGCCTGTGATGTCATAAGCATCAGTTTTTCAGATTGGGCCGTTTTCTGGCTGACATTTCTAAAAGAGGAATTTCTATGAGACTGAGATGTTTACATGTGTAGCACTTTTTGTATGTTTGTGAATGCGGGTAGACTACCATTATTCAACAAAGACAAGGTAAAAATGGTTTTTCATTCTCTGTCCCCTTTAATCTTTGCTAGTGTTAGTTAATGCCACTGCTATTGTTGTGTATGAACTAATGTTACTGTTACAACTTTTGATTTTGTAACAAATGTATAAGTAAATGCTGAAATGAACATAAACAAAGAGTTATAAATGCTAACAAAGTATTATTTATTGTTCATTTATGTCAGCTAATGCATTAAGTAAGGCATTATCAACGTTCTGCCACACATTAAAGGATTTTAACTGCAGGACGTGGAGGCAAATGTTTCTCTCTCTCTCTCTCTCTCTCTCTCTCTCTCTCTCTCTCTCTCTCTCTCTCTCTATCTATCTCTCTGCTTATTTTATGGTAATTTGGCAAGTTATAGAAAAGTTAAAACTATTGCTATTTGCAGCGCAGTATTTGAACCGATGGGTATTAATGTTAGCGTACAGATGCACGGGTTATGCAATTTTCGTCATTAGAATAGTAAGTCACATAGATGAGAATAGGACACTGTACTGTAGTGTAGCCCAGGAGATGCGTTGCTTTTTGTCACAATGTGCATGCATCCAAAGTCTGTGTACATCTACAAGCAAAAATAAACTACAGTATGCTTTGCAAGGCTGTACAGTATGTGTTCCCTGGGTTCAAACCTATGACCTTAATAATTAGGAAGAAAATTCCAACATTTTGTTTCAAATACATATAATAAAGCTTATTAACATTCATTGACAGTTGCCGTTGTTTGTTTTAGCCTGTTTTAGAGAACACAATTTTACAGCATGCAAAGAATGCATTAATGTAGGAGAATGCCTGCAAGCCATCATTATTAACAGGATCCAAACAAGTATTATGTAAAGATTTAGTTACTTAATTCAATTAAAAATGTATTATTTAAAATGTAATTTAATCTCTCTCTCTCTCTCTCTCTCTCTCTCTCTCATTTAATATCTGACTTTACAGGGACTTTAACATGACTGATGAATAATGAGCATTTATAAAATCAGTACTTGCATTGCTGGATTCTGATTGGTCTATTTCTATTTACGAGGAATCACTGCTATAACCTCTTCAATGAGTCTCCACAATGCATATTACTAAGGATTTTTCTCAATTTAATAGACTTCATTGGACCCCAACAGTTTTAAAGGGCTCTTAATGATCCCAAACAAGGGTCTTATCTAGCGAAACAATAGTCATTTTTGGTAAATGGACTGCATTTATATAGCCCTATATAGCCCAGCTTGTCAGGAGCAGCTGAGGTTAGGTGTCTTGCTCAAGAACACCTCAACATTTGGTCAGGTGGAGCCAGGCATTGAACCAACAACCTTCTGGACTGTTGACAACCTACATGGCAAAAAAATAAAAATATCCACTTTTAAACCACAACTTCTTCAACTTGCACTAGCCGGTGAAGTGCCAGTGTGACCTTACGTATTGCGTAAGCACGTCGAAAGGTCACACATGAGGTATGTGAAACTACCACAAATGTGAAGAAAGAGCTGCAAGTGTGCGGTTCACATGTAACGTGTAACCTTCAGACGTGATTACGCAATACAAGGTCGCGCTGGCATAAACAGCTTGGGTGACAGGGGTGAGTAAACTATCTGGATTTTTGTTGTATGAAAGTGGAATATTCCTTTCAGAAATGTGCCTGTCTACTTTCTATTATAGCTATCCACCAACCACACACATTCATGCCAGCTGTATAGGGGTCATATAGCGTACAAGCAATTATACATAATTAATATAGTGCAGGATGCATGTGTTCATAAACTTACCATATGTATTACAAAATCACCATATATTATAACAAGGGGCAAACTATACAGAATATATTGTGTAATTCTGAAAAGCAGTAGTTTATAGACTGTGAGATTCCCAGTTTTCTGTATCACTATGCTACTCATAACCATGCAAAAACCAATAGCTCAATAATATGTGAAGGGGTGAGCCTATTCAATGCCACAGTTCTGCCTCAATGTGTTCACAACCAAATAAAAGAGTACTTAATAAAAATTGTGAAAAATATTCCGGCATCAGAGCTTTAATAACGTGGCCTTATTAAATTCCAGAGTCATATGCAGAGAAACGGATGCGATGGATCTCTTTAGCATTATGTCATTCACAACAGCTTTTCACAGTCTGAACATGAAGGTGTCTTTAGAAGCTAAAATTATTCTGTCCATTTATTTTTTCAAGGACCAACTGCAATCTTCGCTTAATTCTTTGCATGTTTTTTAAGTGTTGCTCAGAATGTACAACATCAATGTTAAATTACTCTCATAAGCGTAGTTTTCTTTACACCAGTTCCTCTCTTGTTAACAGCCTCATTCTCTCATGTCGCCCAATTAAAGAAGCAATACATGATGAACATATAAACTTGAAATCCATCTAATTACGTGTCACTTTTAATTCCTGGATTACAACAGGCATCCTTGATAGTAAAGTGGGTAAGAGAGAGAGAGAATGAGCTTTGGTCCTGTAAATTAAAATAACACATCATTTTATACCCCTAGTGAGGCATGGGGGCGTACGGCTCGTGCTTGAAGTGCGTATATATTTCCTTCCCTTCACATTGAGCAGGGAGAAATATTGTTTAATCAATGGCAGTAGGAACTCGGGCCACCTCAGCACAATTCCCCCGCCCACTTTTGGCAATGCTCGCCTGCTGTTTATCCCATAATGCCATCTCTGACGTCTCAGTAAAGGTCTAAGGTCCAATTCACATTAGAGTCACTTCCTATAATGTCAAAACAATTCAGATTTTCAGACGCATTGGGGTTTTAAACGAGCATTTCAAGCAGCTGCTAAATCCATATTAGGGCTGTTATTATAACATCGATGATTAACTTTCTAATGAATAATTGATTTATTGACGGTTTCAGGGCTTTGACCATTATGATCATAATTGTAATACAAAGTATCATACTTATTATTCATTAAATAATTGTCGCAAATGATTGTGATTATTTAACTTAATTCTTTGTAAATGTATAAGATTAAAATACTAAACACAAAAAAAATGTCTTAGGAGAAAATGTGTAAATAACAGAAATTATCACTACAAAATGACCATAACAGGGAAGACTGTTCATTAGCAGTTTTTCCTCATTTTGAGTTCATGGTTATTTGGGTGGGGATAAAGGGGTGACTCGATGATACACCAGAGTCACTGAGCATGGCCCCACCCCTAACACAATCCCAAGCATCCATTCAGGTTCTAGTATTTAAAAGTTTAGAGACACGGCAGCTTTCCAGCAAGTGGGCATGGTTTCAATGCCGACAGCGGATACGCTCCGTTCGAGAACACAAAGGTACTGTACTCAAAACAGCGAGGATGGAAGTGGTCAAGTAAATCCATGACTGGAATTATTTGCTGGTTTTAAAAGAAATAAAATGTGTAAAGTTAAATAGACTGACAGAATATGCGAATCATAATGAACGTTTTATGAGCTAAAACCGATAGATTGGGCTGCAAACTAAAAAACAGCACAAGATATGAGGAAAAAAAGTATCTATGCAGAAAAGCAAAAGGTGGTAAAAAAGCATCTATACCATTAATGTAATAATTACTCTTCAGATTCAAGACTTCGCGTTTCAGGCGTGTTCAGGCGCATTGTTTGTGCGTTGCTATTTTGAAGCAACTAAAATAGACTAGACTAAAATGCAGCAACTAAAATTGACCGCCTAAAATCTGGTCTAAAGTCAATGGCGCATTATTGTTTTTGTTATTTAAAGAGCGTGTTAGTAATATGCGCCTATAAACGAGATAACGGCGAGCGTTTGCGTATTATACATATGTATGCGCAGCAGCATACAAACGTTTTTAAAAATGTAAAAGATTATTATTGAATCTCTTAAACATAAATGAAAACCATTTACAAGACGTTAGAAGGCATAAAGAGCTGCTCCATCTGTAGCCTGATAAAAAAGTATGTTTTGCTTTAAACAAATGCAAATATTGCCTTTATTTAAAAAATTTTTTAATGCTATCCTACGGATTTATTGTATATGATACAATGACTTTGTACTTGTGGATATGGTGAGATGACAACCTTTTTCAAATAATGCTTTCAAAACACTCATTGCGCTGTTCGAGTCCCGAAACTTTTCGGCTCTCCAAACATTTGTAAATTTGTAATTTTTGTAATTTTAGTATTTTTAGAGCACAATCTTTTTCTTGCATATTTGTAAATTATTCTTTGAGATTACACTGATCATGTAGGCTATCCATACATTTACAGCAATTAAAAGCCTGCTATTTTTACCTCCATGACTGAAAGAAAATGACTTTTAAAAAGAAACCAAAGGTTTTAATACAAAAAATAACAATTTCAATACAAATAAAAACAACTAAAAATGTTAATCAATCTTAAACTAGTGGTCTTCTTCTTCCGCTTAGTTTTTCAGTTTGCAAATCAGAACACCTAATTAGGGAATTGGCATGGCGCCAGCGCAACTGGCTTTTAAAGGGGATGGGAGATGAGAATCTCATAGGATTATTGCACGTTACGCCCAAAACACACCCATTACTCATTACGAGAATAGGAACAACCCTTTTAGACTGTGCGCCGTGTGCTTTAGACCATGCGTTTAGATCATTAAAATAGTGCCCTTGATGTTCACACACAAATGAAAAGTGTCACTAAGCACTGAAACAAATTACGCTGTAATCCGCTTCTATAAAGAACTCGGTCAGAACAAAAACTGCATCATGATGTAACATGATCTTGTTTAATGTAAAACGCTCAGGCAAGGTTGTTTTCTGCACCTATATGCAGGAAAAGGATCATGTTTGCTTTTCACATAAATAAACATTATTCTTCCCAAACCTGGACAGTACGCTAAGCTTGTTCCCTTCTCCGTCCACACAATAAAATACATGGTTAGGTGTCACGGTTCAAAAGCAGAAACAAAGGCGGCACTACATGAATAAATTTACCAAAATATATTTTAAGCTGACGTATCTTGATTGAAATCTGGAGTTTGGATTTTCTAAATGCCCTTTTCCCTTTGCAGAGGCAATTTCCTTTGGAAATTGTCGGCAGTAAATATAGTTAATGTGCTGCGGCTGCACTTCGTTCACGCGGAGAGCTGAGGAGGGCTGACGTGAGTTATCTGTATGATTCTTGTGAAAACTGAGATATCAATCCCTCTGTCGTAAACTAGATTGTAGAATGATGTACAATTGCCCCGAAGGAACAAACTCAGTAGGAAACCCCAAAAAGAAGAGAGAAAATAAAGATAAATATCATCTATTTATTGATATAACAAGAAGCTAATTCCCATGTGCTCTCTAAATGCAGCTGAATAATAGTAGCATAGCAGTCATGACATTTAAAATCTATCAACTTTGATTTTGAGTAAGAAGGGCACCCATAAAGATATTGTTTATTCAAAAATTTATGAGTTTCCTTTATAGAAGTCAATATTTCTTTTTTGTGCATGCATAACAACCTTCAGCTACTAAAATATGATGTACATATTTCCAGCCTCAGTAAGCAAGCTAAAAAAAATTATATATCAAAAGAGCCCTTTTGAAAAAATGTCCAATTCATTATACCACTAATGCAGTGATCAAAGATCATTCATACCTGCTTGCTAGTTTGCTTATTCTTTGCTCAATACACAGTGAATGTTGAGCCTGTCCTCCAAAAAGAAACCACACATAGATAGATTTTATCTTTATGGTCTATATGACAAACCAGATTCAATTAGTGGAAGCTGTCCTGGCTTGAATAAGACAAGCAGGTGTGATGGTAAATGACAAGCCTTAGCAATTGAGAGTTATTGTAGCTGACTTGCTCATCACTCATTGGCTGGCAGATGGTGGCAGACACAGGTCGACCATGATGTGGAATCAATGAACTGTACAACTAAAGCCTTAGTGCTGAGCCATCACCAATTATAGTAAGCCTCACTCAGTCATAAATAATCCAAACTGTAACAATGCCATTCATACATACCATTATAAAATCCAACACAGAAACATACGGTGAAAATGAAGATTAATGAAGGAATAGTAGATTAAATTAGATAAGCAAATAACTCTTCAGTACGCCAAAGGATCCAAACTGTGATATTGATTCTTCAGAGCATGTCATCATCAGATTAGATTTATATTCACACTGTACGTAGCCCGAAACAGTATGAACATATTGTGTGCTGCTGTCCAGAAATGAGAAATCACATAATGGTCCTAAATTCAAGAAAATCATATTAAGGCTACAACAAGTCAATATTTAAATAGGAACTAAATTTCTAATTTGAATGATAGATTTGTTATACCAGATGAGTTGCTTGCACAAAAGCATTTTAATGCAAAGTTAAATGATAATAAAGTGGTAATGTCGGGAGCAAAAAAAATGTGAGTGGGTGCAAAACATTTACTGGAGTAAAGCCTAGGGCTATGACGGTGGCATAATTTTACCACCGAAATGGTAATACACAAGTTTAATATAGAATGTGTGTGTGGGCATTGATGAGTATAGGCTTATACTGTATATAGTGCATATACGTTTCTTAACAAACGTGCAGGTTCATAGGTGCTGATTTCTTTTTGCGCCGTGGGGTGCTCGTCACATCATCAAGCAATGCTTAGGTTACTTAGCAACGGCAGACGCTCGGAAGCACCCAAGCACTTAGAAAAGAAGAAAAGTGGCACAGTCGTGTTTTCCGTGTGGTTTTAGATGCGAAATGTAAAAGCAATGTAGATATTGCAACTCGTGAGATCCACCAACCAGAGAGGCTCTTGAATTTCAAAAGCGTTTTTGATTCAAATTAATTGAGGATATGTGTATGGCATTTCAGTGGGTGTTCGAGCCCTGGAGCACCCACAGGATTGGCACCTATTTGCATGTTTATTGTAGCAGTTCCATCCATGAAACAACACACGGTTCAAGTGAGGAATCTTATTGGGGTTATAACGTTTCCAGCCGTGCTGAAACGCATTCTGATGGTGTACTGGTTGTGCAGCTTAAAACTCTCTTGACCAAGTGAGAATATTTTGCCTCACTGTTCCTCCCCCAAGCCAGCGGGACATCACTGATATCAGTTGCATGCCCTTGGAAAGAGTCTGCTGGCCGTTTGTGTTTACACAAACTTGAAGACATCTCCCTGGGCGAGATTGTTCTTTATATTTTTTATAGTTTGTGACGTGTACACTACCACAGGTAGCACTTCACCACCGTGATGGTGCTGCAACACGGCGTTTGTAGACAACCGTCACAGCCCTAGTAGATGCCATTTTCTTGTATTCTGGTGCCTTTTAATTAAACAACTGCTTTAATAGCTGCCAAAAGCTTTGTTTACCTTGCTGTGTCGCGGGGAAAATGGTTAAAACACAAAATTGAGTTTAAATTATATTGACTTTAAAGACCATATTATACACATGGGGCAATGCAGCACAATGCACGATGCAGGTGTCTTTTGCTAGTTTCAACCCGGCGCAATGAACATTTTCACGTTTAGCGCCACGTTGTTTAAATAGCAAATGCATTTGCACCCAATTTTGCACCCATAGGCGTTCTGAGCTGAAAACGAGGTGTGTTCAGGCACATTGTTGGCGTGTTGCTATTTAGAGGCATCTAAAATAGACTACACCATTGACCAACAAAAACCTGGTCTAAAGTTTAAAGTCAATATTGATTTTGTTATTTAATGAGCGCGTTATGCACCTATAATGGGCGGCAGTGGTTGAGTGGTTCATGTAGGTTGTTTACAAATCGGAAGGTTGGTGGTTCAATCCCCGGCTCCACCTGACCAAGTGTTGAGGTGTCCTTGAGCAAGACACCTAACCCCAGCTGCTCCCGACAAGCTGGATGACACCGCCGTCGGTGTATGAATGTGTGAGTGAATGGGTGAATGTGAGGCAATATGTAAAGCGCTTTGGATGGCCATTGGCCTATGAAAGCGCTATATAAATGCAGTCCATATAAATGGGACGACAATGCGCATTTGCTTATCACATGTATGCGCAGCAGCACATAAACGTTTAAAAATATGAAAAATCAAAGGATTAAAATGTAAAAGATTATTATTGAGTCTCTTGGACATAAATGAGGACAGATGATGAGACGTTAGAAGGAGCTGTTTTACCTGTAGCCTGGTAAGTAAATAAATGCTTTGCTTTAAACAAATGCATGTGTTTTTAAATGTTTTAAATGCTACCCCACGGATTTATTGTATATGATGACTCTGTACCTGTGGATATGGTGAGATGAGAAACATTTTAAAGTAATGCTTTTTTTTTAAAAAACATGGAGCTGTTCGAGTGCTGAAACGCTTCGGCTCTCTGCACGTTTGTAAATTCTTTATCTCTTGTTTGTATTTTTAGAGTACAAACCTTTTCTTGCATATTTGCAAATTATTTTATGAGATCACAATGATTATGTAGGGTATCAATACATACAGCAATTAAAAGCCTGCTATTTGTACTTCTATGACTGAAAGAAAAAAGCTTTTAAAAGTTTTATATGAAGGTATATTTGGTGCAAAACAACTGCACACCTGTGACAGTGGAATTAGTATTTGTAGAGATTATCCACACATGTGTATCAGTAAACTTGAAGTCGCAGAGGACGAGATGCAAACTTGTAGATTTTTTTTCTTTCCCTCAAATACAACACAACAGTTACACATTCACAAATCCTTCAGTGCAGCTGCACAAATCCCATTTTACAAATCACAGATTAAGAAACTCACAAGTTCACATTTTTTGCTACAATTGATGCAGTAAATATGGTGCATAACCTACTTGAATGCCTGCATCAAATAATGTGAAGTCACACACAAATTTTGTACATTTGCAAAATCAGTTTGTGCATCTGTGCGATGAGACTTGCATGTGTGTACATTTTTTTTTTCACAAATATATATATATTTTTTTCTAGCCCAAACACAAGTACATAAATACAACTGCTTGAATCTGCTGCTACGAGTTTCAAATACTCTTTTTCATGTGCTTTCTCTTCTGCACCAAATATCTCGAGATAAATGGTGCGAAAGTGATTTGTATACCTGTAGGCTTTGGCGAGCACTGTTCAGCACTGCCCACCAGGTGGGCCCCCTGACACTCACTGAAGCAGAGTTTATTAATTACCACCAATGTTTCAGCAAAGTAAATCGCTTTTATCAAGGTATTATTTTCACCAAGTGGAGAACAATATAAATGGGAGTGCTAATTATACACACATGAAGGTAATTACATACAATACTCCAATGATTCATTAGTAAACAAAATATAAGTTTCATGAATTTCAAACCATCAATATAAGTAGATTAAAAAATACAAGCAGCAAATACACACATAGGCCTACATTTAAATAAGATACCAAATGATGTAGGCCTATGTGTGTATTTGCTGCTTGTATTTTTTAATCTACTTATATTGATGGTTTGAAATTTATGAAACTTATATTTTGTTTACTAATGAATCATTGGAGTATTGTATGTTATTACCTTCATGTGTGTATAATTAGCACTCCCATTTATATTGTTCTCCACTTGGTGAAAATAATACCTTGATAAAAGCGATTTACTTTGCTGAAACATTGGTGGTAATCAGGGTGCGATTTGTGAAAAAAACAGAGGGGGGGATGTTTTCATAGGCGTCGATTTCGGCGATGGTGGGTACCCACCATATGAGTCATTTTGTACCCACCACTAGTTTTTACTTTTTTGACTGTTTTTCAGTGGTTATGAAGAGCAATATGAGAGAGAAATTTGGTAATCATTGTCCGACCTAACAAAAATCCATTATAATATTATTATTATTTTTTTAATATATTTCTAATTAAAATATTTCTAATATTCAGAAATGCGCTCTCCGCTCACGAGCTCTGATCGGAACAAACCCGAACCTCACTGTGTGCTTAACTTGCGCAGAAACATTAAAATATAACCAGCTTTTTAAAATGGTTTTAAAACTAAACATTTAGACAATTTTAGCGCAAATTATGAGCTTATTGACGATTTTTTATAATTCTTGACATAATGCGTCTCTGTCCACAGCACATTTCAAAAAATTTTAATTCATAAAAATAAATCATGAGAACATGAACTCATCACTGCATTTGCAGGAATTGTAAAATCTTTTTTCTATTAACTCATGAAGCAGCCTAACGCAATATTTTTACTCTAATAGCTTATCTTTCCCCACACATATGAACTGTGATCATGCACAACAAAAAAAACGCGCAAGAATTAAATCTTGAATGGCAAAACTATATGGCACAACTTAGTGTCAACTTAAATATGAACAATGTATTAATTGCAAAGTTAAACCATTACAGTAGAAACAGCTTTACTGCTGCTTTTAAAGTAATAACATTAACTTTACACCGCAATGCTGAGCTACAGTGAAATGATAGAAAAGACAGATGCATTATGTGTTAAGTCAATTATTTGCGCAAACTGGACGCGCCCGCGCCTCGCTAAACGCCTCATCTGCGTGTAACTTCGGCCATTCTCAGTGGTGTGACTGGGACACTTGTCATCATAAACAGATAATCAGATTGTGATGTTTATTCCCGCTTTATTAATATGCGGCTGAATATGCTGCCCATCGTTTCGACACACAGCTCCATAACCATCTCGCATGTGTTGATAGGCTATAGGTTGAGGTGTAACCGAGTCTGTAACCAATCAGATAGCGCCGTGGGCGGGACATTGAGAGGCTGCGCCGCAGCTGTATCAGAGCCAGCCAAAACAGCGCATTTTAAAACAAAATAGACTTTAATCAAACCACGGATCAGTGATAAGTTTTGTGATCCGTCTCGCCACTAGTGTAGTAGCACTGATCACTTTGAGGGGGGGGATAAATTTATCCCCACCGGGGATAAAAATAATTAAGCAGAGGCAGGGATACATTGACCAGAAAGGGGGAAATCCCACGCATCCCCCCCGGCAAATCGCACCCTGGTGGTAATTAATAAACTCTGCTTCAGTGAGTGTCAGGGGCGCCACCTGGTGGGCAGTGCTGAACAGTGCTCGCCAAAGCCTACAGGTATACAAATCACTTTCGCACCATTTATCTCAAGATATTTGGTGCAGAAGAGAGAGCACACGAAAGAGTATTTGAAACTCGTAGCAGCAGATTCAAGCAGTTGTATTTATGTACTTGTGTTTGGGCTAGAAAAAAAATATATATATATTTGTGAAAAAAAATTGTACACACATGCAAGTCTCATCGCACAGGTGCACAAACTGATTTTGCAAATGTACAAAATTTGTGTGTGACTTCACATTATTTGATGCAGGCGTTCAAGTAGGTTATGCACCATATTTACTGCATCAATTGTAGCAAAAAATGTGAACTTGTGAGTTTCTTAATCTGTGATTTGTAAAATGGGATTTGTGCAGCTGCACTGAAGGATTTGTGAATGTGTAACTGTTGTGTTGTATTTGAGGGAAAGAAAAAAATCTACAAGTTTGCATCTTGTCCTCTGCGACTTCAAGTTTACTGATACACATGTGTGGATAATCTCTACAAATACAAATTCCACTGTCACAGGTGTGCAGTTGTTTTGCACCAAATATACCTTCATAGTTTAATCCCAAAAAAAAATTTATACAAATGAAAACAACACCATTTTTAACATTAATCTTTAACTGGTGGTCTTCTTCCTCCGCTTAGTTTTTTTAGTTTACAAATTCCGCTTTCTAAATATGGATTAGGCATGGCCCCAGCGCAACTGGCTTTTAAAGGGGATAAAACCTGAGACTCTCAATGGTTTATTGCATGTTACACTCAAAACACACCTATTACTCATTACGAAAATAGGAACAACGCCGTGCGCTTGCGCGCATAAACCATTTTTCCCGTCTTTAAATTAACGAAAGTGGAATCGGACACGGCCGTTTAGACCATGCGCCGTGCGCTTTAGACAATGCGCTTAGATTGTTAAAACAGGGCCCATAATGAGTCAAGTGGAATGGATTTGACGGACGACGCTTTCACAAGTGAACAGACATATGCGCTAAATTAGAGAAAAAGTGATTGGGTCCAATATCAGTAGTCATAAGTGTTCTGACGCCCATGACATTATGAGAATAAAGTAGCAAAAAGTCAAAGGTTTAAGGCTAAAGTCAAATACCATTAAACTAGTAATATATTCAAAATAAACTTAGTGATAATTCAAAGCTAATGCCAATAAAGATCAGTCACTAAAACATGATTCAACTAAATGGTCCGCATCCATTTCCATTAATGAAGCTTGGTAGTCTATTACTGTTGTAAAATTCAGTATAGTATTTTTTTGTTCCAAAATATTTCATTTCTACTTAATGCAGACATTATTCCAGTTTTAATCTTCTAATTTAATTTACGACTTTATTATCATAACATTTCACTTAAATCTTGTAATGTAACTTTAATCTCATAATCATTTTAATTTTTATGTACTACCGAAACGCTGTTGTATGCTTGAACAAGACGGAAAAAACATGCCCTTGAGTGTGTTTCAAATTACTTACTATAAGAGGAAACAAACACAATTTATGGTCTTTCTCATAAGACATGGAAAATGGATTTCTGTCTCTTTGGCATTTACAAAGTATCTGAATTTCACCAAGGGCAAAGAATGATAATTACACTAATCAACAGTTTTTAGTTATCTGGGACTTCAGATTGATTTTTCACTCAGGAATTCAGAAGCAGCAACATACCATGAAGCCCACAGTGTTGACACGAGTAAAAAAAAGCACAGCTTGTTATCAATGGCCTCAATGAAAAAGCGTCACAGTAATTAGCCTGGAGAAAATTGCTGTGTTCTTGTCTCTACCGAAGAAAAATACACAACCAGTTCCCAATGCTATTAGACAGCCAAAACAAAACTTCAATTCTGATGGCAGATTAAGGACCTGCTCATAAGCAAGGCACTCAACCTCCGAAAAAAAAACAACAACATGAGAAGAATTAGATATTCTTGAGTCGGAAGTATTGGCACATAAAAGTAGTGGTGTTGACAACACAAGGCGAACCGCTGAAGCAAACTGTAAACACTGTCGCAACCACGCTCTGGTTGATTGGACTCCACTAGCTTTATTGAATTGCTCCTCTATAGAGTTGTTCACTCATGACGTCAATTTGCGACAACATAGGAGGCTTATTTGATGTGGGTTCCCTCAGGAATTGGATTTAAGGCCACCAGCTTCCAATTTAAGAGTAAAATAAGATTAGAGGTTAACGAAGGACCATAGACTGTATCAAATATGGTATTGTCCGTGAAGTCACCATATGTTTGTGAGTAGCATTTTTGAAGCCCAAAGTTGGTGGAGCCCGCCGTCACTATCTTGGCAAAGGATAACCGAAAATGACCAAAGAAGCAGGATGTGGATGGAGCTGCTTCTATGGCACTTTTACTGCTTCTACACAAATCAACTTTATAATCCATAGACCTACATTGTCTATCATTAATATACTATACATTTTATTGTATAAAGTTAGTCTTTCTACACCTCTCACAATGTTAATAAATCCCTTTAAAGGGGGTCATATTCACACGTTCATTCAGCTTTGTTCATGTCAAAGAGAAAGCAAAGAGAGTTTGGAGTGGTTGGATTTATAAAAATTAATATAATATTCAATAAATCAAAGTACTGCGTCACACATTATGGTCACACATTACTAGTTTTTTGTCACATGTATAGCATTGTTTTTTTTGTGACTGAATTAGATTTAATTACATCTTTAGAATATGCATTACCTGTTTATTTCATTACATATCTAAATGCTAAAAATAAAAGCAAATAAAAATATAATTTCTCTAAGAAAGACATATCGCCATCGCACCCACCAACAGAACTATCGCATATTTTCTTATTATCGTGCAGCCCTAATGGAGCTGAGGTGCCTGGTTGGTGAATCCACGCCCCCACCTAGCTCGACGCTAGTGACAGCAGCGCCAATTCAGCTGTCACTCAAGTGGCCACACTTTAAAGCTTAATATAATTTTAAAAGACGATTTACAAAAATGCACCCCCCTAACAGTTGTCATAAAGGGCAAAATTAGCTATATGGACCAAAAACACATTTTGTACCAGGCTGTAAACATATTTCTGCTGTAAAGTTGAGCATTTTAACATAGGGGGTTTATGGGGTTGAATCTGTGTTGGCTTCACGAGAGAGACCAAAAGTTCGCCCCTTGGAAGAGCTATTACATAAACACAGTCATATGCAGTTATTTACACTGGAAAACAGCTATTTTACGTTTAGGGGATTTCGCATGAATTTGTACATTGTGAATTATACAAAAATGTTAGATTATCTAAAAAAGCACAAATGAAACACCACCCCTAACGGCACTGGGCGAAACATTGTACTAAAGCGTACAAATGAGATCGTACAAAGTCATACAAATTAGCCACCTTATAAAATAGGTAAGTATTGCCATGTGGGTCTTACCTCAAATGTAAACTGTGAAACCATTGTGTGCTTTGAAAAAATGCTAACGATACTGTGTAAACAGCAACTTTACAGTTTAAAGCAAATAGAAATGCTTGAAGCTACACTAAAAATCCATACAAAATCTAATGGGTCTGAAATGCTAATTCTTCTCCAGGTTTCAGGAGCACCTTTGGAAAACCTTCGTTCTATAACCTTATCTCTGTCAGCTTTGATTTAGTCTATATAAAAACACAGAGCAATGACTAACTGAACTGTGGTCTTTCACTGGCAGCCTTTCAGAGAAACAACAACCAAGCATTCAGTTGACCTCAGGCCGAGGAGCATGTCTACACTAAACCAAACCTGAGCTGAAAATCCATGGCTCTCTGCTCCATCAGCGTGAAGCTTCACCTGCATTAATACTTTATAGAGCAAAGAACAGCTACAAGTGCCTGCTAATGGTCTGGAAATAATATGCTTTTCTCGAGGCCCTCACAAAAAGAGAAAGACGAAAAAAATTGTATGGCCCATTACTGCTCGCTCTGTACTTTCCTCACTATTTCGTATTCCCATAGCAAAGGGCAAACCTGTTCAGAAACTATGTTCTCGCGCATCAACAAAGGAAGTAAAAAATAGCTGTCGGCAATAATTACCATTGTAATAGCTGACTGAGGGACAAGGACTGAGGCAAATGAGAGAACGTCAGCGAGAAGTGATGGGCACCAAAGGGCAAAGGGGATGCTGATAAAAGCTCAGAGAAAACATCACGCTGACTGCTTTGAGTGTTTACATGTGCTTCAAATCTTCCTCGGTCCTCTTTCTACATTTCTCTTATAAAACGTAGTGAGCTGCCTACAGAGGCAATATTTTTAGGCGTTATAGACACGCTCAGCGCACTTGCTGCCTATGTTGAGCACTCTTAATTGGTGATGGATAAGGGTCGTTGACATTATAACAATAACTATAACGTTAACTATAACTTTATTAGCGTCCACATCACCTGATGATAACAATAACTTTATGCTAATTTGCTCACGCGCACAGCACTCGTGCAAATCACTTGCCTTTAATGGCATTAACTAATATTGTATATTTCATGTAAAAAAAACTTTTGCAGTGAATCTAGTAGTTTGTGTAATTGTAGTATTTTGTTGACACTCCACTTTTTTTGAAAATAGGCTTATTTTCCAGCTCCCCTAAAGCTAAACAATTGAGTTTTACCGTTTTGGAATTCAATCAGCTGATCTCCGGGTATGGCGGTACCACTTTTAGCATAGCTTAGCATAATCTATTGAATCTGATTAAACCATTAGCATTGCACTAAAAAATAACCAAAGAGTTTAATTTTTTTTCCTATTTAAAACTTGACTCTTCTGTAGTTACATTGTGTAATAAGAACGACACCAGGGTTCATACAGCTTACGTATCATTTCTTTTTATGGGCACTTCCCCAGGAAAAACACGCCCACACGTCAATCAGCGGGAGCGAGAACTGAGGACGCTAGAAATCGCAAGCATCACTTCCGGTGACAGATTTGTTTTATATCAAGAATCAACAATGGCACAAAAGAAGAAGTTTGTTTTTGGATGTAAGGAAAAGTAAGCCACTATTATGGAAACAATGGATATAGTTTGTTTATCTGGGGTAGCAGCAGAGTTTTGCGCATGGGTGTCGGAACCATTATATGTGGGTGGGACTTTTTAAAACCAATGATAATGGACCCACCCAGTTTTTCTCTAATTTAACGCATTTGTCTTTTTACTTATCATTTATTTAAAACTTGACTCTTCTGTAGATACATTGTGTAATAAGAACGACACCAGGGTTCATACGTTTCGGAAAGTGTTTTTTCGAACACGTGTACAGCTTACGTATCATTTCTTTTTATGGGCACTTCCCCAGGAAAAACACGCCCACACGTCAATCAGCGGGTGCGAGAACGGAGGACGCTAGAAATCGCAAGCATCACTTCAGGTGACCGATTTGTTTTATATCAAGAATCAACAATGGCACAAAAGAAGAAGTTTGTTTTTGGATGTAAGGAAAAGTAAGCCAGCATTATGGAAACAATGGATATAGTTTGTTTATCCGGGGTAGCAGCAGAGTTTTGCGCATGGGCGTCGGAACCATTATATGTGGGTGGGACAGGACCCACCCACTTTTTAAGACCAATGATAATGGACCCACCCAGTTTTTCTCTAATTTAGCGCATTTGTCTTTTTACTTATCAAAGCACTGTTAGTCAAAATCCATTCCACTACAGCGGGGATCCCCAACCTTTGCTTTTTTTACACCACAGATCCAGCTTTAAAAAAAAATTGCGGTGGGGGGATTCCCTTAGTTACTGTTCGAACAAAGTGCTGAAAAACCTCCTTTGCGAAATGTATAACGTTTTAAAAGGAAGTAAAGGTCAAACAACAATGCATTAGGAAAATTAATAACTGCTTTATTTATAGTATATTTTCTATAGACGTGTAAAACCATATTATGGCGGACTGTTTTATTTTCAGTGTTTCACGAGTTTGCCTGCCCATTTAGTCTTAATAATTAACGGTAAACGAACTTAGCTTGCTGTTCTTAAAGGGAGCTCGAACCTCGGACTCATGCTCCAAGTTCAAGAAACAGAAAAAAAACAGGAGGAGATGAGGAGAAGAGATGCCAGAAGAATTGCGGCTGTGCGCTGAGGCACGGAGACTCGCTTTACCACATGCTTTTAATGATAATTGACACAGCACGTTACAAGTGTAGGCTACTCGTTAAAATATTATTACTGCAGTAAAATAGTTTATTTTGATTATGGTGCCACGATCGCTGGATTTTTTTTTTTTTACAGAAGCCTGCATTTACTTTTCATTTGCGATATCACAGAGTTGAACGTCTTCACGTATTAACATTATTTGCGAGGTACATTTGCAAATGATTCATAAAGTCATACCTCTGCAATTGTTTGATCGATTGTGTTTTAGAAGTACACATGCTCAAACTCTTTTTTTAAGTTATCCAGTGTGTGGCTTGGCTCATGATTCGCTCCTCCCGCAGCTCGTGACTCCTTCTTCTGAATGTTATCATGTGTTATCAGAAAGAATCGCTCGAGCTGATCTGTCTTTTATAAATCTGATAAAACTAAAGACTCTTCATAGATATATAGGATGTAGTACTACTCTAAGGATACTCAAGATTAACATCAGATATGCAAAACGTAACTAGTGACAGCAAATGACTATCAATATTATCAAAATGTATGTGCTAGATTAGTAAATAGTAGTAAGTGGTCACAAAGTCTACATTTCTATTTTTAGCATTTTTACACTAAACAGTTTTGAATACTCCATTCAATTTCTGCTTCATTAATGGGCGTTTTTAAATTACTATGGATCAAGAACAAAAATATCAAGTTATATATCAAGCATTGTCAAAATGTTCAAAAAAAATCTCATTTGTGTATATCGCCCAGCTCTACACCTCAGAAAGTGACTGCTTATGTTTGCTCAATAGTTTTTGCACACCATTTGTATTTCTTATTCTGTCTGTCTCTATGTTCCTCATTGTGTTTTCTACTCAATCTCTGCGAGCTAAATTCCAGGTTCCCCAGCGATCGACGAAAAAGACAGTTTAGAAGAGAAATCTGATGCGCAGGAATAGTGTCTTCCCTGGAGGATGTCAACCTTTTAACACAAACAGCTCCGGAAACGGGAATAAACCAACAGCCCCTGTTGGAAAAACAACGAGGAAAATGAATAAAAAGGGGACACGTTACTATAGTAAACACAAAAATCCCCAGTAGCGAACATTAGCACAGTTAATCTATTAAGAATTAATGCGTAGAATATATGAGGCTTATGCCTCATGGTTGCGGCGGTCATTGATTGAGATTCGCTCAGTGCTGTGAAGGGACAACGGCATTATCATGCAGTCAACGTAATGTCGTTGCATTCAGGCGAGACCTGCAAGCTTTTGATTAAGAACAGATGCTGCTCACACCTCCCATTCTCTTATGCGCCGCTGATGAAAATGGCAGATTTAGGAGCTTTATCACGGTTTAATATCTCTAATGTCTTATATCCTCAACCGCTCTCCGCACTCTGTTCCAAAAGCGAAATGCTCATTTTCTCCTGTAATTGGGAGCTGTTAACAGGAACTGTGGCCTTTGAGTGCTGTTTCAAGCAAATATATCAACGTGTTATGCTCTAAATGTTTTCTCATATCTCGAGGAAAATATTCTGGCTGTCCTTTTCAAGTCCAAAATAAAAAATAAAATGCTTTAACAGCTTAACCCCTAGATTAGCTTCAGGTTTTGAGAGGGTTTGGGTATTTGCCAGTAGGCCAGGCTAGCTAAACCAGTTAAACACCAACTTGACTGTGCTGGAAGGGGAACTAGACCAAGTTTAAAAAAACAGCTAAAATGAGAAAAAACACATTAGGTTGGCTTAAGGGGATGAAAATGTGTTGTTAATACCGTTTATACTATCACCCTCAGGCAATGCAAGATGTAGGTGCTTACCACACATATGTTATTAATGCGATAGGAAGCTGAACGCATCTGGAACGCGACGTTTGTAGTTCAAGGTTTGCCAGAACTATGGATTACAGATTATAATGTTGTAAATAATGTGCAATTTCTTCCACAAACCAATCATTTGCTTCATAGGACCTCGAATTTCTTGGTATTATATTTGGGTATGATATTATGAATCATCAAGGAACACAAATTTAGCTAAAAAAATCTTCTTTACTGGTCTACTGAAGAAACAATGTTACATACACCTTTAAAAGAATCCAGAACCAGGGTTGCCAGGTTTGCATAACAAAACCAGTCTAATAGCCAATCAAATTAGCCCAGTGAGCCTAAACCAAACATCCAAACTAAAGCTACTCTCATACCTAAAATACATATTTCGCAGTAACCATTATGAATTATACATAATTTCTTCTTGAAAAAATACTATAAGGGAGTAATTATAAGGACAGTCTGTTTTAAAAAAGAATAAAATCATATTTAATCTTCAACAAGCCCTATTCTGCTGGAAAATCACAGACTTGGCAACCCTGCAGCCTTTTCACTGCACGCATCTTCCAGCTATTAGAAAAGAGTACAAACAATAAGAAAACACCCAAAAAGGCATATATACGTGAAAAGCTATTGGAAATGAGACCCACAAGTCTCTCACCTTTACACCGTGACTGTCGTCTCCAAGACCGCCCGCTATAATGACACGCTGAGCATCGCGGCAACACTGACTTCATAAGTGACAGCCATTCCATTATCACATTATCAAAGTTGCCATATAAAACTTTACAGCTCCGACACCCAGCATTCATCCCACCCTCAACTCCCAGAGGGCACAGAGAGATTCTATAGCAGATTGACAAGCGGCCTGGGGTCTGATTGAAGCCTGACAATTCCCTCCGAGTCTCGATCAAGAGTCATCAGGCACCCGCCTCGACAAACAGGACTTCACAATGCACCGAATCGACCTTTGTATTGTATACATTCACTGCCTCTTCAGACAGCACCCTGCTTGATAATTACAGACCGGTTTTAAATACCCTGTCCGTATTTCACGCTGAATAGTAATTAGGAAAAAGAGGCGCGGAAGATTAGCGTTTATTTTGTCTGCGCCAATGAAGAGCCGATATTGCACAGATGTGATGATTCAGCAATAAAATCGAGGAGCGGCAAAAATCTGATAGCAATTTCCCAAGGGGTAAAGCGGATTAGGCATCCACATACGTCCTCTGTATTTGACTACGTCTGTCACATCACATTACCAAAGACATTTAGAGAGAAGACATAATAAGATTATCACAAAGACACATGAATAAAATCCCACACCGGTGGTGAATATGGGAGTCGCTGGTACTCGCACCTGCGTAAGTGGAGCTTCTAAACCATGGAATGAATAAACTACTGAAGCGTAACCTTCCAATACTCTCCACCAAAATATCATTAAAAATACATTTAATAATTTTATAGCATGAAGATCTTCATTTGACAATATAGCTAATGGCTCTGTGTTAGAAGACTCTATTAAATTTATACTTTCCAGTAGTAGGGTAAAGCGGGGTAAGTTGTCACATGGGTAAGTTCTGACACTGTTCATAACTCCAACATTAGAGGCTCTATCGCAAAAATCAAATAGCCACTTTGTGTGACGACGACTTCTATACTGTCAGAAAAAAAGGTACAGTTGTTCCTTTTTCTGTCGCTGGGGTGGTACCCTAAAAGGTACCTTTTTGTACCTTTATGGGTATAAAACACATTGAAATGTTGAACCTTCTGGGGTACAATATTATACCCTAAGGACCAATTGTGTACCTTAAGGAACTATTTTGTACCAGTTAAATTTTAGGGGTACAAAACAGTAGGGCTGAACGATACATTGATTTTTCATCGTCATCGCGATATGAACTCATGCGATGAACACATCGCAACAAACAGCGTTGACGCGATGAATGAAGGGAAAATGGTAAGCGCATGTAATGAACGTTTGACCCATCAGGTTTAGTCTTGAAGACATGCCCTGCGTCCCAAACCGCATACTTCCATACTATATAGTAGGCGAAAAGCACTACTTCTCGTACTCTTTGCATACTATATAGTATGGAAGTAGGCAGTTTGGGACGCACGGATGGTTTGCGCGTTCATGCTATTAGGCCAATCAGGGGAACCCCCAAGTCAGCTACGCTCAGATTGATTTGTGATGTGTCAGTTGCAACGCTGTGCCTGTTAGCAAAAATGATGGCGAGGAAGGAGAGAAGAGTGAGGAAAATGTGTTGTCAGACGAAGACCTTGTGGTGAAAAGGAACAGCACTTCAGCTGGAATTATTTTGGATTTAGGAGAGATGACGCCGTAAACACAGGTACTGTGAAAGCGGTGATTCACATATTGCGTTCATTATTTCAAATGTATGTGCGCTCTGAAGCGCCGTGGTCGCGACTTGCACGCGGGGCGACGTGACGCGCTCGTTATTTCCAGGTATTTCAAAAACATTTTAACTTTTCAGAATGACACAAGCGCAGCGTGCAGGTCATGTGACAATAACCTACGTGTCTAGCGTTTTCCACGCATTTTTAGGGGCGACATGTGAATGGCCCCTAAAACATGAAAAAATATAAAATATTTATCGCAACTCACATCGTCATCCCAAGATTAAACAATGTTATCGCACATCGCAACTTTTCCTCACATCGTGAAGCCCTACAAAACAGTTAACTGTACCTTTAAAGGTACACAATCAATCCTTAAGAAACAGAAATGTACCTCAAAAGGTACAACATTGTATTATGTTTATATATCTGTAAAGGTACAAAACGATACCTTGGGGTACCACCCCAGCGACAAAAAAGGTACAGTTTTGTACCTTTTTTTTGATAGTGTATAGTTAACTTCGTGTTTACATGTGGTCAAGATCACTTTAATCTGACGTTACCACAAAAGTAAAAGTTATTTTACGACTTTCCGATTGTAAAGAAATTGGTATGTATCTGCTTTTATATCTGCGCATTGAAGACCCGTCACTTCCGATCAACAACACGAAATGATTGATTATATCTTTTTTATGATGTATTATACTTCTTAATTTCATCCTAACACTGGCTCATACATGTCAGGTGTAGTAAATATAAACTGTTTAAATCATGTTTTATGCGTGCTCCCACTACACTGTTTTCTACCGGCTGGCTGAAACGGAAGTCTCGGACCGGAAAGGAAATACGTCACTTAATTCCGCTTTCGAGAAACAGGTGGATATGTTCTTGTGAGAGAAAAACAAAATACGAATTTCATTGTACCAAGGTATACATATGACAATAAAAAGTATGCAAATACTATTTGCTTTAACTTTGGCAAAGGACTAGACGCTACTCTGCTTCACACTCCCACACGCTGAATCCCTTGTTTATCCCAATGAGCCGAGAGTGAAACTCAGGTGAAATTCAAAGGCAAAAGTATCTGTCACTAAAGTAAAATCTATAGGAGAACCTGTCACCTATTCAACAATACAAACACAATAACCACCACAGGGCCTTTTTAGTTTAGCTGCACAAATACCATCATCAAAGAGAAAGGTCAAGCACATCAGTCTCTCTTGTTGTGAAGATAAATAAACAAATGTATGAACTGTGAAAGGTCAAAAATCAACACCGCCTAAAATCTAGGACAATAAAACAGAGAATAATCGCAATGCTAAATGCAAGCTCAAAGTTTCTGCAGTAAACCCTGCATCTCTTGCATTTTAATAATGAAAATGAAAGCTTTTAGAATAATTACCAGGTGTCACCCCGGAGCAAAAACTTTATTATTTAAAATTAGCTGAAAATTAGTGAGCTGCGTATGAAAGGCTGACATGTTGTCACGTTATATTTGTTATAGAATCAATCTCAATTCAGTATGAAGCTTGCTGTTTACTTTGCTTAAAACATCAATAACTCATTGTCAGGCTGACGTTACTTGAATCGCATGAATATTTCAGATGATTCATACCTAAATGTTTCGTTGTGGGGGTGACACCACTGACTCGTGGTGCAAAAGTGAAATGAACTCCACGAGAATGTGACACAGGTCATTCTGGAGACCTGGAGATGAAAGCCCAGCCAAGGGATCTTGTCCCCAGCACACAAAATGAATTATTCATCGAGGATTTGGAGACATCAGTTAGAGGATCTGTCGATACCAACCCCCATCTTCCCCAAACACACACAAAGAACGGCCGGTAACAGTGCGGTCTGCCCTTTAATGCAACCTTTAAAATGTAGAGTCTCCTGATAGGCTGGTCATTGTGTCTTGAAATCTTGAAAAGAAAGCATGCATCGAAACAAAACTTTAGATGGCTTTATGTTTTGTGGATGACAATATCACTTTTAAGAAACACTGGAGTATCACAGACACAATAACCTAAAGGTCAGAATTTGTACGACACATCGATGGCTAGATCTTTCTTAGTAAACAGATTTTTTATCACTGCTTACCTGACCAATAAGGAAAGTGTTTATTTTTTAATACAATGCCTGAATTGAGAATTACAGCAAAAATGTAGATAAAAATACAATCTTAAAGTTTCTGACCTTGCCACGGGAATGCACAAACAAAAAGTTTAATGCCCTAAAGTTAAATGTGTTTTGTTAGGAAGGCCACACGCTTCGAAAAACTCTCCATGCTTCCGTCTCATCATTTTGGCATTTATATGACACTAAAGAGGCTCACATCAGACATTCATGGCAAAATTGTAACATTTCACACTGTTTTTTCCGTCAAGACTCATTTCCTCAATTCCTTCCGGTTTCGATTCTGACAGTCATATGTTCTGAGGCAGAGCCATCCATCATTCTTCTCAGCAGCATGTTGATGGGGCTTGTCGTAGATGGGCTGTTTTGCAAACTGTCTATATTTAACCAGCATGAGGTAAATATTTAGTGAGCGCTGCGACGGTTTGCCCCTGGAAAGCGAGGAAGTCGCTACGGGCAAAAGGCAAGACATGGAAGCTGTCAGAACGGGCAGAGCTCAAGAGGAAGCGGAGGTGAGGCACGATTCCCTGAGAAAACATCAAACTCTACGGGGAACTTCACGAGGGTCAGGCTGTAGACACACACCCCTGCAGGAGAAAATCTGCCAGTCTGGATCGCCACAGCATGGCTGAGGATTATTCTGCTATGGATTCATTTGAAACTTCACAAAGTAAATGTCTCTACTCTGCCAGAGCATTGATCTTCAATGGAAACTCTTTAAAGGGGAAACTCCTTTTGTAGGATGAAACCAGGGGAGTTTTTGGTGTGGACCTAAATCTGTCTGAACATCAGAGTTTGGTTCTATAGGTTAGGGTAAAAAGAAACATTTTACTGAAGTGGGAGTAAAGGATAAAAATGTGAAAAACACAGCATTTTTTGTGCTTTTACCTCATGCAAGATACCATACAGATGGACTTCTGTAAGATCCCCATTGCCAAATGCATTTTATGTTAACGTGAAAAGCACAAAAACGCAGTTTTAGATTTGGAAATATTCCAACAACAAGAACAAACCAAAACTTTACATAACATTCTAAAAAGATCCTGGGGTATATTTAAGTTGGGTCAAAAGGGGACGAACCAAAAACTTAGTGGTTGTATGTATTTTAACAATTTAAGGTTGAAAACCTCCGGTCTCTATTGCGAAGCCAACATGGAAGTGTTTTACACTGCAATTTATTGACTGCCTGCTAGAGATCGGCCCCAAAAAGGGAGACAATGTCCGATAGACCAGTGGTTCCCAACCTTTTTCCTTGCCCCTACATATATATGACAACCTGAGCCCCCCAACCTCCTAAATCCATGCTTTCATTTGATTTTGCTGCTACAATGATGACAACGCACTTAACAACCAAGGCACCCCATGTTAAAATGCCCAACCATACAGCAGAAATAAACATTTTACAGCATTGTACAAAAAAGTGGTTTGGGTCTATGTAGCTAATTGCCGCTGCTGTCACTACCGTCGAGCTAGGCGGGCGTGGTTACCGCAGCCAGGCACCTCATATTCGGTAAACCACGAGATGTAGTTGATGCACGGTGACCAAGGGGCAACCTTCCGATCTCTCTGATAAAGCCAATACAGAAGTGATTTAAATTCATCGACTGGCCGCTAGAGGCTGGCTCCAAAAGGGAGTCAATTCCCATAGATTCCCATTTACAGTAGAAAATAATATGTTTACAGCTGGTACAAAAAGTGTTTTTGGTCTGTATAGCTAAGTTTGCCCTTAATGACAACTGTGGAACTGTGGGGGGATTTTTTTTAGGGCGTGGCCACTTGAGGGACGATTGAACTAGTGCTGTCAAAATTATCGATATTGTGATACATATCGATACTGAAATTTTAAAGCGATTCCAATACTCGTGTCACGCGGAATCGATACTCCCGAGCTGCAAATTGTTTTTTATGTAATTCTGCAAACACCAGCTGCGCTTTCTCGCTCTCTCTCTCTTTTTCTTTTAAACGGCGCCGCACACACAGTGCACGTGAATGCATTGCTCCGCCTCCTCTCCTCATCTCGTTCGCTCTAGTTTAACAGTACAAGAAAGCCAAGCAGCATTGCTGTGTGGAGGTTTTTTCGGATGCGAGTCAAATAAACATGTGAACTCGAAGGACACAAGTGAAGTAAGCCAAATATGCGTTGCTACAGAGCCGCGTGCTAACGGCGCTAGCAAAGCACTGAAGGACCGACACGCCGACGAGAGATTGATAATCATCCCAAAGTATTAATTCTAGACTTACCAAATTGTTGTTGATATGCGTGTTGTCACGTTTTGCCTGTAATGATCCAAGTTAATACAATCGCCTCACAGTTATCAGACTTAGGAAATTAGACAGCATTTTAGCTGACAAGAAAATACTTTTACTGTGCTAAAAAGTAAATGAACCCAGATACTGTTGTGCTTTAAGTTCACAAAAACCCGTCATTTATTAACCCTCATGTCGTTCAGTGAGGTATATTTTCACATTTACACTATAATCTGTGTATCATATAAATGTTAATGTATTAACATTAACAAACAGAAAGCAATGCATTTGTTTAAGTACTTGTTTATCTTTTTTTACTATGCTAATGCTCACTAGAGAAAAACTAAGATAATGCTGCTAAAATTATTATTTTTTTACCTTGAATGCCATTGCTCTAATTTATATTTTAAATTTTTAAAAATATTTTATATTTTGCTTAAATGTTTAATATATCTGCTGTTCATATGTTCATTTATTAGTGTGTTATATGATTAGAATGTTGTCCCGTTTTTAATATAAAGCACAGCAATGAGATTTGAGGGTGTTTCTCCCTTTTCAGAAAAAGTATCGAAAAAGTATCGGAATCGAAACCATCGACATAGTATTGGTATCGAACCAATAATTTTGGTATCGTGACAACACTAGATTGAACAGCCACTGCTTTCACTAGAGTCGAGCTTGGTGGGCGTGGTTTCAGCAACCGGTCACTTCAGCTTCACCCACGTCCCGCCTCTTTACACATTTTTTGGATATCTGCGAGTGATGCACGGTGACGCGCGGCCAAGATGGCGACGGCAGACACCGTCTACTTTAAGCATCAAAAACGATCTTCAGAAACCTATGGGTGACGTCACAGACACTACGTCCATCTTTTTTATAGTCTATGATTTTAACTTATGTTGGGTTGTTTTAATCCATTGCTGGATCAAATATAAACATTCTCTGGGTTAGTTTTACGCGACAATATTTTTTGTTAAATAATCCATTTATTATACAAGTATGTTAGGATTCACTTTATTTAAACCAAGACACAAAGCGTGTGCATGTTTTATTTAATTAAAAGCAATTTTTTAAGCAGTCCAAAGTAATGCCTACATTGATGCAATAGAAATCATATTTTGTTTATCTTTAAGGTGTTACCCATAACTGTTGTTGGTAACTGTGACTGGTCATTTTATTAAAAGTCACTTCATTTTTGGCTGTTAAATAAATAAACGCTCTGTAAACTGCACAGATGTAATGATAGTTACACACAACCAGGTGCAGAATTTAATTTAAAAGATTAGTTCACCCCAAAATTAAATTGCTCTCTGTTCTTCATAATTATGTGCTTTATTAAGCATTAGGAAGACTGACAGTTTATCACCCAACTGGATATTCATTAAACTATATGCAGAGGAAGGGACGTCATACAGGTTTGGAATGACACAAAGGTGAGGTAATGAGAGTATCATTCATTTTTTGGGTGAACTATTCCTTTAACCGACAAATTCTCTCAAATATTATTTTGCCATTTAATTTCATTCATTTTAAGTTCATTTAGATTTGCAGGCAATTTGAAAGTGCTCACGTCCAAGTGAGTTGTTAACTCTGTAATTATTTCATTCGTTTACAGCAGTCTGACCAAGGCTGATTTGAGGTTGCAAATATAGTAAGTGGGCATCATTTCATTGACAGGGTAATCACAGTGCTGAAGTGCCAGGATTTTACCCTTACATTTAAACTTTACTTTGGATCTCAATGAGAACACGCAAATGCAAAAAAAAAAAAAATGCTTTAACCCTTTGAAACTGCTAGCATCACATTCACTACCCACTATTAAATCTCATAATTCTAATTCATTTTTATATATCTACTGCTAATTGTGACGTTTTAATTGTGGCGTTTTTGGAAGACACTCCCCTGCTGAATAAAGCCCAAAGTGATTCCTGCATTCATCTCCATCAGTGTTTAGAGGGATAATGGACTCTCGGAGAACCAGATAGCTTCATTCCATTGGCAGGTATTGGAAGATCACTCAAATAGACAAACTAGCAAAGAGGAGCTGCATTTGTACAACCAGGGAGCATTGCATGTTTAACAGCGAGATATCATCAATAGCTCACCCTTTAAAACACAGACGAGTCGCAATGATCTAAGCATGGAAGTCCCTAATCTCACATACAGAGAAAGATCCTTTACGGTACATTAAGCTTGCTTTCATACCAAGCACTGTAAATGTCTAGCGATACGATCAAAGGCAATTCAAAAGCAATTATTTAAATGGCGCAAAGACAAAGCAAAGTGGAGGCTAAAAGTATTATGGACCTTGACAACAATCCACTTGGCCTAATGGAGCATACGCTGCTTTTAACCCGTAGATATATCCTCTGCTCTTTGGTAACATTTTACAATATGGTTGTATATTTGTTAAATGCATAAGTTAACAATACTTCTACAGTGTTTATTTAACTTAGGATTAATTAATAAAAAAAATCAAAAGTAACTGTAAACGTTAATGCACAATGATCTATCATAAACTATTGTTTTGGCATTAACTAACACTAATGAAGAATAATACATGCTTAAAAATTGTGTGTATTGTTAGTTTATGTTAGCTAATGCATTAACTAATGATAACAAATGCTTAAGGAATAACTGACGAGTCGACGACTGATTATATTAACACATTTGACAGGTTAGGTGTGTGTTTATTTACAGAAAAATAATCAACACCCATGGAACATTTCTTAGCCATTCAGCATTAAGCATTCAACAGGCCGGTGGTACAAAACCTTATTATATGTGTGCAGACGTGGTAGAGTAGCCAGAAACTTTATTCAAGTAAAACTACTAAAAAAAGTAGAAGTCAAAGTCATGATTTTTAAAAAATTTAAAAAGAAAGAATGCAATAAAAAAAGACTTTACTCTTAGCCTGTCTCTTTGTCATCATTGCTAGATTTTCTTCATTCTGTGCTTTAATTGTATACAGTATTTGTGTAGGTTGTGTGTGTCTAACTGTCTGACAACGAACAGGTTCCGCGCATATACAGTATTGTATGTGTATCAATAGTACACAATAGTGTGAAGTTTTGCTTTTAGTAAATAGACACAGAGTAGATTCATATCCACGTCATCCAACATTCTTTATGTTCTGCGATTTACTTGATACATTGAAAAACCGAATCAGACAATTCAGTATATGGAGCGAACTGAACAATTTATTCAAACTGATTTGCAAACCAATTCAAAACATTTGTCGCGTTTGCTTTGTAAAGAATCTATTCAGAGTTCTCTTAGGAGTACATAAATTCTCCAAAGGCTTACTCAAGCTGATGTAACAAAGTAAATGTAGCACATTTCTACCCACCTCTATGTGTGTGCGTGAGTGCAGTACGTGCGTGTGTGAGGGTGGTGAATCATTTTAACATTTGGAAAGTAGAAACACACCGAAGCTACATCAAAAGTCTCTCTCTTACATCTGAATGAGACGCTGGTCTCAGATTCCTCTCTGTCTTTGTTCATAGGATGTCAAGATTAAGATCTGAAAACTCTGCGCTTCAAAATTAAATCCCTGCCGTAAATCAGTTGTCCCCAAATCTTTAAGCAGCAAATCAAACCCTGTTCTTTGCATTTAGGTATTGTGCTGTAGGTTGAAATGGCAGTGCGTCTGTGAACAGCATAGACTGTAAAAACTGGATGCATTGTCCGTGACATCACCCGTAGGTGCCTGCCGTCACTGTCTTGGCAGCGCGTCACCATGCGTCACCTGTGTATAACTGAAAATTATCAAAAAGGCGGGTGTGGTTGCACCTAAGGTGACTGGTTGCTGAAATTCACCTGTCATTGAAGTGGTCAAGCCCTTAAATATGCAGAAGACTTAAAGAGCACCTATTTCTTTGGTAAAAAACAACATTATTATATGTATTTGGTATAATACAATGTGCTTGCGTGGTTTATGGTTAAAAATACTGGTTATTTTGTAGCTCCTGATTTCACTCTCTTCCTGAAACGGAAACAGATTTTGTACAAAGCTCATCCATTTGAAAAGCGCTTTGACCCCGATTGGCCAGCTAATCTGTAAGTTGTGATTTGCCAGAAATATGAGGCTCCTTACCATGTTTGAAAGATTCACGCACAATACAATGCTAATAGGAGTTAATTTACAGGCTGTGAGTCTGAAGCGGGGGGAATCATGATAATGTCGGTCTTGTCTACATCACCAATCCCAGGAAGTAAATTCCTATTGCCTACAATCCGTGTGTTTGTTGTAGTCCAAGAAAAGAGATTTACATTGGACCATTAACTCGCATCATCGTTTATTTTGGGGTTTGTACCTTTTGCATATGGTTAACATGTACTAATACACACTTACACGCCAAAAGAAATGTAAAAACATGAATCGGACCATAGGTGCCCTTAAATATAATTGAAGTTACAAAAAGAATTTAACCCACCTAGCAAAATTTGCTAAATACACAATTTCTGCTGTAAAGTTGGACATTTTAACATGGGTGGTCTATGGGATTGAATACTTTTTAAAGCCAGCCACTAGCGGCGAGTCGATGAATTTCAGAGGAACATTGTTGAACCTGTAAAGCTCCTACATCCAAGCCGAGCATTCAAGTCCGACAAAAAAATAGGGAATGAAAAATTGGCAAATACTTTTTATGCAACACCTGTTGCTATGCATGGGCAGGTCAAATAAAAACATAAAATGTTTCCTTAAATAAAGATTTTAATTCGTTTTCTAATGGCAGGCAGGCTATAAATGAAGAGTTTGGTTCCAAATAGGGATGCTAAACAATTAATCGCGATTAATCGTTAGCAGAATAAAAGTTTTTGTTTAAATCATATATGTGTGTGAACTGTGTATAATAAATTTATATAAATAAATGTACACACATGCATGTTTATGTTTTAGAGATGTTTACATGTGTATATACATTTGTATATTTATGTATAATTTATATTATATATAAATATAAATACTTAATATATAAAAAAAATTTCTTAAAATTATACATGAATGTGTTCATATTTATATATATATATACATATCTATTATACACAGTTTACACACATATGTGATGTAAACAAAAACTTTTATTCTGCTAACGATTAATCGCAATTAATTGTTTAGCATCCCTAGTTTCAAAACGCAATAAATCGACTTTGACTAATTTCTGTAAATTAAGTGCCCAGATGAAAACCACTTTTTTCTGTTACAAACTCTCACATAGCATCTTTAGGTTATAATAACATTAAAAATTGATTTTCAAAGATTTATTATAAAAACAGATTATTTTTTCTGCAAAATGCTATAAATCTATTGAATCAATATATAAATGTGCATTTATCTTTGCCATGTTATATTCATTTAGTTGACTAGGTATACACTGATTTAAAAAATCAACATCCGGTATTTTTCCTTTGCCCGAGTGCCTCTGGCGTGAATTATTCGATTTTGATAACTTTCGTTTCTTCGCCGCCACAGAAAACCACCACAGGTTTATCATTGCCATCAAAATTACTATTTTGTTTTTGTTTGTTTGTTGATCACGAAGTACAAAGTAGATGACGAAAACTTGGATTCCCGTTTGTATCAAAGCTCTGACATTATTGTTTACAATGCGTGGAATGATGTGCTGTGCTTTTTTTGAGCTGATTTATTGCATTCTGCAGAGAAGGAAGACTGCTGTTTTTCGCGGTTTGGAAAAAAGGGAGAAAAATGCGTAAAATTAAGAATTTACTTTTTAATACTGACCTGATACAATACTGATTTTGGCTGTAACAATTTCTTTTTTTAAATGCCGTTTATCACGTTTTTTTTTTATCGCATAACTCTTCAAATATTATCCAATATTATCTCAACTAAATCAACTAACTGAAGAAACAAAACTAAAAAAATACAATAAAAACAACCATATGATCTGTAAGTTATAGAGCTATTAAAAGTAGCATTAACACAATGGCCATCAATTTTTTATCCAGAAACCGCTTGTTGAGACCTTCAGATGTAAAGCAGACTACTTCAAACCGCCGAAGCTTAATTTTCTCTGTTTCCATGAGGACATTGTGCCTGCATGAGTCTCAGGCAAAGTTCTATTAAGTCCAAATTATAAAAGATGGAGGAGTGATAACAGTTCTTGTACTGGAGGACACCTGCTGCTCCGCTTCCCAGAATCCTCAGTGTTGCATTACTTCTGTAGCTCATCTACATATACATCAGTAATTTTGCTTCAGCTCTATGTGCCACACAGGAGCTGGATGATGAAACTACTGTAGATGTAAACTATGCATTTGAGATGCTGTTTAATTTCTATAAATATCCAGTTTTAGCTAAGCAGCAGACATGGAAAGTAAGAGAATAAAGATATGAATCGTAATTCTTGAGGGGAATACTTATCGTGCCATTTTCTATTAGAGGCAACAAAGAAAACAACGAATACAGTTGTTACATTATGCAATACGTAATGCATTTTGCAGTCAACTTTTCTTATCAGTCTAAACCTAAACGTGAGTACTGATTAAAAGACAAGCCATGCATACATATTTTTAAAAAGCAGTGCATTTGGAAAACCATCCATGGCACAAACATTAAAGTATAACAAAAGGGGAGATAACATCAGAAGCCACAGCGAGAGCACTGCATACAAAAATGTTGTTCCACCAGCATCATATATTTCATCTCAAGAAAAACAAAAATAAAAGCAAGTCAGAAAACGGCAATTTCAAATACAGTAAGAGCAAAACTGAATTTGAGCACTGGATAATTCTGGCAGACACCTTTGGTCTTTTTTGTACGTAACCATTGTTAGTGCAATCCATTGCACTTCTCTGTGCAGTACTCTGTGTGCACACTTTTATAAAAAGCTGAAGGTTTTCTGGGACGTGAGGCGGTCGGTATAGCCATAGCCAAAGGATGTACTCTGAAGCGTGACAGTCTGACTAGGTGCTCTGAATCGCTGACAAGGAAAACGTTTGTTTCCAGTGTTGGACAGCATCAAATAAATGGATGTGTTTTGCGGCAGACTTGCGTTTCAAAGGCTGTTCGAATCGGGTGGGTGAATGTGGTCTGACAAAGTGGCACTGAGTGTACTACCCCGGAGCGGTACGTAATGTTTCCTTGTGACATTTGAACTGATAAACACCCAAAAACGTTTGGACATCCAGAGCAGCTTGCCTTTCTTTCTCCCCTCATCCCAACTTTCTGTTCAGATTCCCTTAAAACTGTTTATAAATATTTGAAAATTTTATTAGAGTGCTGATTTAACATAGAGGAACACAATATTTATTCAATTTTTTCAAATCTGAATGTTTAGCTGTATAGAAACAGAACTATAATACAACTCAAAACTAAAATTTGCTTTTGTGCATGTACCCATATCCAACACACTTCCCATAATATAAGTTGATATCCTGCCATCTAGTGGTCCATGCATTATTTGCTATCTAAAGTGCCTCAAGAATCTTAGTCATAAATAAATAAATATCACCGTAGGCGGTCTTGCTTTGAATGTATTGATAGCTTAATCCAAATGAATCCCTTGAACCAAATATATCACTCTGTGTTCAAAAAAGATAACCTCCATTATACCAAGATGACAGTATGAAACATGCTATTCCCCCTAAAGAGAAATAAATGTTGGTAAGAAATATTTTAGGTCCGACCTTGACTGGACTACAACCCCATCCGCAGATCACCCAAACAAAACATTGTGCTACTAAAAATAGCTACTTAATTTGTTGTAATGTTATTGTTTTACAGACAACAGTATGTTGGTTGCAGTCCCAAACCACTCGGCTGTTCCTGGGCTGCGAAATGTTAATTTCAAACCTAATGCATGCTGGCACTTTCTCTACTCCATCAAGGTTTGATTTACCCCGTGTGACAGCCCCCTCCATCATCACACCTCTGTGACCACATCTATAGGATGCTCAAATCTCCTGGTCCCTGCCTCATTCCATACTTTATTCCTTCCTTCTGCAGGTGAAGACTATTTCACTGTGTCCTTTATGAATCAGAGACTTGAAAAACAGTCAGTCAAACCCGCTGGGGCGCGTACCCGAGGCGTACGTGCTCTCTGGTGTTTATTAATTAGCACAGACTTCTATCATGTGAAACAGGACCTTAGGCTGCCATGAATTTAGATGAGTTCTAAATACAGTTGCATCAACACATCCACGCATAAAAGCCACATTGGTTCCACGTACATTTTTTTTTTTTTTATATATATTAAATACTTAATACTAATAGTCTTAGTGTACAAGAACTGTTGGTGAAACAGAACGGTTTCGCGGATGTTAAAGGTTCTTTATGGGACGTATCATTTATAGCACCTTTATTTTTAAGACTATAATAAAGGCAAATCGAGCAATGGAGTACACATTAAAAGCAAAAAGCATGCACTGACTCTACTTGTAAACCAAGACTTTATGGCAAGTTTCCAATTTATCAATATGCTTTTCAAACCATCAGCTTTAATACTGCAATGCATGAAATTTACTGGTTCGCACTTGTTTCTCTATAAATGCCTGATGAAACTCTGCACTGACTTAACCATTTGAAAGTTTGCCAGATCCACTCATTTAAAAATGTTTTTTTGGATCCAGGGAGTTTTAGATTGGTGGGGGCTGGGGGCGTTGATATCTTTTCAACAGCATTGTGCCTTTTTTAACTGTAATTTTATTTTAATTGCATCAAAAAGCACAAAGCTGGAAATTTTACATGGCATGCAGCTGCTGGTATGGCCATGGGCAGCATTTTTGCACGTGTGGATGCTTGCTTTCTGGAGTGAAACACAGAACTCAGGCCCTACACAGTAATGGATTCCCTGCCTGTCCGGTATAATGTAGTCAAAGGTGATGTGGAAGATTGTTGCTGTGGGCACATGTCTCTTTTTTTGGTTGTGTAGCTGAAAGTTTTGTTTTGGCTTAGCAAAAAGTTATACTAAAAGTTTTACCTCCGAGAGCAGCATCCGTGGTTCATTACTCTTGACCAGCAGTTCTCAAGCGGAGGATAAGGGCTCACCGGTAGGCATCACCAAACCTCCATTAGAGTTGAATAGTGACTTGTTATAAGTTACTTAAATAATTGTACCTTACTTAAAATGTGAACTGGTGGATATACGCACCACTGAGCTTTCGCTCAAGAAGTTTCTTAATGCAGCACAGAGGTCTGATTTTTGTACGGCACTAATCTTTCATCTGCTCATAGGTTACTCTCACTCCTGCCTCACTCCTAACACAAATTCTTGCCTTTACTGAAGAACATACAGAATAAAATAATTAATTGCAATGAATTATTCTATCTCAAAAACAAGTTGACAGCAAGCAAATATGATATTTTTGCATCAGAAATGCCAGAGGGAAGACTTTAGAATATAGAATAGAAAGCATCAGAGTCCATAAAACCAAAGCTAGCTATGATTAGTGCAGATAAGACGAAATAACTGGATGGAAAGGGTGACTATTCTGACCGGCCAAACACAACAACATTGTTATTGTAAATTATGTGTTTGCCGGATCAATGACAGATGGGGAGAATGTTTTAAAACTATAATCATTTTGCCAGTATAAGGTGGTCTTTAGCACCTACATTTTGACCATGTCCACAAAGACCATGATCAAGATTTTATATTGGGGTTCAAAGAGGTATGTGACTACACCCCTAAAATGCCAACACAAAGAAAGTTTAGGACGAGGGTGGTGCCTTTCTTAAGAACTATGAGCTGCACTAGACATGACATACGTGCGTTGCTGCTCTTACATTTCTGCATTGAGTCGTAACTAAATTAAGTAATTTTTTTGACAGAAAAACAAACTTTACTCAAATATTACTCCAATAAAAGTAGTGCCAACAAGTTGAAACGTACGTTTTTTTGTAATATGTTTTTGAGTAACTGTGGGTTCACACCGCGACCGGCGAGAGCTTAAATAAAAGCTCTGGCTGCCCTGCCAATTACACTATATAAAATGTGTAGTGGATCCTCTGACGCTTGAATTCACTGATCTCCTCTCAAGCGGAGGTTTCCGCCTTCCGATTGGTTGCAGCCGAACATTTCCGCCTTCCGATTAGTTGCCGCCCGAAAAGCGCCATAGCTCATTACCATAAAGTTTAACGGATTTCAACTCTCCTTGACGCTCACACTGTACATGACGTGCCGCGCAGCTGCTCGCTGCAGCTCGCCGCCGGCTATCATTGAAAATGAATGACTTCCGGCTACTCTGACGCTCTTGCCGGTGGCGTTCTGAAAGCACAGTAAAAGTAAAAATGGCCTTATCAGGGTACTACGAGTCATCTTACCAGGCACAGCTTAATACCTATGAATTAATACATCATAAATATGCATAATTAATCACATATCAGATTTAATTTACAAATGAATAAATAATGTTCATCTTTTTTGGACTTTGAACTTCTTTTAACGCATCTCTACTTAAACCCATTAGTAATTTCCCTCGCAGAAGGTTAATTTTTCTTACAAATTAGCTAATAAAATATATAAAGTAAAATTATATTACATCCAATCTCTATATATTACAGCCAGCCGGGTTTTTATCGCAAACAAATCCCATTATCACGGAATAATAACTGGCTGTATCCGTTACTTAACTGTGATCATTACCCACAGTGGTTGAATTTTATTGATAAGAGCGAACGTTGATGACCACACGTTGCAACTAATTGCAGGCTGCAACATCGCAAATATGCTGGTTCATCTGGTGGAGCAAAGTATCTAAAGTGGGAGGAGTTGGATCTGGATTCAACCTCGCCCCTTATATGTTGTGTTCTGCAGTAAGGACCATCTCATGTGTTATAGGAGTTATAGACTCAAGGGTGTGACTGAGGTGCCCTTGAGAAAGACACGGTTAACCCAATTGGTCCCTGGGCACTGCGGTGATAGTTGCCCACTGCTTTGTGTGCATGTGTTCACTACTCACTCGAAAGGGTTAAATGTAGAGGTAACATTTCGAGTGTTGAAATACTTTTCATATCGTGAATACATTTGAACTTAAAGACTTTTGCTGATTTCGTTTCAATTGATTCTCGGTATACATTCACTTTATCCAGCTTTTCTATTAGCCCTTTGTTTTCTGCAATAGTCTCATTCACTAAATAAGAAACCACTCAAAATGATTCAAAGCGTGATTGAGCTGAATGAATTGCAGATTGTTTGGCCAACCCAACCTTTTTATTAAAACGGTCAGACTTAAAAGAGTGATTCATCTCCATTGAATCTCACTAGTCCTGTAACCAGCCAGCAGAAATACAGATTTAAGCATTGTGCAACTGACCACAGAATAGTCAAAAACTTCATACTGCAAACAACCAAGAAACAGTAAACAACAGTTAACCTCTAAAACACATGTGTAATACAATACATTTTACAACCTAAAAAATCTATAATTTCATATTAAAAAAATATAAAAACCTCTATCAAACAAGGTAGAAATCTTTTGATGATTACTATTTATTAAAATACAAGGGCGTATTTTTAGTGCCTTTATTAAAAGAAACATTTTACACTTTACTGGAAGACCACTGCTGTTCTTTTCAGGAGCTAAGATAACTTTATTAACAAACAGAAGGGGAACATCTGATCAAGCTAATTAAAGCTCTTAATCATACTGCTAATTATAAGCACCCTCACTGATTCAATCTCAAATCAAATTCTGCTGCCTTGAAGGTGTGGCATTAAATGTTGGCAAATGTCAGTTTGAAACAGTTTTCCAGCATACTCAGCACTTCACCTGCTGGGGAATAAAAGGATGAAGGAAAATCAAGTACACAAAGCTTATTTTCATTATCTTGCTACTGTTGCTTCTGCATGGCTAATGTGCATGATTTTACTTCTGAAGAATCCGGGAGTGTGTTGCCAGGCAACATGGACAAGGTATAGGGTGCATGTGGAGGCTCACTAGTTTGCCTTGTATAATAATCCCAACAAGCTGAGTGTTCAACTCTGTGACACTTTCAGTAAATGAAGAATAGCTGACACAAATTCCTACTAACGCTAAAACAGCCTGCTGAGAGATGGATGTGATTACGAGCTGATATTTTTGGGACACTGGCATGATTTAACAGGATTTTAAACAGGATCAATCCTTGTGCCAGAAAGGTGATGAATAGTGAGAATAGGTTCATCAATTTCAAAGGGATGCTTATACTATTTGTGACAAGACAAGTAAACAGCATTCATACAGAGTAAGCAATAAGGTACAAGTGTGTAATGTGTATTGTGAATAACTCACCGCTGTGTTGTGAGGCACGACACAATGTGATACAACACTAGCCTCGAGTACCGCATTGCTTTTATAAAACGATTACAAATATTAAACAAAAATATCAACACAACTTTTATGAAGTAAAATCCAAAGTCTTCCTTATGTTGGAAAACATAGTCCCTGACTGTGAAGTTAAACAGCATGTTTCACATATGTTAATGTTGCTGAGAGTGCTGTGCAGTAATACACAGAGGAGGCGATCACACAAGACGACACTATTTTATCTGCATGTTGTACTATTACCAAACGCAACACTCAATGCTGTACTTCTATAAGAGATGCTGTTGCACTGTGAGCACTTATAAAATATTGCATTACAGCACAGTCTGGTGTCAAAAAATTGGCTGTGCATAACTTTACGAAGCAATTTATGCGCTTTTTACATCAACACAGTGATAGAGAGTCACGTGTGACATCACAGACAACTAGTTGTGCAGTACAGATCTGTTCATATAGCAGGGCTTTTCCGTAAATGCAGCTGTGATTACCTAAAATGCAAAAGTGTGAGGTTGTCACTCCGTATTAAAGGTGCAGTGTGTAAATTTTAGTGGCATCTAGTGGTGAGGTTGCAAATTGCAACCAACAAATCAGTTTAGAGCTCACCCTTCACTTTTGAAATGCATAGAGAAGCTACGGTAGCCGCCACAGGACAAACATATCACCGTTAAAGATAACTTAGTAAAAAAGTTTGTCCGTTAAGACTTCTTCTGTAAAAAACATGGCGGCACAAAATGGCGACTTCCATGTAAGGGGACCCTCTGGGTATGTAGATAAAAACGTCTCATTCTAAGGTAATAAAAACATAACGGTTCTTTATGAAAGGTCTTTATACACCACTGATAATATAGTTTTGTATATTATTTTGCATTTCTGTCAAGAGATCCTTCTAAAAATTACACACTGCACCTTTAAAGGAACATTTTACTTTCATAAAAAAATCCAGATTTGCTTACTTGTATTTCTTTGTTCAGTCGAGAAGAAATTACGTTGTTTTTTTCTTTAGGAAAACATTCCAGAATTTTTCTCAATGTAATAGATTTTATGGGTCCTCAACAGTTTATAGTTTCAATGCAGTTTAAAAGGACTCTAAGCTAGTGGTCTTTACTATATTTTTCATGAGAGCCACACTGATAGGTCAGAGTCAATAGAAGAGCCGCCTTTACCGCAGAGTAAGGGTGTCACGATTTCAATTTTAAATCAAAATCAATCGAAATTAAGTCACAACCTCGTACTTTGAATAAAAAAAGGAATCGTCAATGCTGCCACGCTCCCATGTCACGTCTGGTCTGCTTGCAAAGCGAAAAAAACACACATGTTGAGGGCTGTGAGTCAACCTCCTCTAACTTCTCTGGCTACAGGCAGTTAAAAGATATCATGGCAGATGAAGGAGACACCACGCGAGCTGCTTTTTACCTTTTACAGCCTTCAGCTGAACTTAATCAGAGCACTTGCGTGTGCACAGCAAAGCGACGTCTGTGACAGGACCGGCTGTTTTTCTGAACTGAGATCTATTTAAGTTTCACAACAACTTATTTCAGTTGCTTAAGAGTTCTGAAAACAGCATTTAAACATGACTTATTGGGGTATAGTCTCACAATCTCGTCTGATGGTAATAAAAGCATGTTTTTAATGTGCAAGGTACTGACAGTAATGTTCATCTGACAGGAAGTTTCATTTGATCAGGTATGTGCGTGTACCATTTTTTTCCACTGGCAGCACGACTAACATGGCAGGGCATCTCCGGGTTCAAGGTCAGATATTATATTTCAAAAAAGTATAGTCTAAAGATGGCATAGCAACCTGGTCTTTAAAAAAAAAAAGTTAAGATCAAGAATCGAATTGAATCGTGACCTTAGAATCGAAAATGTAATTGAATAGAGGATTTGGAGAATTGTGACACCCCTACCGCAGAGTATCAAAAGTTACATCCAGTCATAGATAGCATGTCTCCTTATCAATCTGTTGAAAAGCAATAAATACAAAGGCGAAACAAAACAGAATTTTAATGCTAAGCACTCTCATAATGTGCTTATGCAGTGCCCCCCGAACCAGTAGGGGGCCACCTTTTTCTTAATTTTATGCGGCGCTGCACAGAACGATTGGCGAGTGACATTACTGTGCTGCGAGAGCAATTCAAAAGCATAACAAGCAGTCTGCTCTCACGGTACTTTGATGTCATATGACAATCGCTGTGTGCAAGCCCTGCATAGGATTGAACACGCTTAACAACGTGTGTCTTGATGTAATGGTTTTCTAACAAAGTTAACTCCGGAGTAGAAAAGACAGAAAAAGCACATACCTGCACGATCAAATCACTGTATTATTTACTGCCATGCGAGCCACAAATTAAAGCTTGCCGAGCTGCGCAATGAGTAACACTGCTCTTAACGATACCAAACGAGGCATAAGGGTCTTATCTAGCAAAAACCGCCCCAGTGAAGTGTGGAGAAAGAGGACCGTTACGAAGTTGTTGTGTGTGTTATGATACTAATTAATGTCTTTATTGTTTAAAATATTGTGGCGGGTTGTTTAGGGCCCTTTGAAACTGTGTCGAAACTGCAATTTAAAAACTGCATTGAAACTGTAAACTGTTGGGGTCCAATAAAGTCTATTAAAATGAGAAAAAATCCTGGAATGTTTTCCTAAAACAAAAAACTTAATTTCTTCTTGACTAAACAAAGAAAGGCATAAACAACTTGGATGAGATGGTGTTGAATACATATTCAGGATTTTTTATGAAAGTGGAATATTCCTTTAAGGACTCAAATACAGGATTGACAACCATATTCTGGCACCATGTGAATGTAGGGGTATCATAAATAAAACACAGCTACTGACCAATCAGAATCAAGGACCATAAACTTGAACAATTTATCAAAATGTACATCTGAGAGAAGAATGATCATGAATCATTTTGGTTTTGTGCAAGTTGTGTACTTAACTCTTTCCCCGCCATTGACGAGATATCTCGTCAATTAAGAGAAAACGCTTCCCCGCCAATGACGAGATTTTCCGTCTTTCCGCAATACCGCTATTATCCACCAGGTGGCGCCCTTTCGCAACTTTTTAAAACCGGAAGTATTGCCCTATGGCAAGCTGCTGCATGTCCGTGTCTGTTTTAAAGATCGCTCTGAATGGGATCTCTATGAAAAATCCGTCATAAAAATGGAATTATCTCTGCTTTTTGCTCAAAATATGGTGTTTTTGCAAAAACCTACCCATATTCAAAAGGTGATTGCAAAAGAACCACTAAAGGTAGGATGAAACGTTTTTTTTTTGTTTGAAAGCAGAGGGTCTGTTCTTTCATTTGGTATATTGTATGTTTATATATTTAAAGAAGAACATTTTCTGGAAGGCATTAAACTTTGGTGAAAATCATGAAAAACGCTGGCGCTGGCTGGCAACTTTTTTTTTAAATGCTGGCGGTGAAAGAGTTAATAGCCTGTTTACACCTGGTATTAAGATGCGTTTTGGTCGATCGGATCACAGGTGCATGAGCCAAAATACATAAGTATTCGACTACCACATTCAAAGGTAGGTGAAAGCGCATTCGACCGCATTCGCAATTTAAACCCATCATTTCTCCCGCTTGTGTTTAGACAAAAGCAGAGGGATTCGCCCACAGACCAGCCTCATCATAATCAGGACAGAAGCTGTCGAAAGTAGACATAAGAGACAGATTAAAATACCAGGTGTAAACGTGAATGCTTCTCTCGTCCACTTGTGATCCGATTGACCAAAACGCATCTTAATACCAGGTATAAACAGACCCTAAGATGTACATCTCAGTGGGATTTAGTGGATTTGAAGTACTAGACATTCATCATAAAAACAAATATGAGTCGCAATGCCCTTTCCCCACTTAAACCCTGAATCAAACTCTAATAAACTCTTAAACATGACACTCGGTCGTTACAGTAAACTGCTGAGGCAGACAGAGGATCAAAATAATCTTTAGCTTTTAACCATGTTCCACAAGGACCAGCTCAAGAAGAGCTCCAATTGCCATTTGCATATATTTTCAAATGAATGGAGTTTCGTCAAATTTGTCCAGGAGTCAAAGTGATGCACAGGGCTTTGCTAACGCTCGCTTTTCAGAGCTCGCAATTCATACAGAGGAGTGACAATCTGGCCATGTCTCATCCGTCACTCTCGCGGGTAAGAAATGAAGCGGCCCGGGACACTAGCAGATTGCTGGAAGCTGTCCAAATTAATTATAAGACCTCTCAGAATACAGGGAACTGACTAGTCTGTGTGGATCTCTCCCTCTGGCATGGACAATTGCTCTCGAAGTTGGCAGACACATTTATCGAATGATCTCAAGGAACAGAAGTGCTGCGTTGCATGATTTATAGACGATAATTTCAGGCATTACCTACTGAATTTGTAAACATCATCACTCAGTCCTTTCCTGGCTAACAAATAGCTGCCATTTTAAAATATGACAGACTATTAGCATAGAGACATGGGCTAATACTGTGGATCATAGCCTGGAGAGAAATGACGAGAATCTGATGGTGTAACTGATAAAGTGAACCTGCCAAAAGGTTAAGGTCTATAACTGACAATGGATCTGCGGCCACTGCTTATTTACAAAGAGCATAGCAGCTGTTTGAACTAGTGCCAGTATGTACATACTAAAGTCCCCGAAAAAGGTACAAGAGCTGTCACTGGGACGGTACCCTTTAATAGGTCCTAAAATGTACTTGTGAGGTACCAATATTGGTAACAATATGTCAGGTAAAATATGTACCTGTAAGGTACTAATATGCACTATTTAGGTACAAATGTGTACTTTTTGCAGTGACAGCTTCTGTACCTTTTTATAGATAGACAGACGGACGGATGGACAGACAAGGCCGATGGACGGACAGACTGATGGACCGACAGATCCTTGGGCAGACAGACTCATGGACGGTCAGACCCATGGACGGATAGATGTTAGGGTGGGGTGGGATAGACTGATGGACAGACTGATGGAAGGATGAACAGACGTTAGGGTTGGGTGAAATAGATACAAAGATAGACAGACAGACCGATAGACAGACAGACAGATAGACAGATAAATAGGACACACTGGCGGACTGATGGATGGACAGACAGACGTTATGGTGGGGGAATAGATACAGACAGACACACATATGGATGGATGGATGGATGGATGGATTGATGGATGGATAGAGGGTGGGTTGGAATAGATAAGACAGAAAGACAGACAGACAGACAGACAGACAGATGGACATATAGACCAATGGAAAGACAGACAATAGGGTGGGTAGGGTGGGACAGATAGATAGATAGGACTGATGGACTGATAGATAGATCTCACTGACAGACAAACTGATGGACATACAGACGGACATACAGACAGACACACATATAAAAGGATAGAGATGGATAGATGGATAGATGGATAGATGGATAGATGGATAGATGGATAGATAGATAGATAGATAGATAGATAGATAGATAGATAGATAGATAGATAGATAGAAGGATGGACAGACGGACAGACTGATGGACAGATAGACTGATATATGGATAGACTGATGGACAGATAGACAGATAGACATTAGGGTGGGGTAGGATGGGACAGATAGATGGATAGGACTGACAGACTGATAGATAGATCTGACAGACAGACGAACTGACAGACATATAGACAAGAAACACATATATGGATGGATGGATGGATAGATAGACATAAGGGTGGGTTGGAATAAATAGATAAATAGATAGATAGACAGACAGACAGGCAGACAGACCGATGGATGGATAGACCAATGGACAGATAGACATTAGGATGGGGAAATGACGGACATACAGACAGACACACACACATTCAGATGGAAAAATGGACAGACAAATACAAAGACAGACAGACAGACAGAAAGAAAATTTATTTTATTTATATCTACCACTTAACAGCCAAATAAAATTTCTTACATTTTTATTTTCAATCAATTTTAATTGCACTTCAATTGAAATTTAAATCAGATTCGACATCCTATTTGCCACCCCAATTCAAAATCAATTCTGAACGGCTCACAAGCCTGGCGAGCTGCGAGGAACCGCAGCTGAACATGGCTTCAGCAATTCAGAGCAGACAAATGAAAAGTAATTGACTCAGGAGCTGAAAATCAGACCCAGCGGAGGAGGAGTCATCATTCCGAATACTGATCAGCCAGTGTGATTGACATCTAACAATACAGAAAACAAAGCCCAAAGCACAGAGGGCTTCTTCAGGCACTGTGGAAACATTTAAATTGTTACAGACAGCTAGGAAGTCAGTGGGTAAAATGAATTGGACAGTGTTGTCCTCTCCTGGGATGCCAGTCTAAAAATGAGGATTCATGCTGTTAGCTAGAATTTCAAGTTCATGTTTGTATGCATTATTTCCCACTGGAGTTTGTCAAAAAAAGACGTAAATACAGAAACTTATGTGACTGTAAAGCAGAAAAAACATAGAACAACAAATAAATTATGGTAAAAGTCATTTGTGCTCATAAGTATCTTTGCTTTAAGAAGTTTTAAAACTTTAAAGACTGACCTAATATATGGCATTGCAGCTTGCTAGGCAAGGCAACGTTTTTCTAGTTTGAGTGACAGACTTGCATTTGCATTCATTCTAGAGATGACAGAAACAAGATATCCACCCAAAAACAGACATTTTTTGGTATATGTCCTTTCATAGCTCAGAAGATACGGTGGATAACTGATTGTGTTTACGTAAAAGACAACAACTATCAAAGTACAGTACAGTAATGGCACATTCACATTTGTCACGGTTGCCTTGAACCATGCCCAAGTGCGATTGTCCCCCTCCCCACTCCCCCACAAGCTTGCACTCAGACTGTATTTTGTTCGATCCGAGCCCGATTTCATCACTAAAGGAAAAGTTCGATTTTTTAAATTTAAAGCCCTGTTTTCAGATTGTTTATGATGAAATAGAACGGTTTTGACTGAAATTTTGACATATGATGCTGCCCCGAGAATTTTCGGTGGTTGTTCTATCACCTCCCACCTCTACAATGGCTGCATAGGTGCACTGGAACAATCCTTCCTAAAATGCATTAAACTTTCGTTTACAAAGACGTGAAACTCACCGAGTGGTCAGGGGTGTTCACTGATATGCTCACACAAAAATCGCTGCAAAAGATGCTTTCCAACAGGTGTTTTAGCATTCGTTGTAAACTTGTGGACCTATTTTTCCAAATGCCTCACACCCGTACATTCTTCCGTTGAGAGCTTGATTAATAGACACTCCAGCCCAGTTGGTGCCAATAATCCACCTTTGCTAATTGCAAGATCACAAACAACGTTCCTGGCGTGGAGTAATACCATAACTCACAGCACATCTAATACAAGTCAATGGAGTTGGACAAAAACTACGATGAAACCTGTTGGAAAGCGTCTTTTGCAGTGATTTTTGTGTGAGCATATCAGTGAACACTCGGTGAGTTTCACGTCTTTGTAAATGAAAGTTTAATGCATTTTAGGAAGGATTGTTCCAGTGCACCTTTGAAATGTTCAGTTCGACATTTTTACAAATCTGAACTAGGGGTGTGCCGGTTTCAGAATTGGTGATGGCGGTTATGAAGTGAATCAAATGTGACGGTTCGTAACATAACCGTCCGGGGGGTGCGTTTGGCGTTTTGCACGTTGCGATGTTCGTCTGTTATAGGAGCAGACACTGATTAGCTACTTGATCTACGTTTATTAAAAATTAACAGCAAGATAACTAGCAGTGAATGTGCTTTTACCGCTATCACCCAATGACCCCCAACCTTTTTTAGACTAGGAAGCATCTCCCTCATAACCCGTCGTTTAAAACAATTGACCCTTCGCAAGGAGGTTGATTGACAGGTGATCTGACCAATCATACTTCTTCGCCATCCAAAGCAGTCAGGAGAGTTACTAGATTAGCGTTGGAGGATTTGAACTTGAAAAGCGGAGTGTACTGACAGCCTTTTCGTGGTTAAAGCAACATTCCTTCTTATGATCATTCATGTTTATTTGATGCTATAAATTAACTAGAAGGGAAGAGATGATTTGAAAGGTGAGACTTTGTTTAATATGTTAAATATCAAAAGTAACCAAAAAGTAACCTGGTCTGTCCTGTGTGTCAGCGCGTTGTCAGTGTCCTCTCTGCTCCGCGATGTATTATTCACTGTGTGAGAACTTGGTGGGACGTAAGAGCGGCGTATCTTGTCGGACATAGCGACAGTAACTAAGTGGTTATAGAGTTCTTATGACGGTGTCCAACTATAACCGTCGGTCTCACGGTTAAATAATAACTGTTACACCCCTAATCTGACAGTTTGAAACTTGATTATTAAATATTGAGATCACAAGGAACAACACAGTTGATGGTACTTATTGACCTCCATAATAGGACAAAACAAATACTGTGGAAGTCAATGGGTACGGTCAACTGTGTGCTTACCATAATTTATCAAAATAATATCTTCTTTTGTATTCAACAGAATAAAGAAACTCATACAACTTTAGAACAACAAGAGGGGAGTAAATGATGACATAATTTAAATTTTTGGTGAACTATCCCTTTAAAAGCACTGTTTTCCTATCGTACATTTCAACCATGGGGTCTAATCATCACAGCATTTCTATTCCCAAATGAACTGTACTGACCTTTCTCGAAAGTGGGTCTAAAGTAATGACCTCATACAGTAGGCATCACTTGACTCAGAATTACCAAATTTTAAAAACCGTTGATTCAACAATTCCTCATACGATGAAGAAAATAAGATGTCATTTCTGTAGCAGAGGTCTCTGATCTGCCCAGCACATACCAGAGGGATTTTGGGAAAACATTGTCTCCGTATATCCCTCCACATTCATCTGTCCTAGAGTAAATTGGCTGCCACCAGGGTCTGCAAAGATCATCTCGCTGTAAATGAAGACTGAGCCAACATAGACGGGCCTGTCAATTTGGTCTCACTATCTTGGGACCGCCCGGTCCCCAGACCTGCCCGCACCAATCCGCACCACTTTTAAAGTTCTAGCAATTCACCTATGGCCAAGGGAAATATTTAACCAGAGGGCTGTCAAAGCAGAGACTTTTTTATGTTAGTATATAAAAATTAAACGCCCTCTGCTCTTCCAGGCCCAAAGATAAGAGAGTTAAAGCCATTTATTGAAGAGGAAGAGCTGAGGCGCATTACCCGGGAAGCAGAGCGGTTTGTTTATTAAAAAACTAGAAGGGTGTCGGCATAGCTGTCAGAGAAATTTCCATCTCACACGGATTAATGCTCCGCCGTCTCTCGCGCGTCTGTGTCTCCATCATTTGATTCTCCATTTAGTGGCTTTATGGCTGTTTGTAAATAAAACAAAGAATGACTTAAATCTCATGGCAGGAGAAATAACTGTCGTCTCAAGCACTAATATCAGCGGTGACATGGTAATTGAAGTCCTTCTGTGAGCTCTTACTAAACAAACCACAAAAGGGTAGCGGCCGGCGGACACGCTGGCAGCAGGGGAAGCGATCATACATTTGCTTTGATTTGTGTAAACGCATTTACCTGACAAACCACCTGGACCAATTGAGATCAATGGTTTAATTCAAATGCTAAGTGCTGCTTGCTGTAAACGCATGGTTAATAATAATGGTGGCGGGGTGTCATTATACTCCTGTAAGGTGTCTGGAGGGATCCAACTCCAAATGAGAGAGCTTCATCTCAATTATGAGCTTATAAACATGGGGCATTTAAGATAAAGTGAAAAAATGATGGCAAAAAATATACCGAGATGCAAATAGCATAACGTGTACGTACGGCAATGCATCAACAATCCTCTGAAAACCCCCCCAACACCATTTAATTTTCATAACTGCAGGTTAAATGCTTTTGCGAGTCTCTGTGGATGATTTTCTGTGTTTTTGTTTAAAATCTAACACGGTGGAAAATTACATCAAGTACCTACATTTTTCCCCCAATCCCATCAGTACTATCTGAGATGAGAAGAAACTGATGGGTTTAAACAGCAGCTTGCCTGAGATACCGAGTGCAAGTCATTTCCATTTTGAGAGCTTTCTTTATTGCTCTCGGTTTCGTTACATCTGTTTTATGCCATGCTCCTTTGCCTTGCTTGATGTTTCTCTGCAACGTAGGCATGTTCAATTTGTATTTCTAAATTACCAAGCATACCGTCACTGGTTTATGACTTTCTGATGACTGAGAAACACCTGCAACCGAGCAGAACATCCCACATCCAGCAGCTAAACGTTTCACGTGTGCTTAGCGGTCTTAAAATCTTACAAGTTCTTTAACTCTTTTACTTTTTAATCAGTGCGCTCTTATTGTGCTTCAAAAAAAGAGGCACTTGAGAACAGTTCACACCCACAGGTTTGAATAAATGACTTCCTGTAAGCTTTGGTGTTTGTTCTTGCTTGATTGACGCAAATGAATCCCATTGTTCACACTAAAACTAACACAGGAAAAAGCAGCGATCACAGTCAAGACGCTCGGTTGTCTTCTAAATAAGAGGGGATTTATTTTCTCTATTAAGTCGATGGAGAATTGGGTCTAATGACCTTTAAACAATCCTAATATGCGCACACCGGAGGCTGGGAAAACGCAGAATGAAGAAGCACAATTTTGAACTCCAAAACTGTCAATGAAGGTTAATGTGTTGTTTAATTAAAAATACATACTTTCTGAATAAAACTCTATTGTGTGTTTTATCTGGAGGGGAAACACGTGGCACTCGTAACTAATTTGGTACTGTAGGCAATATAGTTCATGACAAACTATTATAGATGAACGTAGCTGGCATCTTGCCACACTATAGACGGTTTCATTCGATGCATGTCTGTTGTCGCGGTTGCGCGTCTAGTAGGAACTTTACTTCCGGGTTCTGTTTGTTTTATGGTCTGACTAGTTGCTAAACTAAACTCTGGAACAAATGCCTTGTCGACAATAACAAATGTTTTGGTTTCCTGAAGACGAGGGGAGACACACATGGATCACTGCTATGTGAAGGGAGGTTTGGCAGCCTGTTTGTAGTTAACATTGTATACATTATAGTCAGGGGTGCACAAAACTTTTTTGGCCTGGTTCTCAAAGGAGCACCTGGAGATGTTGCTTGGTGCTCACACTATTCATAGCACCGACATCCAACATGCTGTCATCAATACTAATCTCATGACTACTCTCTTCGCCATATCTCTTTGGTTTAAACATGGTAGACGATGATGTACATAAAATAAAATATGCCTGGTTATTGCTGTTAACCCATGTAACCTTTATAAATGACTGCAAATTCACATAAATTTCAAATATTGTTAGACAAAATGGTCAGAAATAAAAAATATATAATTATGAGCAATAAACATACAAATGAAATAAACAGTGCTGTTTATGTTTTTAGGTTAGTCTGTAGTTTTCAGGTAAAGTACAGAAATTAATTAAAGTAATCAGATAATACTGCATAGTCTTTACTGTGTAAACTGGATTAATCCTTATTAAAGTTACAAATGTTATTTAGTCAAGACGAATGTCTTTTTCATTGTTTCCAGCAAGAATTTCTATCAATGACTTTCTTTATCGTGTCATTTTATATTTTGTTTTCTCATGCTCTTTTGTATTTTTTGACCATTGTCGCTTGGGTTAGAATCACTTTTGTGACTTCCTAACCCAAACCCCAACTCTAACCCCAAATCCAGGCGAGAACAGTTTTAAAAGCAGACGAAAAACATGTAGAAATCAATGCAAAAAATTGCATCCTAACGCAAACCCCGAATCTAACCCTAACCCCAAGCGACAATGATTTAAAAATAGGAAACAACGATGAGAAAACAAAATATAAAATGACACGATAAAGAAAGTCGTGCCACAGACACGAACAGCCATTGGTAGAAATTCGTGCTGGTAAGGACGAAAAAGACATTCGTCTCCAAAGAAACGAAAAACAGCGGAAATTCGTGTCATCAAACACGAATACATTAATAAAACAATTTTGTTACTATAACACAACTTGCTTTGAGACTGTGTTGTTTATACTGTTTATAAAAATGGGTGTACTGTCACATTAAATGCATTGATCCGATATATTGGTACACACGCATTTTCCTTCTCAACTGCTTATATTTATTTAATTTGTAAATACTTTTAACTACTATAATAAGGGCATTTTGAGATAATTTTGTGTTAAAATGTCCACTCAAGTGCAAGAAAACAAACTCAGTTGGCATCTGCGCACTCTCTTACCATTTGTTTGTAAGTTACTAGCAAGATGTCTGAAGCCATGAAATGCAGATCGTGCTCACGCTTGAGGTGCGCGCAAACAAAACTTATCAAACAACACGTGGGTAAGGAGATCGCATGAGATCTGTTTCGCCTCTTGTTGTGATTTAATATTTAAATTGGCCCATCGGGCCAGTGACTGTTGCATCTGCTAACAACACATTCATTTTAATACATTTGTAATAATTATCTTACCAATTATGCACTAACAAAATTCCAGCAGCGCTGGTACGCAAAAGCACCTTTTACAGCAGTGTCTGGGGCACATTTTTTATTTTAATCGCGCATACGCACCTGCGCACCAGTTATGTGCACTCCTGATTATAGTACACATTTTACACAGCAGCGTTAGCTCAGTATCATTTTTTATTTGGTTTAGCTATGAAATATGAATTAAGGTAATCTACTTGTTGTTTATTTTGCTTGTTATCAGAAATAAACTACTCAAAAATGACCTTTTTGTTATTGAGTTTACCGGAAGTTACGCTTGTTCCACAAAAGCCATTTGTTTATGTTGTTACTGGTGAAACCATCTATAAGGGCTAGATCTCAATAAAAGTAGCTAATAAATAACCTTTTATGGCACATTTTCAATTGTAAAAATATTTTCAATTGTATATTAATTAAAACAAAGCAATTCAAAGCACAGATAAATATGCAACATGAAAAAATAAAGTGGTAGAATTTATTATTTAGACTGTAAACTAGTGTTTTTTCAACTTACCATAGTTAATAGTAAAATATACTACAGTATTTGCTATATAGACAACAATAGTAATACAGAATCTCTGTTTTTTTTTTTTTTAATCAAGAATAAATACTTCTACAAAGTACTATTGTCCTAAAACTTTTGTAAATATGCTGTAAATACTCACTATATTCTCTATATTTAACTGTAGTAAAACCATGGTTCATTTTCGTAGGGGAAGTAGGCCCTAAATTTACTTCAAATGTGTACTCTTATTTTATAGGACTTTGATAAACTACGTGTTTTAACCCCTACTAAACATTTAAAAACAAAAGTTTTAAAAACCGTTTATGAACAAAAGGATTTAGATTTAAAACGTAAAGCATTTGTGACAACTAACCCCGGTCTCTTTTGTTAGCCACGTACATCACGTTAACTTACCTTGACAGCTAACAATGCCACAGGGATAAGCCATGCGACACAGGCAGGGACACAAATGATCGATTGGACCGTCCAAATTTACACATCACAGCATTTAAGACAAAAATTTTGGCCTCGGTAAACTCAGTATTTAAAAAACATATTCCGTTAAGCAAGGTACACTAATTTAAACAAGCAAAATGGAACCATGCCAACTTTAAATACAGATTCAATCAGTTTCAAAACATCAGCCTCACCACTAGGTGGCGACTGCATCAATAAAATCGGATTGGCCTCGTGGCCTCATTGAACTTTCACTCTTTCAAGGCTGCAATAAAGATGCAGTAGCCTGCTGCTACTATTTAATATATATTTTTTTAATATTTAATATAAAATTCATTGTGTTTTAAACTTGTATAATTACTTGGCAATGCAAAATGCATAACTTTATACCAGATTTAAAAAGAATAATGTAAACACAAGAAATATATTTAAAATGCATTTAATGACAATGAACTACTACCAAAACAGCTCAGATGTGATTTTGTGCACATATGCAAGTTCCGGCAAGAGGAATGCGTGAATTTAAAGAAAAAAAGCCAAGTAGTACAGTTTGTTCTGCCTCGTTGCAGGAAGTGGTTTGATCAGCAGACCATATCACACGCTGCCTTAACCATATAAAACCAATCCTACTGTAAACCCCCTTACACATCCTAATAGACCCCCAAATCAAAGTAAACTTTTGGTTTCGACATGCTCACTGACAAAGGCGTGTTATTCTACCACATCTCCGAAAGAAAAACACGAAAGAAAAATGTTTTAAAAATTCATTATTTTGTCATTCATTATTTAGAAGCACCATCAGCATGATTGATTTGCAGGCTTTCTCTTCTTTTTTTCTGCCTAATTAGCCTTTGGGGCGCTCGGTCACAATAATACAAGCCATCTTTTGTATCCTGTGGCAGCCTTCGCCCTGGGATCCATATCCATGCACACATGGGAATACTGCGTGTCACAGGAGAGCAACTCCCCATCATGGCTGCAGGGCAGGAGTGGAGCCGCGCAGTGGAACCGCCACCATCCCTCTTACTGATTTATGATCTGGAGAGCAACGATAAAACAAGCAGGAGGCCCAATTATTCTTCTGAGGGAAACTGGAGAAAGCATATTAGCCTTGACTGGAGAAGAGAAGTGGGCGTGGGAGACGGGCCAAGCCCTGTTTAGCAGGGTGCATCTCACCAAGCGCATCTCTAACTACCGTTATGCCGGGACTAATCAATGTCAGGTTTTCAAACCAGATAATCTGCTCGTTTCCCAAGAGTTTCTCTGTGTGAGCTGTGTCTCGTGATTATAGTTAAGCTTTACAGTGCTGAAATCTTGAGAAAGCTGGATATGATTCAACACCCTGAGAACATCTGAACACTCTGTGAAGTGAAAATACAAGTGATGGTGGGAAGGATAAAGTGAACGATCTTCACTGAGATTCATTAAGCATTGATTAAAGGCAAGCACCGGTATATGCCATCTTTAATAGCACTCAACTGTGTGATCACAGATTAACAGACATTTTAAAGTCACATAACAAATGCTTTGACTCAAGCTTGATCAAACAAGCAAAGATTGGGATGTATGGAGTGCCATCTGGTGTCTTTTCACTGTATTGTTTGATATTGAATGTTATATAGGCAGATAGATAAGATTACTTGTGTCTTTTGAATAGTTTAAAAACATACTTAACATATAAGACTTTTCCTAATACTATGAGAACGCTTATAAAGAAAATGTTGGCTTTATAGCATCATTATGTGTTTGGTGTCCTAGAGACCCTAGAAATAAAATAAGCATAATGCAATGTTAAAATTCTCTGTGTGGTTTAAACAATATATCCTACCAGTAAATCTTGCAAATTGTTTTCATTTGATACATTTTTGACCCCAACAGGGTCACCATATACCTAACTCGTGTTCTGCCAAATCCATGTGACCAACCCAAGTAAATATGCCTAACATCAGCATTAATTTAACACTCATAAGAAGAAAACAAACCAACATCTCGCCCAGCTCTGTTTTTCACAGATGGCACATGCTTTGTGCGTCAGTGCACATGTGATTGCATGATGTATTACTTTTGGCAGAATTCATTGACCTTATAAAAATACACATTTTGTTAAGTGAATCCCAAAAAATGAGTCTAGCCCTGCTTCATCTTAGTTAGCCAATGATGTGCATTATTCATGACAGCGCTAGGCAAAGTGAGAGATTTATGACTAAAGTGCCATGACTTCTGAACCCTGTTTTGCCCTGAAGTGCTGTAAAGAACATGTGACCCTGCCCTCTAACCACAGCTATAACAATTAGCATGCAAACAAGAGCAAGATGTTACATTATTAACTTCTCAACCATGTCATGCTTAAACCAGTTAACATGATGATAACCGCCGTTGCCACCGCTTCTAATATCAGCCTTTTATTTTATAATTACTTTGGAGTGAAAGCATACGTGATCTCATCTTTGTGATTTCCTGTAAAAAGATTATTTGGATTAATAAGGAAAACCTTGCATTAAATTATGTCATTTTAAATCAAGATTCATTGCTTCCCACGAGCTATCATCATATTAGTTGTGGCAGATGCAGTAAATACCACTGATGTAACCAAACCCAAAACAACATTTGTTTTAAACCTTGTGAGCTTTCTATCGTTGAACAATTGTGGTCATACATTAGACATAGAGACAGCTCCAAATGGTACACTTTTTGCTAATTTCCCAGCTCCTCTAAAGATAAACATTTGATTTTTACCATTTGGTCCCGATCTCCGGGTCTGGCGGTACTACTTTTAGCATAGCTTAGCATAATTCATTGAATCTGATAAGACCATTAGCATCACGCTGAAAAATAACAAAAAAGTATCTATATTTTTCTTTAAAAAATTGTACTCTTCTGTAGTTACTAAGACCGACGGAAACTAAAGGGGATCGCACACCAGCCACGCAGCTCAGCGTCGCGCCGCGTCGAGTCGCGTCTAGGACAACTCGGAGGTTTTGTAAACCGGAAGTGCACATTAAATAGCGCGAGCTTCGTCAGTTAGCGTCTACTTCAAAATTGCGAAATTTACGTTAGCAGCCAATGTTAATCGTTAATGATTTGGGACAAATATGATGTTATTTAATGTTAAACTATGTGAGTGGGGCTGTGTGGTGCGACAGGGATTTGAGCAACTTCCTGAGTCACAGCTGGGCAGCGCGGACAGGCGCCACCTGGCGGCGCCGGTGTGCGTATACTCATAGAAAACAATGTGTTCGATTTTTTGAGAACGGCGCGGCGTTGCGCGGCCGGTGTGCGATCCCCTTTAAAAGTTGCAATTTTCTAGGCAGATATGGCTAGGAACCATACTCTCATTCTGGCGTAATAAGGACTTTGCTGCCGAAACATGGCTGCAGCAGGCGCAATGATATTGTGCAGTGTCCGAAAATAGTGACTTTTAATAGCTGGGGACTATTTTCTGGCGCTGCGTAATATTATCAAGTTATTTGGTTATTTTTGATCGATGCTAATGGTCTAATCAGATTCAATGGATTATGCTAAGCTATGCTAAAAGTGGTACCGCCAGACCCAGAGATCAGCTGAATGGATTCCAAAACAGTAAAAATCAAGTGATTTACTCTAGAGAAGCTGGAAAATGAGCATATTTTTAAAAAAGTGTAGCGTCCTTTTAAAGGTTCCCAAAATGTTTTTGTCATGCAATGCTTTAGAGCAGTGCTTTTAGACCTCTTGCACTATACATAATAAAATGTATACCTTCTAATGCCCTTTAAGTCGGTTTGAATAAAAGCGTATGCATAAATGTAAATGTAGAAAGTAAAATCGCAGTATGCATTGCATTAAGTTTAGCAAAAAATCAAGGCAGGAAAAATGCAGATTTCAAATAGAGGTTTTATGTAAGTATTAATTAAAAATTGTTGAGTCTAATTAAGCAACAAACTTGAATCAGAGCCTATGGTGTAGATGTATGTCAGGCCCTTTAAAAAGCATCTGCCCATGCACCTTGCTAGCTCTAGCTTTTCAAACAGATGTCGTCTAAAAGAAGTATCTGAAGTCTTTAACTCAAAGTCAGACCTTTCCCACCCATAAACTCTGACTTTCCACCCATCGAGCAGATAATGATGGAAAGCAGCCCGGTGGGAGGCCCTGAATGCAGTTCTGCTCCAGATGTGTCACCCTGCCATTTTCTACAGCAACAAAGCGCAATTGCCGCGCTCCGCTTGCATGCTTTCAGGTCGGCCGTGTCATGTCACTAATCTCTCTGCCTCTTGCCTTTGTGTGTGGCTCCTTCAGTCCTGAGCCGTGCCTATTCACTTTAACCAGGCCACACTTCACACCTCCTGTCCTCCAACCCCCTACCACTACAAAACAAGAGGCCATCTGCCCACGTAATAGACATGAGGAAGACTCCTTCTGAGATGCCACAAGGATGACTGTTAAATATTTATCTGCAGTCTCTAAGAAAACAGGGGTTTAATACGATCAATAAATAGCCAGACGAGTGCCTCCGTGGGCCTTTTTGCTTTTCATTGGTTGTTTTGCATTTTGAAAGTGTCACAGAGGATGAGGTCACGCTTTAAAGTGGCTTCCTTGATCATGAATAAGCCCTTCTTCTCATTACAGGTGACAGTGAGGTGAACCCGTAGAAACCACGTAAAACGAGATCTTTCTTTGACAAGGGGACCGCTGTGAACTCTTGCTTGACACTGACCTCCCAGAACGTTCACAGAGAAACAAACAAGTCACCACTTCTTGTTTCCAACTGCCGCTCTCACGCAACAAGTGCATAAACAAGGGAACTGCGCAGAAGAGCAGCATGACTGTGACTCATCAATGTACTCTGGTATTGATTTATTTTGAGATGGCTTTGCTATACATCAGCAGACCGTAGTGTTGGTTGGGTGCAGAACCAGACAGGGGAAGTTTCTCTGTGGTCTCAACAACAAGAGCTAGAGCACACAGATCAGGTTCAAACAAAGTTCAGGCACGGGTACATTGTCTTTAAAGGAAAGTGTTGAGTGGCTTTTTCAAGCTTGTTTTTTTTTTCAAAATCTAATGGCACTTAAAGAAATACCACGGTAGGGAGGAAGGAGATCTGGCAAGAACACTTCACTCTTAGGATAGAAGTACAGTTCAGTTTTACGCATATGTGAGAGTCCGCATTTTGTAGCCACGCATACTTTGTACCTTGTTTTGTGCATGCGTCAATGTCTGTGTAGACGTATGAGTCAAATATCCTTTATTGCATAGTGCGAATCGATATAGCTCACTTTTGGGGGGTTTTCCACTGTCTACAGTACCTGGGACCTCAATTGGTTGATGTTCCAAGCCAGATGTATCGACACTAAAATGAGACACGTAAACCCTGCAGATCACTGATTGGTTAAAGCGGAAATGTCACAATCATTTTTTAAGATGTCAAATAAATATTTGGTGTCCCCAGAGCACCTCTGTGAAGTTTTAGCTCAAAATACCATATAGATAATTTATTATAGCATGCTAAAATTGCCACTTTGTAGGCGTGTGCAAAAATGTGCCGTTTTGGGTGTGTCCTTTATTAATGTGCGGATGAAGTGCAAACACTGATCACAATGATGGTGGTTTGATGCAATTCAAACTCAATTGTGTTGTGAATTATTTTCTTGCTCTCTTTCTCTCTGCACTTAATGGCAGTGCTGTGGTTGGATAGTGCAGATTAAGGGGCGGAATTATTATAATAAGAGCTCCTTATGACATCATAAGAAGAGACAAATTTCAATTACCTATTTTTTCATGCTTTCAGAGAATGGTTAACCAAAACTAAGTTACTAAGTTACTTTTTCACATTTTCTAGGTTGATAGAAGCACTGGGAACCCAATTATAGCAAACTTTTTTGTTGCCTTAAAGCAACACCAAAGCAACAGTTTTTTTTTTTTACTTAAAATAACGTTTCCAAAAAAGTTTCAGTGGTTCATCCACTCAAAACAGGGTGAATGGCACTTTCACATTCGCTTTGCAGCCCTCTATCGGCCAAAACCGCACTAAAGAAGTTTCCAACCGTCGGGTAGTGGTCCTGTAGTTCGAGTGAAAACTACAAAAACTTGCTTTACGGCAGACAGAGCCAGCTACGCTGCAGTATATACGACAGTGCTAATGAACAATTATGCGTCTAACCTGTAGGGGGAGCAAAGAGCAAAAACTCTTTAGTGTTGCTTTAATGCAGTGTTTCCCAACCACTTTGCCACTTTTGCCACCGCTTGTTTGGTGTGCCGTGGAAAAAAAACACTGCCACAGTGTTTGTTAAAGTGCTCGAAGCTTACTACCAGGTTGCGTGTATTACCGTCATCAATTCCAGTCAGGATATCATCTTTGTGTTCATCAAAACAAGATCAAGTTTCACATTAAATGTGAGTACTACATTTATACAGTATAATACCCCAGTTTAACAAATCATTTAAGCATTGAAATACATTTGTTCGTGCAGTTCTGTTAATGCTTATTGTAAAAGTGGTGTGTCGTGTGATTTTTTTTACGTATCACAACTGTGCTATGTCAGAAAAAATGTTGGGAAACACTGCCTTAGTGATGAAAATCAACCACATGCCGAAAATCAAGAACATCTTTCCATCAATATGATCCATTGCTTCTCTGTTTTGCATTTGTTTGTGTCAAAAGTACGATGATGCAACTACAACAATTAGTGTATATTCCCCCCAAGTGAGCCGAGCCTAGTCATACTGAGCCTAAGGTGAAGCAGTTAGGGTAAGATTTAACAGTTGCTTGTATGTCCTTGGATACTTAACACACAATAGAAAGCAACAGTTTCAGAGTTTCAGAGTGACTGTTGAGGGTGTATGTGTGTGTTTTTGTGGTGGTTGAGTGTGTATTGCTACATGTATGTGGTTGTTGCCATGGTATTCTGAATGGATGCTAGTTTCGTAAGTCCCACAAATTTGCATGGGTTTACCAGTCAACCCCACAAACCCCTAACTGTTAGAAATGAGTAATAAAATGAGAGATGATTGTGTTGTACAAAAAAATGAGACATAATGACAGTAAAACTTCACACTGCATTCCACTTGCACGTCATAAACCTGTTCATATTCAATGTGCCTGACACCGATTAAAAGCGTGATCTAAATAATAACAAGCCTAATTTAAATGACTTATTGGCTCGCTGTTTTAAGACAGGCTGTCCTGATAAAGATGAAAAACTGGTCCAGGTTTGGCCTCAGGAACAGCCGAAAACATAAAGGAATAATCCATCTTCTGCAAAAGGAAAGCGAAGAAATAGGATATGGGCGTCTGGAGTCAAAGACAAAAGCAGTCGGGACTTCGTTGAGCAATATTTTTTGGAACCCTGTCTGACATTGTGGGCGAATGAAAGGTGATTCAGTCTGAGTAATGATTTAGAAGCTCAGGTGCTGTCATCTCATGGAGCATTTAATTAATATCAACCATGCCAAAAGACTCTGTACCTCAAAAAAATCACAGTCTGTATAATATAAAAATATAAAAAAATAGGTGTGCATGTGTTTATTACACCTTATTGTTTTGCCATGCCTTCAAAACACACATGAGGAAATCGTGCCAAAGGAAATGAAGCAAAAGCAAGTGTTGTGTTTTGCACCGATACAGTTCAGTTTCCTCTCGGACTACCAGCTGCATATGTTGATGTGTCTTCAAGTCACTTCTTGTCAGTTACATATAAAACCAGATGGAAACCACCCCAGGGACGTGGCCCTGCTAATTCAATTAGACAGGCTTCTGCCTCAGATCCAGATATAAGCACCCTGAAAATGGCAGCTTGATCCCCGCTGCCACCCTGAAGGCTCTCGGCCGTGATTGATCAGACATTGATTTGATTTGAAGTGAGAGTGAAGAGCACTTTCCTGTGCGCTGCCAAAAAGAAAGAGCCTGAACAAGATTTCCCTTGTCAAACTGTCTGTGTCTTGAAGTGACTTTGGCTGTGAACAATAGGGGCTTACAGTGGTATGGAAACCAAGCGGTAATTCAAAACATATTAATGTGCATGAGCCATGACAGAAGTATGTGTTGTTTTAAAAAAACATACGGCATGCAATATCTGTCCAGTTTATCTACATCAAAAATGCGTCCAGCCACAATAACAAACAAATACAATATTTAATACATCAAGCTGTTGAGATTGCACATGCATACACAACATATTGACAGCTTAGTTAGTAGCATTTTGTATCAAATGACCCAAACAAGTAGCAACCTAAGGATTTTTTAAATAACATTACATTACATTTACATTTATGCAATTCACAGATGCTTTTATTAGTGTAAAAAAAGGTCAAAAACTGGTCCCAATCTGACACTGGGACAGTACCCTTTAAAATGGTCCAATACCATTTAAAGGTCACGTTCTTTCTGTTCCCATTTTTAAATATGTGTAATGTTGCTATAATAGCATAAATAATGCTTTAATGACGTCAGTAGAACAGTTTTTTGACTAACCTCCGCCCACAGGAATACGTCAGTCGCCAGCTAAGCTAACGGCAAGCTAAGCTGCTGTCGAGTCACAACACACTAAACAAACTACACAATCAGAACTTGTTACGTATTTCTGAAGGAGGGACTTAGAAAAAGAATAGAAAAAGAAGACATCAGCCTGTTTTGAGGACAGTGAAAACAGAGCTATATGATAATTAAATTGTGTGAAAAATACCGTGTTTTTTTACACAGGAAACATGAACACATGTTATATTGTGCACTGTAAACACAATAAAAGCTTTTAAACACACAGAAAGAACGGGACGTTTAAGTACAGATATGCATTTGGTACCAATATGGACCTTTGAGATAGGGTCCCGCGCAGTGACAACTAGAAACCTTTTGGTTTTTTGGCTGTTTTTGTTTTGCTCGACCTACTAGGGGTTCCTTAACTGGGGGAGCAGAGACCCAAACCCCTATCCACACAACTGCCCAATGCTACCCATTGTATTGTAAAACATGCATATTTGAGTTTTACTAATATTATGTCTTAGTAAATTTAAAGATTATGTTTAGTGTGTTTTAGATAATGTGAACAAAATTGAACATTGTTGCACACTGCACCGCTCATGGCAAAGCCTACAGCCTGACTGCTTTCTTTGTATTGTGGAAAAGGCCAGCAGCCTGAAATACAAATAACAGACAAGACACTGTGTTAAATGTGCAGATGACACACGTTACCTACATCAGAATAAGATTTACTTAAAACAGCATAGGCATCTTCTTGAGCAACCTTTATCAGCCAAGACATCTCAGAATTAACAGGTCATAACAGGAAGAAAAGGAAACTGAAATACAATGCAAAATAAACCAAGACGCCATTACATACACAGCCCATAATGCTGGGAGCAAGATTCCCAGACTGTCCCTAGAAAAAGCCAGGAGGTGGAAACTTTAGCCAGGGGCGGAGGAGAGGGAGTCCTCTGTTTACCTTTCACAAATCCCAAAGCTTAATGGGAATCTCCTTTCAGTTTCACATCTTAGTCCTATAGTCTTTGATGTACATATAAACAGTATTACCGGTTGACATCAATACACTTAATACACAAAAAATATAGAGACTTTTACATACTCTATAAAAATAAGCAAAACATTTAAGTAACAAGGAAAAGTGAAGTATGCGTTATAATATACAGTTAATAGACTTTAATTTTTGCAATACAAAGCTATGAATGATTCAGAGTACTTGGCATTGCTAACACACAGCAGTCAGGCGTCACAGTTAGAAATTCAGACAGATGAGAAGCCTATAATTATATCAAGAGTTTGACTGTGGGCCCATCATCATAGGTCATAGTCTATGAAATTGAGGAACAAAAACAAGTCATGTTAACAAGTGGTTGTTTTTCTCACTTACCTCCACGCATGAGATAGAAATATAACCATTAGTTTTCTGTTTGCTGCTGGCCATTACTCTGCACTCATCTTTCAGGCTTTAGGCAAACAGATCTTAGAGAAGACAAAAAGACAAAGTGTGTTTGTATAAATGAGCTGTCCATTTGCTATCCATATAGAGGTACATAAAATATGAACCTGTGATAAATTTACCTAATAGATATATTTATATTGAGGAATCAACTATTTTTTTATCTTTTGAGATAAAAGATGCACTCGATGCACTGAGAAGTAGCCTTTTGAGAACCGCATCCTCCATATGTGTATAATATGTGAAAATATTATTTTAAATAGTCATACTTTCACATCGGGTGCCATTGTTTGTCAATATGGGCAGGTGGATAACTTGGTGAACAGTCAAAGCTATAATGGGACATGTTTTTGAATTGAGTTTATAGAAAAGATCAGGGGCTTATGACAAAACAACAGGGTTTTAAGCCCCAAACCTCACGCTGTTTCTTACAGTGCATGACACCTGATCCTTGCTGTTAATTTGTGCACAGATTATTTGTGAACCTTTAGTTAAAAACTATGTGTAAGCTCATTTGCTTGCTTCACATGCAAAGGTGTTTGCATAAAAGTGTAAAAGGAACAGAAATAAACATTATAAGTGGAGAATTTTTGAAAACAAATACATAATAATTCATTTGTGATATGTGTTGTTTTAAAGGGGTCATAGCATGAAAATCTGACTTTTTTATGTTTAAGTGCTATAATTGGGTCCCCAGTGCTTCTATCAACGTGAAAAAGATCATCCCAGTAACTTTTGGTAAACCGTTCTATGCAAGCATGTGAAAAATAAGATCATTCAGATTCGCCTGTTTTGTGAGGTAGGTAGCAAGTCTAATTACAATAATACGGCCCCTTAATCTGCACTATCCCACCACGGCACTGCCATTTAGTGCATGAAGAAAGAGAGAGAAAAAATAATTGACAGCACAATTGAGTTTCAATTTCAACAAAACACCATCATTGTGATCAGTGTTTGCATTTCATCAGCTCATTTGCATTTTAAAAGACACACCCAAAAATTGCACATTTTACTTGCACCTACAAAGTGCCAATTTTAACATGCTATAATAAAAGATCTGTGGGGTATTTTGGGCTTAAACTTCACATATGCACTCTGGGGACACCAAAGACTTATTTTACTTTTTTTTTAAATCTCATAATATGACCACTTTAATACAAGCAGTATTGACCTTAACTTACTCTTTGTTACTATTTTAGGGTTTCAATTCTAGATTTCGCCATTCCTTCCTATAGAAATGAGACTACACGATGAAATAAGAGTTGTTGCTTCATCAGCTGAAGATAAGATTAATAACAAGAAGTCACCCTAACTGTCATTATCTGGGGTCTTGACCCTTGATTTCTTGTTTTTATAACAGCAAAAAAAAAAAACATTCTACTGTTTGTTTGTTGATGCGATATAAGTACCATACAGTAATCATTTTCCTGATAATAGATGTGTTTGGTTATTTTTAGACTTAATTTTGCAGTCTTAACCCAATAATAAAGCAGTGTTGTGATGGTTTCTGTGAAGAAAACTAAAAAAAAATCACTGATTCTGGGTGTGGACTATTAACACTGTTCATTTAACACCAGAGGTTTTGCTATGTGCCTTTTAAAAAAAATTTTTTTTGTGTTATTTGTATTTAGCAATACTTTTTTCTTCTCTCCTTGACCCTATCTGGCCCACTTTCAGGTTGCGGCCCACAAATGAAGAACCAGGCATCTAATAAAAGCAATTTCCTCTACTCAGTCTTTATCTTGAGTGTCTACCCTTAAATCTGAACCGACATGAGATTAATCCCACATTAGTGGCCTAATAAATAATGAAAAGCCCTGAATTGCATTGTGAGAGCCCTGAATGCTCATTACCAGCGTGCTTATGACACTTCCATTCACCTACTCTTGAGCTCTTATGAGCTGTCATCTGGTGCACCGTCTCTGTTATCTGAGTCAAGTGAAGCAGAAGTGAGCTGAGCATGTGTTTGATGTGCCCTTTCTCCTCTACTTAAAGCCACTTTGGCCATATGGATGGATTTAGAGCAGGGGACACTTAAAAGAGTGGCTGCCTCTCAGCCCTTCTGTCACAGGCAATGTATGCATATCCCTATAGAATGGTCAAGCAGGTAGATAGTACATTAAACAGCTGGCCAAAAATGGAAGTTACAATTTGATGAGTTCATTTGAGGTCATTCTCCATAGTAGATGTTAGGAAGCTGCACCCAAAGTGTATTAACAAAAGCAATTACATGGCAAATTAAGAACTAAATGGATATTTACCCAGCATAGCAGCTCGAGGCTGACATTACACATAGTAATGTGTGGTTAAGCTGAATGTGCAACCAGCCATCCCTCTGAGAAAGACACTGGCTGTTTTGAAATCTTATGTGATACTGTAACCCCATTGGTCACCTTGCCCAACTTTAGCATTGCACACTTAACCACAATTTAGACGTTAGTGAAGGAAGGTAGGAACTTATCATGGAGAAACAGAAAACACCCTTCCCTTCATACTCCATCTCATTCAAAAATGGCTCGTGAGCCACTGCTGCGGTTTGTTTGGGCTATGAGCCAATCACAAATATAAATTTCACCAACAGCCCAGGGGGAGTGTCACCATTTGAAATATCATTTTACAGAACCTATTCTTTTCTTTTTTATTACCCCTTACTTTCTCTTGACGATAACCTGAGTCAGGTCAGGACATGTGTCAAGAAAATGTGTGAGTGAATAATTTTTGCGCACGCCATAGTACTTCCCGTTATAAATTCTCATCATGAATTGGGCACCCACACACGAAGCTCATGGTACGACATGTGACTGCATGTTTTACATAGTTTCACTGTCACTCACGTGTAAACAGCATGCTTCAAACCACCAAATATTATGGAAGTCAATGGTGCCCCAGATTTGAAGTGGCGGCTCGTGACTGCTCATCCGAGGAGCGCAAATTCAAAATAATATTCGAAGTATCATGTGTGTTGCTTGCATTTTCAAAATATGTGTTTGTTGCGTCATGCGAGCCATGTTTTGTCAAAAAAAGTGCCTGCTGCACACGCGTCAAAACCGTTTATGATAAAAGAGACGCTCACGTTCACAAAATACACGCAAGACACTCCCTTAACAATAAACTCTGATTACACATGAGATTGTGCGAGTTTCTGGCAAACGTGAGCGTCTCTTTTATCATAAACCCTTTAGTTGCGTCTGCAGCAGGCACTTATTTTGACAAGACATGTGATGCACATAGGATCTCTCGACATGCAGAACATATATTTTGAAATAAGGAACCACACACATGATGGGCTACATACATGTTGTGACAAACTTCGCATCGTGCGCCCTCAAAAAAAGAAGTCACCGGTCGCCACAGCCTCATGCAGCAGATGACTTCGGGCCGGATCCACACCGGAGCTGCTCACTTCGGCACGGATTCGGCACGGATTCGGCGCTGATCCGGCTCGGAGTTGACTGCTGTCTGGGGCAGATTTGCTTGACTACAGGCATGCTGTAAACTATCTTTGTATTCAGCACACTGTAAAAAAAATGCAGCATGAAGTTAAAACAACTTGCTTATTCAAGTCAATTCAACCTATAAGTTTTGCCTTGTGATAAGTTTACATAACAAGCTAAACAAGCTGAAATTGTTTAACATCTTAAGACCTGGGCTGTCAAAATACATGGACATCACATTTTTTGTTGTTTGCAGTTTTGCACCATATTACTTAATTATGTGTAACTGTAACCTGTTGTACACAAACGTGGACAATTACAAATTATTTGGTTATTATATTTATTGGTTCTTCCTACCCCCAAATAGCTGTAAGAAATCTGACAAAAGACAAACCAAAGCTTGGGTCTTATAGAAGGTTAACTTAATTTGATTAAAGTAATATAAAAATATTTATTGATTTGATATCATGGTAAGTAAATGATCACAGGATTTTCAGATCTTCAGTATTTATTGGAGACTTTATGAAATATGATCTTGGGCATCTGGTAAATTCTGCTATACAAATCCCACCAACTCCCCCGATTACCCATGACCTAATGCTATAAGAGGAAGAGCTTTTAAAAAGTCAATACGTCCACCCACACCCAAGTAGGAAGTATAGAAAGGTGCCTTTCGAAGATAAGGCAAACCTTTGTCCTTAAAAATTTCCTTTGTTCAAATCATTTTTCTTAAAACAATCTTTTAAAATCACATTCAGACCCATTCTGTTATATTCTACAAACACAGTGCTAGATGTGTACATCTACACATAAAGAGTATCAATGGCAGTGTAAATGCATAAACACCCAAACTGAAACTATGCTTTATGATATGAGTAAGTGTCATTTTAACATAAAACACATTCAGAAACATAACTCTTCTACATGAATGGGCAAATCTTATCATGTCATACCCCCGTTTATGTTTCTCATTTTTCCCGAGAAGAGACTGGAAGGAATGAAGAACACAACCCAAATGATGCTGAAATGAATAACACAACAACCATCCAACGTGCAGATATTCATGCACCATAAAAAAACGGCCCAAAGCTAATTCGAAAAAGGTATGAGAAGCTAAAATAATCAAACATAAAGAGTAAATAAAAACTTTATGGTAAAGATGTGTTCTACAGCAAAACAAAAACGCCTCCAGTTTAATTTAAATGAATTGCATTGATCTGTTTTAAAGGATGAAACAAGCAAACCAACATAAAATCTGAAAGTGAAAGTGTGAGAGGAATGGAAAGCCCTTTTCATTTTGAGCACATGTTAACCACTCTAAAATGCTTGGTTTTTTTATCCCACAGTTGGGTAAAATACAGAAAACCCCAGCTGTTAAATAATGTTCATATTTGACCCAAACATAACAACTCAGCATTTTGGGTCAAATCAACCCAGCACAGTTAAGTTAAACCCACTGGGTTTGTCCATATTTAACAAATAATCATGGGTTAAAACACCCAGCATTTGTTTAAAGTGTAGAGAACCTTATAGTCTCTTTGGAGCTGCATTTGGTCTTTTCTCCTCCAAAATACTGACTAATGAGGATCATTAGCTGGTTTTTATGTCATGCAAATGAATGTTGACACCACTGATGTGACAATCCATGATTTAACGTGAGAAGCCATTATTTAAACGGAGTCTATTCAAAAAACAAGATGACAAAACACAAATCAGCCATGCAGCTTGGAATTTTCAATGTCAGATCAAAGGAGAAAAACATTAGGCGTCAAAAGCTCGGTTGACACAAACAGCTGGGTTGTAATTGCTGGAAACCCCCAAGCTCTGAATTTATGATTAATTATATATCATTGGATATTTTTCAAACCCACTGTCTTATAAACCGACGCTGATACTAAAGCCCTCATATTATTATGAATGCAGTCGTCAGCTATGGCTTGCTGATGGCCATGAATGAGTTGTGACTGAAAAACAAGCATTGTTGACTCTCTGAAGATTTCACATATTTTTTTCTTATCTCTTTCTGCTGCATTCTTTCACCTTATTATCATCCCTATTCTCTACTCTGCTGATCCCATGCCACTCCTCGCCTTTTTTATTGGAATCCCAAACAGCGCATGAATCCTTTGTATTTTCTGTACAGACGGCGTTCTGCAGGCAGATTGTTTTTGTTGCTCTCAGGACATGAAATCTTATATTTCATGGGGGAGATTCAGGCCGTGGTTAGTGAAACACATCCTCCTGACCTGACCCCAACAGGGATAATTGAAAGAAAACAAAACACGAAGGGCATTACAGGGTTAATAATTCATCCTGAAATTACTTGTCAAAACCTGTTTTACCTCCTTCATACTCTGACATTCCAGAGGCTAAGTGTGTCATTTCTGGATCAATAACATCATCAAAAATGCAAAAAAGCTTTTAAGCTTTAATCAAATTTAAAGCTCCACCCAAAAGCCCATAAAGCTAATAGCACGCATTTCCTAAATGACATCAGCAAATAAACAATATTTGTTTCAAAAGATAAACTATATGTGACCCAGGACCAGAAAACCACATTGAAATTGAGATTTATACATCAAACATTGAGAAAACCACCTTTAAAGTTGTCCAAATAAAGTCTTTGGCAACATATTACTAATGACATCACAAAATACATGAAATAGTCACGCATTATTTTGCTCAGTTTGCGTGACATTGTCACGTATTTCCACCATATTACGTGCCCCTGACACGACTTTCTTTTCCGTGACAGTTTCACGTATTGGTTACTCAACTGTTTTTCCTATTTTCTTACAATTGTTGCTTCGGTTTGGGGTTAGAACAACTTTCTGTTACATAAAATGACATCCTTACCCAAACCCAACTCTAACCCTAACGTCAGGCGACGATGGTTTAAAAAGCATACGAAAAAATTGTATAAACCAATACTTTAAATGACATCCTAACGCAAACAGCAAATCTAACCCCAAACCGAAGCGACAATTGTTTAAAAATAGGAAAAACAGTTGAGTAACCAATACGTGAAACTGTCATGGAAAATAAAGTCGTGGCGGGGCACGTAATATGGTGAAAATACGTGACAATGTCACGCAAAACTGAGCAAAATAATGCGTGACTATTTCACGGAAATTTGTGAGATCAGGTTGTAGCAAATATATATTGATGTATTTATGGTATGACATTTACAAAATATCTTTATGGAACATGATCTTTACTTAAAGTGCACCTATTTCATTGCTAAAACAATGTTATTTTGTGTTTTTGGTATAATAAAATGTATTTGCATGGTTTATGCGTACATTTTTGCAGCTCCAGATATCCTCCAGATATCCATTGATTTTGTACAAAACTCATCGACCTGATTGGCCAGCTAATTTTTTGTATGTTGTGACTGGCCTGAATACCTCTGACGTCAGCTGTAAATGTGACGCTCCTTACCATGTTTAAAAGATACGCTCACAATGCAATGCTGACAGGAGTTAACTTGCAGGCTATGAGTCCAAGCGGGAGGAATTATGATAATGTCGGTCCTGTATACGTCAACAGACCCAGGAAGTAAACTGTTGCCAACAATCCATGTGTTTATTGTAGTCCAAGAAAAGAGATTTACGTTGGAAATGATAACTGCCGTCATCGTTTACTTTGAGGTATATACCTTTTGCATATTGTTAACATGTACTAATACACACTTACACACCAAAGGAAATGTAAAATGGTAAATCGGACGATATTTGCTCTTTAATATCCTAATTTTTGGCATACAAATTGATAAGTTTGACCCATACAATGTATTTTTGGCTACTGCTACAAATATACCCATGGTTCTTGTGACTGGTTCGGTCCAGGGTCACATATATTTAAATTTATAGGCTACTAAAACTCATTAAACACTAAAACAATGTGCAAACATTATCACAATTCACAACAAGACCAGGAATGTAAAAGAAAGTTAATTGGTTTAATATTATAGTATGCAAAAGCAATGTTTTCCATTGTCCTCCTGACCAAAAGAACCTTAAGGAAGATGAATCTATACTGTGGGTGCAACAATGAATATTTCTGCTAAAGGATTTATATCACCAGCAAAAGGAGAGATCTACACATATAAGTGTCTGAACTGTAGGATCAAGTGTTTATTGTTACTGAACAGTGCTATGTGATCCTTAAGTAAAAAATACATAACATTTCTCTCATGTCATAATCTGTCAGCAAGCACTTTTACGTCTACTTTTATTTTTCCTGAGTCACCTTTGTTCTGTATCCATTACTCACCAGAGGCCCATGCTGTTGATGTATCACAATAACACAAAGGCCGCAGAGGAATTCCATCTGTACTTCCACAGGCCTCCGACTTGGCATCTCTGTAACCAATACTTTATATGAATCAACTCAATGAACAAACACTGTATGAAACAAGAGTGGAATGCTAAATCAAAGATGTTTTTTATTTGGAAATTAAAAGAATAAATCACCTAAAGCAGAATCTCACATTTCAATCTGCAGAGGCTCCCATGTAGTAGAGTCACAGAGAGTTTGTATCTGTCATGAAATGTTAGTTTTGGCATATGATGGAGGCGACTGTGTGACCTTCTTCTTTCATCGCTCAGAGTTTCTTCGACCATCAGGGATCTGCAAGAAACCAATTGCAAAGAGGACCAGAGGAGCCCTGTCATCTAGTAAATCACACTACAAAGCTTAAAGTAACACACAAGCAACAGCCTTCACACTGATCTTTACCCTAGTAACATGATGAGAACATAAACAGAACTGTTGGACAGGACATTTAATTTTTTTAAGTGGTGGGAAAGGCTTTAGCTGGCCCTATGATGTGAATACAGATATGCAATAATATTAGAAAAATTGGTATATATAAAGGGTGATATGATAAGAACTATTAAATATTAATAGTGCTTTAGTTTTTGTACTATAGTATGTCTAATGACCCCCATAGGTAGAAGTCACTCTCAACTGTTGTGCCTCTGAAACGTTCGGGGGTTTCCTGAAGTTTCAGGGCTATCAATATTTCTCAACCATGGCAACAGGGTCCACTAGGGGGCCTCAACAAACTTCCAAGGGGGCCTAAAAGGGATAGGTCACCCAAAAATAAAAATTTTGTCATCATTTACTCACTCTCATGTTGTTACAAACCTGTTTAAATGTATTTGTTCTGATGAACACAAAATAATATATTTGGAGGAATGTTCATAACCAAACTGATCATGAGCCACATTCATTTCTATAGTAGGATAAAAGAATACTATGGAAGTGAAGGTTTTTTTTATGAACCGTTTGATTACGAACATTCCTTAAAATATCTTCATTTGTGTTCATCAGAACAAAGAAATTAGTCGGTAGGTCTGCATACCAACTAGGTTAACACAGGAGTAAGAAATTGATGCAGAATTTTCGTTTTTGGGTGAACTAACTATCCCTTAAAGATGATTTGTGTTAAAGATGACAAGCTAAATTAGCTAAAAATCAAGATATTTTGTATTGTTTGGCTGCTTTTAATAAATGTTTCTAGTTATGCCAAGCTCTATAAAATGTTTTTAGGTAGAAATTGTGAGTGGGGGGGGGGGGTCCTTCAATATTTTTGTAAACAATGGGGGTGGGAATCTTGAAGTCAAAAAGTTTAAGTTTCACTGATAGTCTCGTAGACATTGACCATGTTTACAAAAAGTCAGACGTCTTTGTATTCACTGAAGCACACAAGATGCATTTTTGAGCATTGTCAAGTCATGCTGGGATATCTTCATCATGGATCATGGGTGGGCTTGTGCATAGCTGTCGAGTCAACGCCCGCTTGAATGCATGGAGTAGCCAATAAAACCGTAAGGGGGGCATACCAAATACAAAGTCATTCTGCCTCTATCTAATCTTGTTTTGTAAACAGCGCCCATTGATAGCAGCAGTCAAACGTCTGCTGACAGTCTGCTTTTCTTACCTGCACGAGTCAAACACGCAGTTATTAGGGCAGTGCGCACTTACATTATGGTTCACTACATGTGCTTTTACAACCCAAGGCGTCAAAAACTGAATCACGCAGAAACGAAACGCCGGGGCGCCGCTGACGCCCCCACCCCGCCCAGCGCGTTTGAATAAAATGGGCGTGTCTTGCGTCTTGGCTGCACTATTTAAAATGTGGCCGCTATTTGAATTCAGTTTGTTGCTGGTGATTTGTTAACTGAAGTGTGCGGGGACTTTGCGCGATTTGCGCTCATCTGATTGAAGACATGGACTTTTTTGAAGTAAGTTCATTTAACCCAATATCAAACTTTTATTAGAGAAACGAACCGTGGTTTTATTGTAGTTAAAGTGATTACCAATTGTATTACCATAGTTTTGCTTACGTTACACGTATCATGGTTACTGTACCCACGTTAATAATACTGTAGTACACTTTAGCATAGTAAACTGCAGTAAAATTCATAGTTAATATAGTGTTTTTGAACCTTACTATAGTAAATATTGAAGTATGTTACAGTTTTTATTACAGTTTATCAATTTAACGTTACTATAGTTGGTACTACAGAGTACTGACAAATATATTAACAGTGTAGTGTATAATAGTATTATAATTGACTACAGTTTTTAAATCTTAAAATACACTACAATGCTTTTTCATGTGTGTAAACTACCGTTACCATAGTGAGACTTGGTAGGTAACCATGGTAGGTAAACCATAGTTAATTTTTTTTAAGTAATGCATTGCTTAAATGTTTTATTAAGTTTTGTCTGTTATCATTATTGTATCATGTTATATAACCTGTGCATTGGGCATCAGGTGTTTAGATTTTAAATGAAGTTTTAGTTTAAAAGCATTTGTTTGGGGAAAAAAAGTGCAATCGATTAACCTCATGTTATTTTTGTTTGTAGCACATCATTTTGGATGATAACAGCTCCGAATCGGGCTCTGGAGACTTTGACATGTTTGATGGCTTTTGTGACATCGCAGTCAGCAATTACTTTGCGAAGATCTTCCTCCCTACTGTATATGGGATTATTTTTGTCCTTGGAATTGTTGGCAATGGACTTGTGGTGCTCGTGATGGGCTACCAAAAGAAGTCTAAGAACATGACCGATAAATACAGGCTGCACCTCTCCATCGCTGACCTTTTGTTTGTGGTAACTCTGCCCTTCTGGGCTGTGGACGCAGTCAGCGGATGGCATTTCGGGGGCTTTCTCTGCGTCACTGTCAACATGATCTACACTCTGAATCTGTACAGCAGCGTGCTCATCCTGGCCTTCATCAGCCTGGACAGATATCTGGCCGTTGTCCGTGCCACGAAAAGCCAGACGTTCAGGAAACTTCTGGCAGAGAAAGTGATCTACCTCGGAGTTTGGCTGCCCGCTGCCCTGCTCACCGTGCCTGATCTTGTGTTCGCTAAAGTCCACGCCACTGGCGAGAACACGATCTGCACGCATACCTATCCGCAGCAGGACATTGTTGCGTGGAAGGCTGCTTTCCGTTTCCAGCACATCATTGTTGGCTTTTTGCTCCCAGGTCTGATCATCCTGACCTGCTACTGTATCATCATCTCCAAACTGTCCAAGAACTCCAAGGGTCAGGCCGTGAGGAAGAAAGCATTGAAAACAACTGTCATCCTCATTCTCTGCTTCTTCATCTGTTGGTTGCCCTACTGTGCCGGCATCCTGGTGGACACTCTGATGATGCTGAACGTCATATCTCACAGCTGTTTCCTGGAACAGAGTCTGGAGAAATGGATCTTCTTTACCGAGGCGCTCGCTTACTTCCACTGCTGTCTGAACCCCATCCTATACGCTTTCCTTGGAGTCAAGTTCAGTAAATCTGCCCGTAGCGCTCTGAGCATCAGCAGTAAAACGAGTCACAGGATGCTGACCAAGAAAAGAGGCCAAATTTCATCTATATCGACTGAATCAGAGTCATCCAGTGTCCTTTCTAGTTAATAGACACTGTGTATATAAAACTTTTTTTCTACGTGGTTGACTAAGCTTTAATTTCAGAAAGACTTTACTACACTTTGTACATTCGTGAACACTTATGTTGATGTTTGTTGTTTTCAAGACATTTCTGAACATTTTGTTCAGTTACCTAAATTAATCTTTATACATTTGAATACTTTAGTACTTTAAAAAAAAATTATTACAAGACCTAAAGGCAGAGCCTTGATAAAGTCTGTATATTTGCTATTTCAGGAAATATTAGCAAAATGTTGCATAGTTTTTTGTCTTGTTTAAATTTTTTGTGTAAATTATTTGTACATAGTTCATTGTTTGCTGTGTGTGTGTGTGTGTGTGTGTGTGTGTGTGTGTGTGTGTGTGTGTGCACTTAGCTTTTGCAATTCTCTGAGAAACTTTTGGATATTTATTAAAATGGTAGCTCACACTGTAATTTTTTAAAAAGATTGTTTGTAATTTAAGCATGTAAAGAATTGTTGCATTTTATTTGCATTTCATAATTAAACCTTAAAAATCACCACTTTAAATGATGTCTGTCTATAGTGTCATCTTACATCTCTCCAGAGATCACACTCACACACCTCTCCACCCCCACTCCCACTTTGGGGGAAGGGCAGGGATGAAGTGGACTGAAGGTCTGTCAAGTTACCAAAACAAAAGCTCCACCTGATCTCCCACTGAACAGTATAGATGAGGAAAGGGTCTGTAATTTTAAGAACATCTGTGTTCTTTAGCATCTTAAACAACATCTGATACAAGACACCAATCAGCATACAAAGGGCCAGAATTGGCCACCCCATGGGATTTCAGTAGTTGTATCAGATAACAAGCAGAAGGAGTTAACAAAAGTAGCTTTAAAATGTAAATGTTCAAAGTATAAGATACCTTACACAGATATAAAATAAATTAGCATTTATTAGGTGGATCACATAAAGCATGTTAAAAAACAGTTATTCTTTACATTAAAATCAAATAAACTATACATTAGGACATTAAAGGATGCTAAATATTTATGGAACTGTAATATTATTATAATGACAGGGTACATTTTACCCCAAAATCTTATTGCTGTAATATGTCATTACATTTAACTTTGCTTTGCTCATTATTTTTAATGATTCTCTTGTATACAGTTACATAATGTTCTAATATCATTTTTCCACATTACAGAGAATATGAGAATGTGAATCATTTGTTACACTGCAGTAATGAAAATAGGGGGAATAAGTTTAGCTATCATAAAAATAATGTAAATTATTTTTCAAATACCTCAACATAAATGTCAAACATCACTCTGTGGTCTGTTGTTTGATGAATAGCATTTACCTAACAGAAACAAGTTACCATAAAGGGCGGGACCCAGATATTCCCAAGGTTTTATATGCAATGATCTATCTCATGTTTAACACAATGGGTTGGAATTACCAGTTCTAAGGAGTCCAATGAGGTGTGAAGTACCCCTCCATCAGACTTTAAGTTTTATGGTTATTTTTCACTGTCTGCTCTCACAGTAAGAGGCCAGTAAAAATAAAGCATTCAGTGCTGCATTTTGTTCATTTGGAAATGTTTTGGAATGGTTCTGTCATTAGCATGGGAGCCCTTCTTAAAAGCCATGTAGCACCATTAACACTCCATTGAGCTCAGCTGGACTATTTCTCCTGTCTCCAAACTGCCATTTGAAAAGAGAACAACCAAAAGGAGTGTCTAGATATTTGCCATGGAACAGTTACCCTATTTTCCGAACCCATATATCAACTCACAACAGGCCACAAACAGATGCTAAATTAATCCAAACACTAAGCCCCCTACATACATTTGGAAAAAATAATATGTGAGGAGGAATACTCCCCTTAAAGTTCCAATGTACCGTGGGAGGAACATTGCATTCTTTGAATGTAAACTTTATGATATACAACAACTCAAAACAAAAAGCTACACGTCACATATGTTTGGAAAGCTGAGATTCTTGTGATCTGAATGATGTAAACCCTTTTAATCAACACAGCAGTTCCAATTAGTTTCCCTTTTTAGGTGTTTTTAAGCATTATTCAGAAATGCTGTAGCTTTATATTCCTGTTGTGGTTTTGTTACAATGCTAACATCACCAATAGGCTATCTGAACAATAATAACGAACTATTTCACAATTCTAGTTCAACAACTTTAATTCAAGGATTAATTGCTATTTACAACCACAGCTCCCAAAATAGATTAATAAATCTGATTGATTTGTTGCAGTTCAGAGAAACCATTACTGCACAATAGAGAGATTAAAAAGGCTCTGATTTCTTCCTTCACTGCCTTAACCCAATATAACTATTAACATTGTTTTGACTGGGAAATTAGGATCAGGAAAACATGTAGCTTCCTGCATCAGGACCTCCTGTGATCAATGGCCCATGAAAAACTTTATAGCCCCATAACACAAACAAACATGACCCTCTGTAACTCAAAAGAAAGGGTAGTTTGTGCTTATTGATTGTTTAAATTAATTGTTTAATTATCTTGAGTGTTGTCCAGCAATCCTTTCACGGAGAAAAAAGCTAAAATGTTTCATGCTTGTTATTAAATAAAACACCTATTAGCTGAATAGAGACTTAGATGGTCTAACTATACTAAAAGTGTAAAAATCACGAATGTTTATGTTTTTTAATTTCTGAGCATTTTACACTAAATGCTGAAACTGAACAAAGTATGTTTAAAATTTGCAACAAAACACAATCAAATGCATATTCTATATACATTGTCAGACACATTTATTAAATGTTTTTTATTTGTTTGTTTGTTCTGGTTGAAGTAAGGCTATGCGCAAAACAGCGCGCCCGGATAAAAAAGCACCTAGGAACCATTTATGCGAAGATGTGTTTCTACACGGATTAGCGAGGAAGTTGTGAAGGATGCAACCCCAAAATACCTCCTCCTCTTTTCCACATGTCCAGCGTTCCCACTGACTGTCACTGCACATTAGCACAGCAGAAATCCGTAACATCGAGGGCTTTTATTTTACTGCATCCACTCAAAGCTGAACAATGACTAAAGAAAATGTTCAAGGGTGAGAATTTAAACCGATATTCGCGGTTGTTAAATATTTGAGACCGTTGCATTTACATTTATTCCCACGTCTTGTTGCTAATTGAGTTTCATCTGATTGCATCAGCAGTTTAAAGACTTTTAACTACATGGCAGCTGCACAGTCTCTCTATATACTACCAGTTTAATTATTAATACCTGCTGTTATTAGTAAAGTACAGTAACGTGCTGAATATTCTGTATCTTATATGGGCTAATTCACATTTTCGATAATTTTCTCATCTGTCATAAATGTGTGGGCTTGACAATGGACCATAATCTACCCTAGATTCTATGTGAACGTCAGTTAAACAGAAAATCGGATCACTATTTGAAACAATGTGTTCATTTAAGTTGTTTAATGTAAATTTGGTATTTATTTAGGCTGCCATGTAGGGGAATAAACTTTCATTGAGATTACAAAGGTTTTTATTGAAATTTCTGAATTGTGAATAACTAAAATGCAGTGTAGGTAATGATAAAGAAATTATTATATAATGTATAGTAGAGATTATCTTGTAATAGTGCAAACTACACTACTAAATTCTGATTGTTTCCTGTATAAGTTTGCAGCTATATAGTTCAGTCCTGTATAGTTAAAGGTATTTTTAGTATGTTGTCTTATACAAACAGAACACAATTGATGGTGCACTAAAAGTTTTTTGTAATAAAACACTTAAATATTTATTGATAATAGTTATTCCAGCTCCTGACTTCATTAGCGTTATTTACTAAAACTTTTGGTTTTGTTTACTTCACAAAGTGAAAGTAAATGATTTGTTGGTCACAGAAACACAGCCTGTGATTTAAACTCCAAATATGTTGAGCTTTTCAACTGTATAATTGCTGGAGATTTATTACTGTTATTACTATAGTTTCTTTTAACTGTGCTGTCCCTGAAGCTATGCTGTGTGAACAAAAAAGTCTGATATATAAGCTGTAATTCAATGAGTCATTTGACCACTATAAAGTTTCAGCAGCTGTTGTCTGGGGTGGCGTGGAGGGCATCTGAACACTTCACATTTATTGTATTTCCCTTATTTGCCCCGGGCCCCATGTTCTGTGTAAATACATAACCAGAATCTGGCACAGGCCTTTAATTATCACCAACATTCTTATACTCTTTTGTCTGCCCTAGTGATTCCAATTTCCTGCAAACAAAAATTGCATTGATGCTTTGGGGGATGCTGTCATCCGCGAATTTTGTGAATCGCTCCATACGGCCCGAGCTTTCACCGTGGCTCTTTATTTCCTCAGCCGTTGTTACGTGCTAATGCATAATGCGGTGTGGGGAGAGTAGAGTTGTTTATTGCCCACTTTGGCACAGTTTGGTCTCAGCGGTGCCCGCGGCTGGACCGTTGTCACCTTGGCAGCGCTTGAGCCAGGGAAGATATTTGCAGATTCATTGTGTTTAAATTCTCATCCAGGCACTTGATCCTGTGTTGCCTCAGGACTGCCATATGGTTGCCTGCCCAGCTTCTGGTGTTTTGTGAGGATCAGTGTTGGATAAGGAGTAAGACTATGCAAAGGACTCATAGTTTGTCTGTTTAGTTCTGCTGTTTGGAGCAATTAGTTAAGAAAGTCTAATTATAACCTCTGTTAACTGTCTGGAGGCAGAGCGTGAAATTGGGCTTTGCCTGTTCATGTTGTTTACCACCTGTTACTCTTGAGGTTTCAAATTATATGTAGTCCATTCATTGTTGGATTTTGGCACATTCAATATCCTACAGTATTTAAAGAACAAAATTAGTTAGCTAGATAAGCTTATGAATGATTGATTGATCATCAGAAATGGCCATATTCAAAGAGCGATTGTTCAGCCCCGTTACCCTGAAAAAAATCTTTTGTTCAGGGAGTTTGCAATGGTAATGTAGAGATCAAAGGATCAAGTCTTTTCTTTCACCCTGTAATCGTTTTGCTTGGTAATCATTCTTTGTCATGTTAACTAATGATCAATGGATGATGGTATTGTTAAATGTGGGATTCACTTAGCCAACTGTCTGAACTACGCTATTGATTTGGTGACATTAACTGAGTTCTACAAATTTGTTGTTAAATTAGTCATGGTATCGCTATTAAGAGGATAGTACATGATGCAAATATACTTGTCATTTAGTTTTATTGCAGTCTGTGTTAATACCCATGTATTACCATTTGATACCATTACCGTATGATTTGTTTTTAGTGGGAGCTTAGTGGATCACTGAAAAAACTAAGCGTGGTTATACTGTATTAAAATACTGTATTATTAATTGCATGTGTAGATTATAACAGACTATTTTTACTGCAGTTTTAATATATATGTTAAGTCTATTGTTACCTGCAGACTGCACATAAGTCTATGAAACAGCCTTTGTCACTGTATTGGCCTGTTGTTATCAACAGGTTTTACAGTAAGGGTCTCTTACATGTGTGCTTTTCTCTAGACATCATTCTTCCTGTACTGCTGTCTCTAAATCACACAAGGAGGGTAAACAACCCAAAATTACTGATGAAAGTCTAATTTTGCATCTCTTTTTTTTTAGCGGCTCATGTTGACACAATAGATAAAAATAAACGGCAATTTAAAAGCCAGTGGGACGCATTGCTTGTGCGTGAAACCAAGGCTGTAATGCTTTTTCCCATCTATGAGAAGAACTTCCCGGGAGGAAGCTGGGAAAAAACAAGATGAAAGTTTGACCGAGCTGTTTATGTGATTTCTTCCTGTTTCAGAGCCGGCGAGGAGGAGCCACAGGGTCAGTCAAAGAAAGCTCTAAAGAAACAGCAGAAGGATGCAGAGAAAGCTGCAAAGAAGGCAGAAAAGCAGGCCAAGCTGGTTAGTGCACAGTAGGAAATACAGTACAACTCTGTCCACAGCCAGTGTTTGGGTTGTACTATTGCTTGGGAAACCCTGTGTTTATTCGCATTATCTACCCAAACAAAGCATTTTGTATAAAGCTTTTATACTGGTTTTTGGTTCCACAACGAACCGTCAATATTAGGGCTGTGACGGTGGCAAATTTTTACCACTGCGGTGGAACCATCAACAACAACCGCCGGTGTTGCGGTGGTGGGGTCCATGGGGGGGTTAGGGTGGTTTAAATGGTGAAAGAAAATAAAGTTTCACTAAATGCGCTTCCTGATGCGCGCGACTTTAACCTGGTAAAATTTTTATTTCACAACAAAAGACAAACGTGATGTGTATGTATCACTGTCACTGGAGACCAAAAGAAACTAAAGCAGACGCACAACACAGTGACATGGCTAAACTCCAACGTGCTGAGTTATGCTAAAATCCACCAGTTTAGTGGAAATGCCATACATGGTAATGTAGCGGAGATTTGTGTATTAACATAAAACAATGTTATAAATTTGTATCTTAGGCTTTAAATTACTGTACAACTTTTGTTATTATTATTTCACGTGTAAAAAAACTGCAATTTTTACTTATTATTTTGTTTAATCATTCACCTGATATGTGACGTCACACAACCGCCGGTGGCACTTCACCACTGCGGTGGCATTGCACCACCGCGGTGGTGCGGTGGCATTGCACCACCGCGGTGGTGCGGTGGCATTGCACCACCGCGGTGGTGCGGTGGCATTGCACCACCGCGGTGGTGCGGTGGTCATGACAACCGTCCCACCCCTAGTCAATATAGACCATTTCAAAAGATGTAAACAACCCTGGTCCAGAAGCACTTCCTGTTTCAGTTTTTTAATACTAGATAAACGTTGGGATAAAATACAACCAACAGAACACATAGAACTGAGTCAAAAAGTTAAACAAACATCTTAAAGATAATGATATATGTGTGAAAAAAAACAGTCATAAACTGAAACAGGAAGTGCTTCTGGACCAGTGTTGTTTGCATCTTTTGAAATGGTCTATACACAGAACTTTTCTGTTGCAAAAAAGGTTTCCTTGTAATGGGAAATGTTTTACAGACTATATAAAGGCAAGACAGAAAGCGTAATGCTGATTGGCTACAGGTGTGTTTTGGTACTCGGTCCAACTCCCTTTTCCAAAGCGTTTTTCAGAAATTGTGCACTTTGCCTATAATAAAGGTGATTGTGTACATCCATCTCACTATTAAAGAGCACCTATTGTCCGATTGACAATTTTCATTTTATTTGGTGTGTAAATGTGTATTAGTACATGTCAGCGCTAGGGGTGGCACGGTTCACAAAACCCTCGGTTCGGTTCGTATCACGGTTCTATGGTCACGGTTCTCGGTTCAGTACGGTTCTTGTTGTTATTTTTTCTTAAAATTTTTAACACTCCAGAAATGTATTATCTTATTAATGTATTAATTATCCATAATTTAGGATACAGTATTAAAAAAAAGTTATATCATGTAATCATGCACAAACTGAATTTGACTTTAAGGACATTATTGGGACCATCTCTGAGGAAAGCCAAATGGGATTTTGATAGAGCAAGAGGGAAGACATTGATGATTTCAACATGCTTTTCATTTATTTGGCAAAAAAGTGAATGTGTATTGCACTACATGAACTTTATGTGCATTTTTAGCACACAAAGATAACTTGCATTTATTAAAATGCCAACTTCAGTGTAGCTCTTAGATTTATCACTGAGAGGCTGCTTAAATACTGCAGAAAGTATATGTGGACGAGAGAGAAACACAACGTTTACACCTGTAATATTTAAATCCGTCTCTTTTGTCCACTTTTTACCACTTCTGTCCTGATTACTTTGAGGGGAAATTTCTGAAATAAGATTGCGCAACTTTCACACGCTAGCAAAATGAAACTACGCGGAAATCAGCCGCTTTAATTTTATCAATGAAAGGCTAAAAATAGCGCTGAACACGAAAAGACGTAAAACATTGTGTTCAGTACCTCAGATAAATGGTCGGAGAGAAGGCGGTCTCCTGTGGCTGTTCGAGCACATTCAACCCATAGACTGCAGTTCAATCTATTGTTTTATTTCCGCTGTCATCATAAGTAACATGAAATAAAAATGTTTTCACACACCAAACTTATACGACGCTGGCGCATCCTCCAACTGTGGGAAGACTTCCTTTTCTCTCCCACTTGCCATTTCTACACGTAACATAACCTGCAGTACTTAATACTCCAAACCAGTCACCTCTTCTTTCGCGCGAAAGGGAAAAACGCTATCTGAGGTCACATACAGGGCATGAGACTACATTGCGCATGCCTTGAACCGTTTGGATTTTTTTCATGGACCGTGCCACCCCTAGTCAGCGATATGCAAAAGTTACATAAAAGATGACGCGAGTTATTGTCTCCAATATAAATCCCTTTTCTGGACTACAACAAACACACAGATTTTATGCAACAGTTTAGTTCCTGTGCCCGTTGACGTGGACATGATGCTCATTATCATAATTTCTCCCGCTTCGGATTCAGCCTGTAAGTTATCTTCTGTTAGCATTGCATTGTGCACAAATCACAACGTACAGCTGACCAATCAGGGACACAGTGCTTTTCAAATTAATGAGTTTTGTACAAAATCTGTGTGTTTCAGGAAGCGTGAAATCTTAAGCTACAAAAATGTACGGCATGTGGAAAAAAATTTGTTGTTTGAACCATAAATCACGCAAAACATTGTATTATACCAAATACACAAAATAACGTGTGTTTTTTTAGCAACTTAAATAGGTGCCCTTAAATCCTGGTTATTCGGCAGGTTGAGCTCTTTTCTAAAACACAGCTACTTGCCACACGAGTAATAATTGGATACAAAATATTGATTTGAAATAAAACAAAATGTATTATTAGGTCATTTGTAAATGTTTGTTTGCATGAGAAAAGAGACAACGGAGTGATCCATTAAACTTGACAAGTAATACCGGTCAAGATGACTCGCAGTACCAAAACAAGCTTTGTGTTCTCAGTTTTAGCTGTTGTTATTGGGGATTACAGACCTTGATCAGCATGTGTTATTGCTCATCATTACCTCATTTTGAAAGTCATTCTTTAAACACTTGACATTTGATTAAAATCATTTCCTCTCTTTTTGATTCAGGCTGCAGAGCAGCAGGAAGCTGTTGAGGATGTGAGTTGTATTCTCTTACCTTTTCTTGATATCACATTTCCTGTCAGTTTATCAACCGTATTGTTATGATTCATCACAACCCTCTCTCTGTCTCCTCTCAGGACTTTGCCAAGGATCGTTATGGGGTCTCTCCGATGGTTCAGTCCCAACAGAAACTGGGTCAGTGTCCTTTTTAGTATTTGAAACACTGTTCCACCAAATTGGAGGTTTGACAGAAAGAAAAAAAACCCTGCTTTCATCCACCCGTATTTCCACTTACTACATATTCTACCCACAAATTAGCATGTCTCATCACGATCTTTGTTTAGAGTTTAGTGTATTTTGAAAAAAATTCCAACATTCACACTAATATGCTTCAACATCTTAATACCACAAGTTAGGGCTGTGCAATACTGAAGAAACATGCTTTGTGATAACTTAGCAAATAATAGGGATGTCCTGATCCGATATGCTGGATCGGTATCGGGGCCAATCCGGGCTTTTTGGCTGGATCGGACATCTGATTGAGGACTGACAACACGACCGATCCAATTACGATATGTGCCTTAGCCGTGGTTGTTACTGACAAGCTATTAAAAGGGCAACGTATTATAAAAGCATCATAAACGTTTTATGCACTATATTCAAAGTCTTTTAATACACATAATAGCTTCACATGAAGGAACAAATGCACATTTAAAGATATTTAAGTTCACAGAAACACTAACTTACTCGCAAACTGAGTTAATCCACTGGTGAAGCGGACGGATGAAATGCTTCATTTACACACGCACAGTAGGCTATTTAAAAGATCTAATTTTAAAAGTCTCAGTAAGCCGTTGGATGGATGCAATTCACTTTTTGCTGAGCACACGATGCATCTCTTCTCTTTGTGTTTTAACAGTTATAAACTTTTTATTGCGGTGCGAGGATTCCCATGAGAGGATGCTTCAAGGGCATCAATTCTGCACCCAGAAACCCCATGAACTGTTATGATCTGTTATGAACTGAACTGTGTTATGACTTAGGCGCATCAATTCTGCACCCGGAATGTGCATAATAAGTCCGGTCAAACGCATAATTCCTAAAATAACCATCTGCACACAGACGCCCCTTTCATACAGCCAACGACAAGCAGTAGCAGAGAGACGCGATCTCATTCATTTCAATGGAAACTGGGCGACTTCCGGCGACACGAGCGAAAGTGACCGTTGGCGACAGAATGTAGGCGCGATTAGCGACGGAGTCGCGCGACAAAAGTTGAGAAAAGTTTAACTTTATGCAAATTAGCAGCGAGTTTCACGAGCGACTACCAATGGGAGTGAAGTAAGTGGAGCACTGATTTGTTGTTTACAACGTCACACTACTACGCAACCAGAAGTGGGAACGCCCACAAGCGACATCAACCACCAGCGGCAGGCGATGAGCAGGGATAACATCGCTGGGTGTCTGAATGCGGCTTAAAGCTTTTTTACTATGATTGCAGTTTTACGCAATTAAGAAAAAATATTGAGCATACTTAATCGATCAAACGTACCTATTAAATGTTCTCCTAAACACTGTCATGATTAATATTTACTAATGTTTCCTGTAACTTGTAAATCATTTCAAATTATTGATTTTAACATTTAAAATTATACTAGATGTAGCAGAAAGCACTATACACAATTAATTACAGTAGTATCGGGCAGATATCGGTATCGTCTGATATACGGATTTCTGGTATCGGAATCGGATCAGAAATGGAAAAATGGGATAATGCAATGCACGATATGTGATGCCATAATGCTTTAAAGCATTGGATCAGTGTGCGGCCCCCCTTGTGTATGGTGTATTCCTTCCTGGCCCCTCCAATGAAAATTCATGACACAAAACATTTTAAAACTTACATTTTTAATTAAACAAAAGATATTAAATTATACACTGCATTGCTGTTGGTTAGTAGCCTTAATTTTCTAAGGTTTAATTACACATAATTTTACATCTCACGGCCCCAGTTTGAGATCTACTGCTTTAAAGGGCGCATATTATGCAAAATCCACATTTACAAGGTGTTACATATGAGTTGGCAGTGGGTGAACACAATAAACTCTACAATGAAGAAAATCAACCTTCTCTTCTTTTTGTAATTCCTGTTAAACCGAAATAGTCTCATGCTGTTTTGATTCTCTTGTTAATGTGATGTCACAAAAACAAAGCCCAGCCCACGGCCACTGACTGACTGGTTAATTTCACCCAAAAGCTTTATTTAAACGTGTTTGTTAGCACATTGTAGCACTAATGCGACAAAATATACTATTGTCTCAGACTGTATTCACAGGAATCACATCTATTTTTAACAAAAAGCACTCACTGGGTATCATTCAATAAGTATATGTACGGACACATTTGTTCGTAAAATGTGCGTATGGACGTTTTAACTTACAAATCATTTTATTTTAGTTATAATTTTAGTATGAAAAGTTTTGTTGAATCATGATTTGTAAGTTAAAACGTCTGTACGCACATTTTACGAACAAATTTGTGCGTAATTATGCTTAGTGAATGAGACCCAATGTCTGTTGGTAAGGGACTGAGGAGCAGTAGCTCATTTGGATTTAAGGTACAGACATGAAAACAATGCTTTATGTTTGCAATGGTGGATTGGCTACTTTTTTTCACTTATCCTAAATGTTTTAATATACTGTAAATGTTGCAAATCAGTGCTGCCCTGACGGCCGGGTAGAGTAATAATTTGAAAAATAAATAATTTGTATTGCGTATGTGTTGAACACTGCGAAGTTTGTACAATCTATTGAAAATTACATTAAATGATAAAAGCTGAAAGCTATATAACCAACAAGAGTTTTCACTTTTCTTTCTGAAGAAACAAAGCATCATTCTTTCTGTTTAGCCAGTGCCAAATATCGGCATTAGCCTAAAACCTTGAATCTACATAAACTTTTAAGTGCAGTTTCCCAGACTTGCTTGTTTGAGTTGTCTTAACTGAAAATAGCCTGCAATGAAATAAAATATATCTGTGTCATTGCTTGGCACAAGATGCACACCAGTTACGTTCTTAGTAAATTATCTTTTGTAAAAACAACTTAAATGTCCTAGTACAGTGGTTCTCAAACTTTTCCGCGTGCGGCCCCCCTTGTATACGGTGCACTTCTTCGCGCCCCCCCCCCAAAGAAAATTTATGACAAAAACTGTTCTAATATTTAACATTTTAATTAAACAAAACATACTAAGTTATACAAAGTAGTGCTGTTGGTTAGTAGCCTTATTTTTTTTTTGTTTAATTACACAGAATTCATGGTAAATGAATGTAGTTTATAAAATGTCATAAAACTGGGGCCCCCCTGGCACCATCTCGCGGCCCCCCAGGGGGCCCCGGCCCCCAGTTTGAGAACCACTGTCCTAGTATAATCTGAACTGGGAAACTAGCAAGTTAAAATCCGTCAATAATTTCCAAACATTTGCGTAATGCAATATGCAATATTTTTATAAATTCACGTTATCTTGCAGCCCTACTATAAGTTGCATAGAAGTCAGAAATTGCATTATAAAAAGTTTATAGTAACTAATTTACATAATATTTGTAAAAAAGTATTTTTAGTATATTTAATGTAACTTGCTTTGAGGGGAAATCTTCCTCAGCCTTGCTGTTTAAAGTGTTTCCAATGTAGACTGCTTTGTTGATTATGTTGGGTTTGATTTGTGTGCAAACTAGTTTTGTTTTGTGTCCATATTGTTAGACTTTTGTTTTGAAAACGTTACATGTGTGGACATTGTCCTGCCCCCAAGCCTCTGGTGTTATTGGTTTATGGTTAGAGGCTATCAGGTATGAATCTGAACCCCGGATCTCTACCTGGTTGGTAGCAAAGAGATGCGTTGTAGACTTGTTAAAATAATGTTAAAATAGACCAGTTTCCTTGCCAAAATAGTATTTAGTGAGGATGTCGGAAGGGCTGGGTATTGGCAAGAATCTTGCGATATGATATTCACCACGATACAGTGGTTGCGATGCAATGTGTTGCGATACATTGAGGGTAAGGATGTTGATATATTGGAATATTTCTTCTTTCAGGAATATAATAGGATATAATTTTAGGATAAGCTGTAATTGAGAACACACATTTATTTGCAAACCCCAATTTTAGTACTTCCTGTCAATGTTTAAGTTCAGAGATAAGAAGAATGCTATATAGTGGTCCGATGTTAACTGTAAATGAAAAACTACCATGACTAATGTGTATAAAAAAAAAATCGCTGTTGCTTTTTATAAATCAATACATTATTGCCAAACAAAATATCATGATAGCCACATGAATCAATATTTTCTTACACCCCCTAAAGGTCTGTGATCTTATAATATAATCTTAACCATGTTGGGATCTCCCTTATGTCCCCTTTAGCTTTCTTTGACATTCCTCACCTCTCTGTCACACGTAATGGTATTGAATAACAGTATGTGATAAATCTCAGATGAGAAATTAGGACGACATCTTACCCAATTGTACGGCTGCGAGTTTTTAAGCTTGACTGGCACAGAACAAAGTCGTCTCCAAGCAGCATTCCTCTTTAGCAGAGATAGACGAAGCTTTCATGTGGGAGGAATCGGGTTCAAGCGAACGCCCTGAGCGCTTTTACAGGGTCGGGGAGAAGGCCCCATAATAATATCTTAAACATAATAATGTCTGTGGAGGCAGGGTGACATAGTGTTTGTCAAAACGGCAAAGACTTCACGTGATGGTCACCTTTCAGAGAAGCCTTGTTATGTTTCATATTTATTAGCTCTCCTTTCGGTGGCTTTGTAATCTGAGTAAATGTCATTGTGAAGATCTGTGTACAAGGGGAGCGTTGATGTCTTTGATGTCTTTTCTTTGAGGGCCTCACACTCTCTCTTTTTCTCCTGGATGGTAGACAGGGCGTTGGTGCGTGTCCAGGAGCTGACACCCGAGAAGGCCGAGCAACAGATCTGGGTCCGTGCCAGAATTCACACCAGCAGAGCTAAAGGTAAACTCCTCCTTACAATTACACAAGCTTCCCTGTTGTTATAAAGCATTCCTCAATTCATTTTAACACGTGGAAGTTATTGTTACCAAAGCTCTAGGGTTTCATTTGTGTCATTATTACCTTTATTATTACATAAATGCATCAAATGATTGTTTAGGTCACGTTGACATGACAGAGTGCTCAATTAAAAGCGGTAAACATTTTTGCTGTTTGTTTACAAAACAATGGTGTTTTGGGGTCTTAAAAAAACAAGGACGGGTTTCAGAGTGCATGTTTTTTGAATACAACAGCATTATCTTTCCATGTAAACTACAAAAACTTAAATCTGAATACGGTGATGTCACTAGCATGCGTGTTATATGTTCAGTCTACAGGGATGTGCAAGTACTACTCAAAATACTCGACCCTTCTTCAAAAAGTTTACAATGTTTTGCAGCTTTAAAGATTTAGGGTCTTTTGCAGTAATAAACCTACATCATTGTCCGTCTAAACAATATTGCTTCACGCTTTCGGCATGTTTATTATTTGAAGAGTTTCGTTGCAAAACGAGATAACTCCGTTTTTTTATTTTTTGGTTGTGCATTCCAATTAATATCAATTTAACTGCAGTTGGTTTGTTTTGATGTAAACCTTCATAACTTAAAAATACAGCTAAGTAGCACCATAAAACAAAATAATAACATGATAATAAACATGTTTGACAAAAATTTTAAAAACTGAGTTATCTCGTTTTGCAACGAAACTCTTGATTTGTAAATATCGTTCTGTAGAAGAATGAGTATGCAAGCCTAGCACACCTAATACAGCTTTTTAAAATTGTTTTTATGAATCAACGTTGTGGTTTGTGCGTAACATGTTTAAATAACAGAAAGGATTTTTTTTTTTAATTTTTAGTACAAATGTTGTAAAAAAAATTAACAAAGGCTAAAATATGGTCAATTTTTTAAGCATACACAAGGGTTTGTGTACATTGCACATGATGTAGTGTTCATCATCAGAAGACACACCACCAGATTTTTTAAACCCCCCGTAGGCCGCATATACGCCTAAAGGTGAATGTTGTACGTAGCCCAGAAGATGCATTGCATTTTGTCGCAATGCCCATGCGTCGAACATCTGTTTACACGGATGAGTCAAGTAAACTATACTTTGCAAGGCTGTGCACTTGACTGTGCGAGTATGTCTACATTCGCGTACATTTAAAAAATGGACTATACTCTGGGCTTTACAAGCTTCATTCCATGCTGCTTGTGTTTTTGCAGTTTGTAATAGTTTGTATAGCAAATGTTTGTTATGAATGCAATACCCAAATATGCTGTATTCAACTGGGCTACTGGGTGATTCTCACGAAATCCAGATTTAGAAGGTGTCCAGCATCAGAATTTTTAAAAAGCCATTGAAGCCAATTTTTTTGTACATATAAGATTTAGGTCTGAACTTACTATAAACATTATTTTTAGAGGATTTAAAAAAATATTTCCTATAGAATTATTTACATTTTTTAGATTATAAAAAATATCATTACCGCAACATGACATTATATTAAATCTGTAATTCAGTAATGAGAGCTAAAAAGTTGTCTAGGTACTATAACAAACAAAATTTCAACTTTTATCTGGAGAGAAAAAATAAGAACTGCTTACTTGGTAGCCATCTTGAGTGTACCAGTCAATTATGTCCCTTCCAACTATTTTTTTTTTTTTTTTTGAAAATGTTAGTTCCTTGAGGGCTTAAACAATGATTGAAAATTATTGCGGAGGATGAGAAAATTGGTCTTGGACACATTTTTATTCCTTATTATTGCCTCTACATTTACCAATGATTACCAAATACCACATGTTTCTTTACTGTAAATGTTTATAGTATAACATGCACTGAAGCTTTTTATGTTTTAGATTTTTTAATTATAAATATTTCCATGTCAAAGAACCCAAATCCAGTCATGGACACGTTGCGGTAATGAAAAATTTCCCCTTAAATGTGGAAAAAACTACAAAATTGATATGATGTCATTTGAAATCATGTATAAAATCATTATAACATTTGTAACATAGAATTTTGTTAGTGAGTAAAGGAACATAAAAATAATGTTTTGCAGTTATGATTAATGCGGGAAGTACATGAGGGATATGGGTGCCCTGAAGATCTTTGTATCTGTGGTAAATTTTATTCGGATGAACTGAAATTCCCCTGATCTCTTATCAAAATGGTGTTCATTTTCACCAGACGAATGAACAAACAAACAAACATCCCCGTAAATGAGAGCAATAGGCATTTTGTTGAGTGCTGTCAGCAGCTTAAAGGAATATTCAATTTTCTTAAAAGAAAAATCCAGATAATTTACTCACCACCATGTCATCCAAAATGTTGATGTCTTTCTTTGATCAGTCGAGAAGAAATTATGTTTTTTGAGGAAAACATTACAGGATTTTTCTCATTTTAATGGACTTTAATAGACACCAACAATTAACACTTAACTCAACACTTAACAGTTTTTTTCAACGGAGTTTCAAAGGACTCTAAACGATCCCAAACGAGGCATAAGGGTCTTATCTAGCAAAACGATTGTCATTTTTGACAAGAAAAATAACAAATATCCACTTTTAAAGCACAACTTCTCGTTTAAATCCGGTCGTCATGCGCTAGCGTGACCCGACGCAATACGTCATCACGTCAAGAGGTCACAGAGGACGACGCGAAACTCCGCCCCAGTGTTTACAAGTGTTGAGAAAGGGAACCGTTCCTACGTTGTTGTATGTCAACTGATACTAATTAATGTCTTTGTGTCAGTTTATTGTTTAAAATGGTCCGCAAATGTGCGTTTTATATATGTAACACGTGACCTCCCTACGTCACTACGCATTTACGTTAGGTCGCGCTGGACCGGACCTAAACGAAAAGTTCTGCTTTAAAAGTGTATATTTGTTATTTTTCTTGTCAAAAATGACAATCGTTTTGCTAGATAAGACCCTTATGCCTCGTTTGGGATCGTTTATAGTCCTTTGAAACTCCGTTGAAAAAAACTGTTAAGTGTTGAATTAAGTGTTAATTGTTGGTGTCTATTAAAGTCCATTAAAATGAGAAAAATCCTGCAATGTTTTCCTCAAAAAACATAATTTCATCTCGACTGAACAAAGAAAGACATCAACATTTTGGATGACATTGTGGTGAGTAAATTATCTGGATTTTTCTTTTATGAAAATGGAATATTCCTTTAAGTGAAACCTCTTGGCCTCCTCCGTCGGTCGGACACGATCCAAGTCTGAAGGGTCTGCACGTACACATCTGGGTTAAGATGGCAGTCATGAATGAACCATGTATTATGATTGAACCACTAAAGTTTTCCTTCCAAGACAACTTCCATGTCAAGGCTTTTTCACCCCCAGCTTCCTTCACTCAGTCAGTGTGCTTTTGGCTAAAGGATGTCCTTCAGCACAACAACATCCTGATTTGCTAGGATGAAGGGTCTGTTTTTAACTACAGCTGTCTGTCTGTCTGTCTGTCAGGCACTGAATGCTAGGAGGTACTTCAAAGAGGTTGTGTGGTCTCTGATCTTTGGCTAATTCGTGTCAGGTTTAAACAAAATCTAAATTTGTTCACTCTCAAGGTGTCTGATTAGCAGGTTGTTGACAGGCAAGAGTATGTGTGCACTGTGCCTTTTAAAGAGACGTCCGGTCTGTTAATAGCTGATTGGTGAAAATTTGCTTTTGTTTTTTGAAGTGCCCACTTAATAGAGACAGATCATGATGCTGTACTCGTAAACTTAAAGTCTAGTTTCTTTGACACACTTATTTTGAGTTCTATATCTATCTGTCTGTCTGTCTATGTCTATCTTTTCACATATATGTGTGTGTGTGTGTGTGTGTGTGTGTGTGTGTGTGTGTGTGTGTGTGTGTGTGTGAGAGAGAGAGAGAGAGTCCCTACCCAGCTAAAGTTGTTTTTGTGATTCACTGTTTTCTACATAAATCAACTTGCATAATGTGAAGATCATTTTGTGAAAATATAACCTTGATATCCATAATATTACGGAGTAAGGTCTTGTCAAAGATTGAAATCGTAGTTAAAATAATGGGTACAATCAAACTGATGCTTGTTATCTCACAATTACATTTTTAGACTTTTCACAGGCTGGCTCACAAATATAATATAAAATAATATAATATAATTGTTATAACACAATAAAAATTGATTTTTTTATTGAAAATCATTATGGATATGTAATCAAAAGTGTGTCTAACCATTAAAGGATTAGTCAATTTTCTTAAAAAAAAATCTAGATAATTTACTCACCACCATGTCATCCAAAACGTTGATGTCTTTCTTTGTTCAGTTGAGAAGAAATTATGTTTTTTGAGGAAAACATTTCAGGATTTTTCTCATTTTAATTGACTTTAATAGAACTCAACACTTACTACTTAACTTAACACTTAACAGTTTTTCAACAGAGTTTCAAAGGACTCTAAACGATCCCAAACGAGGCATAAGGGTCTTATCTAGGGCCCTATAAAATCCGTTTTATTTTTTCCCAAATTTCCGTTTTATTTTTTCCCAAATTCCGTTTTCTCCGTTTTAATTTTTGCAAATTCCGTTTTATCCGTTTTAATTTTTGGCAATTATATTTTTTACCCTTTACTGTTATTTTAGTCATAAAAAGAGTGTCCCTTTAATGTTAATGATTAAAATGTAAATGATTTGGGGGAAAACTGGATAACAGGATTACTTAATGACTATAAAAGATGCATTTACACACGCACATACGCACGCGCGCGCGCAAACACAACTCAATTCAATGCACTGTTTAGTGTTATTGCAGGAGGCTACAACAAGGTGTCAAAGCAGTGGTGCCTACAGAAGTGCCTTAAACACATCAATCCAGCGGAACGCGATCCATATTTTATACACAATCGTTTGAAATGCATATAACTTTACAAACATAAACAGGATAGTGATCTGACTTATGACAGCATGAGCACGCAGCTCTTTGCATGTGCGAGCGAAAGAGAGACAGAGAGCGGCGCCATGATGCAGATGATTATATTTTAAATGCGAGGGATAGTTAGTTTGCCTCAGCTCGCTTGAAATGCATAAAACTGAACAAAAACATGAGGATTTGTGTTCGCACTTCGGACAGATGCGTGAGCGCATGCACGTGTGAGAGGTGCAGTGAGACAGACGTGGATGAGAGAGTGCATGTATCTTTGCGCTCACCGTGAACAGAGTGTTGACAAAACTTACAAAATAACAGTTCTCCGGTCACATAAAAGTCATGTGAGACCTGCTCGGAACTAAGTGCTTAGCGTCGAATTTCTTAATTTTTTCGCTGACGAAAGCAGAGTCGTGGAGAGCCGCTTCGCCATGGTTTTAGTGTTTTGTAGTGGGTATGAAATGACGGGAGGGGGCGTGTCGCCCAGATTTACTTCCCCCGGTCTGCATTTTCCCCAGACATACGTTCGTCTCCCACACAAAAACATAATTTTATTCAAAATATGTAAAATTCCGCAAAATTCCGCGTTAATACTAGATTCCGTGTTAATTAGCCAATTCCGCGATTCCGTCCGCGATTCCGTGATCGCAGAAATTATAGGGCCCTACTTATCTATTGAAACGATTGTCATTTTTGACAAGAAAAAAAAATGCACTTTTAAACCACAACTTCTTGTCTATCTCCGGTCCTGAAAAGTGCCAGCGCGACCTCACGCAATACGTCATTAGTCAAGAGGTCACAGAGGATGAACGCGAAACTCCGCCCCAGTGTTTACAAGTGTGGAGAAAGATGAAGGTTCCGACGTTGTTGTATGTGGAATGATACTAATTAATGTCTTTGTGTCAGTTTATTGTTTACAAGGGTCCGCAAATGTGCGTTTCATATATGTAACACGTGACCTTTTTTACGTCACTATGCATTTACGTGAGGTCGCGCTGGCGCTTTTCAGGACCGGAGATAGACGAGAAGTTGTGGTTAAAAAATGCAATTTTTTTATTTCTCAAAAAGGACCCTTATGCCTCGTTTGGGATCGTTTAGAGTCCTTTGAAACTCCGTTGAAAAAAACTGTTAAGTATTAAATGTTGGGCTCTATTAAAGTCCATTAAAATGAGAAAAATTCTGGAATGTTTTCCTCAAAAAACATAATTTCTTCTCTACTGAACAAAGAAAGACATCAACATTTTGGATGACATGGTGGTAAGTAAATTATCTGGATTTTTTTTAGGAAAATTGACTAATCCTTTAATGTTGTATTTAGAAAACAGAAACATCACGTAAAATAGTAAAACAAAGATCTGTTTGTCCTCCCATGTAACAACAACATTTCTTGAATTTTTTTTAGAGATAAGATGGTAGTTTTTGTTTTGATGGAATACAATAAAAAATCATATTGCATAACCTGACTTTGGAGCGGTTTCCCGGACAGTGATTAGACTAGTCCTAGACTAAAATAAATGTAAGAGCTGTCCAAACTGAAAAGAATTGGCACTGGCATATCTTAAAATACATCAGTGCCCTTTGTTTTGCCTCAAAATGCACACAAGTAATGTTTTAAGTATGAAATGTTTGTTATATTTCCTAATTAAAAAGGCCTAGTCCTGGCTTAAACTAATTCCTGTCTGGAAAACCACCCCAAATGTGTATATAGTAGTATATTTACTTTTATACACCCATTATTTTTGTTTTGGGTCAATATTATTTTATGTTGTTTTTAGGAGGATTACATTACATAAACCGTTGTTAGCTGTTTTTACTAAAGCAGTTACAATCTATAAAAGTTAAACGTTATGGGGTGGTTTTCAGGACAGGGTTTATCCTAGTCCCAGACTAAAATGCAAGTTTGAGGTGCCTTAATTTAAAAACGTCTTGCACTGACATATCTTAACATGTATCAGTGCCATTGTTTTGTCTCAAGATGCACACCAGCGTTGTTTTTAAAAGGTTTGTTTGTAAAAACTACTTCAATGTCCTAATATAACTAAGGCCTAGTCTTGGATTAATCTAAACCCTGTCTAGAAAACCGCCCCTATGAGTATACGCTGTCCTAGCGAATTGAACTAAATATTGTAGTTTTGCCAGATTGGTGACTTTGTTTTTGTGGTCTGTTCTGCCCCACAAGCCTTGCAAGGTCTTGCTTTTCTGGCACATATGTGCATCTCTTGCTGTGTCTGTGCTCTGTGTATTGTTTGCTCCTCATTTGTTTTGAAACTGGACGGTTTGGACATACAAACACAAACAGAGCTCCGCTACACTGTTTTTTACTTTAACAGTTATGTGGAAGTAAGATGTGCATGTTAACAAGTAGTTTTAATAGATCACGCTCAGTCACTATTTTAAACTTGTTTCATTGTCTGACAACAGAAACAGATAATATTGAAACAAGAACCTTTTTTAGGTATTCAGCTATATTAAAATGCAATTTGTGACAGTTTAGAGAGTAATGTCAATGTAGTCAGAATGCAAATACCACGTGATGACTTTCCTGGTATGCTAATAATATAATGATCTACTGAAAAGCTCATTTGTCTCTCGATATATTGGGAAATTTCCCAAATCTTTTTGTATTTGGTGCATAAGTAACACACCCATTTGGATGTTTTGTGTTGTTGTAAATTTTTATTACGCAACAATAGTTCCAGGATCTTTTGGCAGTATGTGCAGCTTATACTCCCTACACCTATTGTAATGAAGAACAAGCCATGTCAGTCTAAAATAACACCTACATAACAAAAAGGGAAATAGAAGAAGCAAGAAGTAAAGATTACAGTAGTATAAGAAAGACAAAGTGTACCAAAAAGTAAAAGACCAAGTGTACTAGAAAATGTCAGATTTGTAATGTATGTTTTCATGTTTATGCAGACAATTTTATCCAAATCGATTTACAGTGAATTAAATCTTTACATGTTATCAGTATTTGTGTTCCTTGGAAATCGAACCCACAACCTTTTGCACTATAAATGCAAAGATCTACCAATTGATCAACAAATGGTTTAAGAGTAACATCCATCATCAATATAGATGGCACCTGTGAAGTTAACCCCCAAGAGCAGTATACTTTTTAAAGGACATTTTGTGTTCCTGTTGCTCAACACGTAGAGCACTACATCAGCAAAACAAAGGTTTTGGATTTAATTCTCAAATAACACATACTGCTAAAATGTATGCCTTGAATGCACTGTAAGTCGTGTTGGATAAATGAAACCTTGTAAAGGTGTGTTTCGATTATGTGAAAGTGTTTGTTTTCTTTCATTTAGGGAAGCAGTGCTTCTTGGTCCTGCGTCACCAGCAGTTTACTGTACAGGCCCTGGTCGCTGTGGGAGATCGTGCCAGCAAGCAGATGGTCAAGTTTGCAGCTAAGTGAGTATAGGCCACGTTTCCTGTCAGACAATGGTGGGAAAAGTGAAGTCTTGGCGACTCATTCCATTTTAACACATTAAGTGGCGATCCATAATGTTTCACTTCAGAACAAAAGCTCCATTTCTGCAGTCGGATATAGCTTTCTCTCAACACCGTAATGGGTCATTCCCCTTAAAACAACAAACATCAGAGAGAAACATTTACTTTAAAGTCTGTCTTGATTGAAGGAGTCTATGGTCGAAGAGAGACTCGAGGGGTTTGTCCGGGCCAAATTCACCATCACAAAATATAGCTTTATGTAAACTTTTATTTTATATCATATTACTGCTAGTGGCATTTAATAGGTTTTTCTTTTCCAATGGAGGGTTTAATGGCTCATTTCTGAATGTTTGAACATTTGAATGAATTGTTCTGTTGCGTTCTTGCGTGAAATGTTTTTAAAGATAATAAAAGTTTGGGCTTATGCCGTTACACGATTGATAAAACTCCTTCACTTTGTTTTGAAGTGCACATTAAGTTTATTGAGAGGGTCTAAGGTTTATTCGTTGACTGTTAACATCTTCTTTGTGGTCACGCCGCATTGACTGGAAACTGAACTTTATTCACAGTGTCCGTTGTGGATCAGAAAGAGTGCTGTGGTTTGGGGAGTTCCTCTCTAATTCTTAGCAGTGTCGACCTTGTTTTTCCTTCTTGCTTTAAAGGGTGTTTATTGTGTTTTTGTTTTTTTATCAAACTGAAATGACCAGGCACACCTTGCAGAAACTTAAAACCCAGCATTTAGTCACACTACAGATTGTTGAAGCCAATTTGGTGTTTTACAGAGAAAAGTTCCTCTTTCTGGATTGTGTAAACCTTTGTGGTGTAACATCAGCTTCAAGTTGAAGTGTTTCGACTTGGGGGTGTTAAAGTAATAATACGGTTGCCACACAAACAACCCGCCAATTTTCTGTGGCTAGTATTGAATGTAATGTTCAACTTGTTCACCCAGTTTGAACTGAACATTCATCGTGAAAAAAATGCCCATAGACTTGGATTACCGCAAGAACTTTAAGAAAAGTTGGACAGTTACACGTTTTGTCCAACATGTTAGTATTCACAGATGAACAGAATTTTAATGAATTTTGAAGTATAAATGCATTTACGGGAAATATAAAAAACTGAATTTTGACTTCAAAATTCATTAAAATTCTGTTCATCTGTGAATACTAACTTTTTGGGCAAAACATGTAGGTGTCAAAAACTTGGAAAAAATGAATGGGCTTTTTGCGAGGGAACCAGAATCCCGCTAACTTCCGGGTTAGCCTACAAAAATACTGTAAGTCATCCCTGCAGCACTATGGGACTGCTGGAAAAGAATTGGAAAACACGGATGTATTACTGTAAAAACCTTAATAGCAATGTTGTTACAAACCTGTATACATTTCTTTCTTCTGATGTACATGAAGGAAGATATTTTGAGGAATGTAACCAAACCAATCAGAAGCCCCTATGACTTTCATAGTAGGAAAAAGAATACTACAAACATTTCCTCAAAATATCTTCCTTTATGTTCATCAAAACAAAGACATGTAAACAGGTTTGTAATAACATGAGAGTGAGTAAATGATGTCAGATTTTTTCAAACAATGTTTTAATAACCTGACATCTTTGATTTTATGTATACCGATTCCAATTGGACTAAGAAGACCATGAATATATTTCAAATGTGGGAGTGTCTATTTTTGTATATCTTGGCGTTTCAGAAAATCACATTTGGTGAAAATCTCCATTAAAATAAACTTGTAAACTTTGAATTTTAAAAGTATTTACCTAAGAAACACTTAAAAATACATTTACACACATATTTAATTTATTCATTATTATTAAAATCTAACTAAAAGAAATGCTACACGTTTTCTAGAACTGTCCGCATTAAACAAATCCAATGATTCAAATAATCAAATGAGAATAGTTGAGTAGACAAATTAAGATATTTTAACCTAACATTGATATTACAGAGACAGATTTGGCAGATTCAGATGGGGTTAAAGTCATAAACTGTGTCTGTAAAACACCAATTTCCTCAAACCTCCTTCGGGAAATTATTTCCGTCCAAACAGCTCTTTAGAAGAATAGGCTAGTTCACACAAATATAAAAATATGCCAAAATTGACTCGCCTTCATGCCATCCCAGATGTGACTTCATACAGTTGAACACATCACATATTAAAATGCCATCATTTTGCCACATTATCTTCCTATATGAGAGCCAATATGATAAAGCTTTAAAAACACATCAACATTACAGTAACCCAAATGACTCTAGTGGGTTAATTTTATAATTTATAATTCTTCTAAAGCAAAATAAAAAAGTTTTATGAGAGAACTATTATTCCTTAAAGCACTGTAGATGAAGCATTGAACAACTATGAACTTGATGTTGATTATATGTATTCAGTACTGTTATTTTTTTAATGTTAATACATAAATTTTTATTTATTTATTATTTATTTAGTTCTTTATTTGACGGTGTCACTAACAAAGTACTGCCCCAGAATTAGCTACAGAGCTAAATTTCATCTGCTGTCCCTGGGTATGAGTATACCAAATTATCAGTTAAAAAGTGGTAGTAAGAAAGTAAGTGAAGATCAAAAAGTGCAAGAAAAAAATTGCAGTTGGGGTCTAACTGTACAGACATTTATTTAAACATGCTTTTCAAATGCTAGATGGGTGTCTAATATAACTCCAAGATATTCAGAGTCCGACACAATGTGAAATTTGTCATCATTTACTAATATCTCTGGTAAAACCTCATCCAGCTTTCTAATCTTAAAATACATACAAACAGTTTAAAGAACACTGATTTAACCAGATCATTTTTGTTATACCCGTTCTTTTGTTTTATGTGTACATAAATCACAGTATTGTCTGCGTACATTTGAGTAAATGCTTCAGGACAAACATCTGGAAGATCATTCAAGTACAAACTAAAAAGTAGGGGTCCTAATATGGACCCCTGAGGTACCCCTGTTGGACAGTATCTTGTTGAGGATATGTGTATTAATCTGGGTGCATTGTTTCCTTGATATAAGAAGACTCAATTCATTTCATATTGTTGCTTTTTACATTTGCATTTGGCAGTGACTATACAGTTTAAATTTTAAAAGTATGTGACTGTATAAACTTTGCACTTTTAACTCCGCTTCACACTTTTAACGGTAAAGGCAGATTACTCCTGAACCTTTTGGCAAAGTTTTCATCCACTTCACTGACTGATGGATCCAAAGAGGATCTCTTATCAGGATTACAGGTAGTCTTCATGGGGAAATGGGTATTTACAATAAATTTTAAACAAATGAGGAGGAAATCGCACAGACTCATAGTACAACTGTTATGAAAAAAACAGTATAACAGTATACACAACACTTCCCCACAAGAGCATAGAAACGTGGTAAATCCGACACCTTAGCAGCCACATAACAACAACCAAAACATTGAAGCATTGTGGCGGCATTTTTTGCATGAGCAACCACACTCACAAGTGCTCTTGAAACTCTCGCTGTCTGTCTAATCCTCTCTATATTCATCTCTTTCTTCAGACCATCGTTCATTCAATACACAAGCATCAATGCAGAACCCATCACGACTGGCTTAGTGTTGGGTTACTAGACTCAATCAGGACCTGATTAAGAGCTGTGTGTCTATACAGAGATTGTTAGAAGAGCAGTGTGGACAGAAGTGATCCCATAGTGATGGGACAACAGCTGGTCCAAATCGAGGCGTCTTGCTCTCTCATTTTCTCTCTTTGGTCTCTCATTACTCCCTTTTAATGATGAGCGCCGAAGGTTTCACACTCTATTCGTGCCCTCTGTTTTTTTGTGCAGACAGTTGGTAAATGTCTTTACACTTGACCTAAAAGGGCAGACAGGGATCAGGCTTGCCAATCTAATTTCCTTTCATTTAAAGAAATAGTTAACCCTAAAAACAAATGTTGAGTTATTACTTACTCGCCATCATGTGGTTCTGAATATGCTTTTTCTTTCAATAGACATTTTTAAAGAGTTTATACATGGCTCTTTCCAGTTTATATAGACCCTGTTCAAATTAAGCAACACAAAGTTTATATAATGTATACAGTATTTTGAAATACAAGTCTTTGAGTAGGTAACATACAAAAATTAAATGTATTTACTATTAAATGCTATTTATTCATATTCACTGTTTCCTCTGCTCCACAGCAAAAACTGCACAGAAATAACCAACAAATAGGTTTAGAAGTTGATGTAGAAATATAGATAGGAGATGAGAATGACTGTTTTTTTGTAAACTTTCAAGCTGTAGGATTGGTGTTCCACTCAAGTGAAAGTGGTGTAAGTATGCGGTTTGTCTTTGTAACGGCGATCTGTTTGTGTCAACTGTGAAATGCAGAACTTTATATGTCAAGCTGTAGAAATCATTTGAAATCCATTGAATTACAAAGTTGCTGTTGCGTAATAGAATGAGCTCATGAGTTTCCATGAACTTGTTTTTATTTCGTGCTTGTGTGCATCTCTTGCACGATATTCTTCTCAATATTTATGAACAGGAAGCCTTTTATGAAGTGAAGCACTTGTGTTGCAGAGTATTTTAAAGTTCTTGACAGAGTTTTCTTTTTGAAAATATATTTTTTCTCCAAGTCAAGGTCAAAATATACAGGTGCAGTAAATCTCAGCATCTCTTGAGACCTTGAATTTTAATATACAATCAAAATGTGGGGATAAAGTTTTTTCCTTTAAGTTTTTGGAAAAAGTATAAAAGCGATTTGTGCTCTGATGGCCATACCAAAGTAGGCGGGGTTTTCAATAAATTACTACAGTGTTTATATTTGCGTTAAATAGTCGATGAGGAATACAGAGACTGATGTTGCTCGTCTCCATTTCACGTAACTTTAAGCATACCTACAACAAGCTGCTTGACTTAAAACACATCTGAAATGCCAACTTGAATTGCTACGTGTTTCCATGAGACGGCTTTCCTTCCGATGTCTCTGTACTAGGAAGATAAACGTGTATTATAAAGCTCTGAGAATCCCGAGTATAATCTTTCGTCCATTTTGCTTGTTTGGATGCCCCGTTTCTATTGGCCGCGCGGGTAATCGTCACAGAGCGCAGCGCAAAAGTGAAACTATTTTGAACTTTGCTCGGCGCAACAAAAATCCGCCCTCGCGCGGCGCAAGCCATTGAAATGAATGGGTTTCATAGCGCAGCGCACACCGCATCCTATGTGAAAGCCGCATAACTGGCCATAATGGAATTCTCTGCCTCGTGATCTTAGGGAAGTCCAGAGCTATGATATTTTTAAAGGTAGACTTAAGACTTATTTTTTTAAATTAGCCTTTGATTGTTGATGCTATTATTTGTGTTTGTGTTGTGTAGCTTGTGTACAGCGCTTTGAGAAGCTGCTTATAAAGGCGCTTTATAAAATAAAGTTTATTATTATTATTATTATTATAATTTCTGAATAAATGTTATCTGCAAAAACTAACACTGCAAAAAAATTAACTGTAGTGTATGTCTTATTATTTTTGGTTGCGCCTAAAATCGGCTGCTCTCTTGAGTACGTACTCATTTAAATAAGTAAATACTTGACAAACTCTAATTAAGTATGTTCTCATATGAATGTGTGTTATAAATAAAATCTTTTTCCATGCTACATTCGCCATGTGATGTACCAGCATCAGTTATCTCCATTCACAAATCTTCTCCCATGGCCTTATATGGTATAGTAAAGTGTCCATCGAATGCCCACTTCAAAATCCATCCAGAAGTAGGTCACCCAGTCATTTATAAGTACTGAGAAATCGGGCATACTGCTTTTGTCACATACTTCATACTTTTGTTTCTCACCTTCTATATGGCAGGAAAGGATGTGGTTTTGCTGCCAGCATTTGTATTGTTTTTTTCTCAGTATAAATATCTGAATATTATTTAATCATGATACTTTATATATACTTGAGAACAAGAATTGTCTTGTTTTTAAAAAAAAAATAGTTTGTGCTTAAAACAAGATAAGAAAAATATCTGCCAGTGGGGTAAGACTTAATTCAAGTTCAAGTTATTTTCTAATATATATTTTATTTGTTTTAAACTTAAACTCCATTGATTTTTAACATTTATTAAAAAAACATCCGAGCATAATATCTTGGGTAATTTTGCTTATCAAGTAACTGTATCTCGATTAAAGAATTCAAGACAAACAACTTGCAGACATTCTGGGTTTTTTTGCAGTTTACTTGAAGTTCTTGAAATTTACACAATCCTGCTGTGTGTTAAATTTTATATTCCATGTCTCTCAATATGAAAACACATAATTATAACAGGATGAAACCCATATGATGTCATGTTAACTCCTCAAAGGGATTGTTCACTCAGAATACATTATAAATCACTCTTTCAGCCCAGAAGATAAATCATAAATTAGCCTAGAAAATTGCACCTTTTAACTTTCGTCGGTCTTAGTATACGATGTAACTACAGAAGAGTCAAGTTTTAAATAGGAAAAATAGAAACTCTTTGGTTATTATTTAGCGCAATGCTAAGGGTCTAATCAGATTCAATGGATTATGCTTAGCTATGCTGAAAGTGGTAGCCCCAGACCCAGAGATCAGCTGAATGCATTCCAAAATGGTAAAAATAAAATGTTTAACTCTAAGGGAATTATATTAAACCCATGATTTACTCCCCCCAAGCTGTCCGAGTTGCATATATCCATCGTTTTTCAGACAAACACATTTTCAGATATTTTAGAAAATGTTTTAGATCTTTCAGTTGATTAAATGTAATGTTACGGGGTCCACCCATAGTCCACGACCTTCAAGTCCAAAAAAAGTGCGTCCATCCTTCACAAATTAAGTCCAAACGGCTCCAGGATAATAAACCAAGGTCTTCTGAGGGTAATCCGCGCCGTGTTGTTGTAGAAATATCCATATTTAAAACTGTATTAACGAAAATAAATACCTTCCGGTAGCGCCGCCATCTTAGACTCCTCTGTATTCAGTAGAGAGTATTAGCGTAGTGTGCGCACTTTTCTTAGTGACGTATGACAAATTCGGAGGGCGGGGGCACAGAGCAGCAGCAGAGTAGCCTCCATAGGCTGCGTAAGCTCTCATCCTGAATGCGGACGAGACTAAGATGGCGGCGCTACCGAAAGGTTATTATTTTCGTTAATAAAGTTTTAAATATGGATATTTCTACAATAACACCGCACGGATTACCCTCAGAAGACCTTTGTTTATCATCCTGGAGCCGTTTGGATGTAATTTGTGAAGGATGGACGCACTTTTTTGGACTTGAAGGTCGTGGACTATGGGTGGACCCCGTAACATTACATTTAATCAACTGAAAGATCTAAAATATTTTCTAAAATATCTGAAAATGTGTTTGTCTGAAAAACGATGGACATATGCAACTCGGACAGCTTGGGGGTGAGTAAATCATGGGTTTACTATAATTTTTGGCCGAACTATCCCTTTAAATTAGTGAGAGTGAAGGGAGAAAACGCACCAGGTTCCAAAACAAAGGCTTAGGTCTGAAAACGCCCTTAAACTCAGTCGGCCTCATACTCATTTTTCTCATTCAAAATCTTTTTTTCACAGCCTCACGAAGGAGAGCATCATTGATGTTGAGGCCGTGGTGAAGAAGGTGGACCAGAAAATCGAAAGTTGCTGTCAGCAGGATGTGGAGCTTCATGTGGAGAGGGTAAACATTTGACAAATCTTTTTTTGAACTGAACTAAACGGCCTGAATGTTGAAAAGGACACATTTCTTATGAAACAATGTTGGATCTTTATGACCACACAGACAGATCTGTGCAGATATTTAAGGTTTTGGCAATTTTTATTCTTATGCTGTAAACATAAAAATTATAACACACCTTCTCGTTCTCTGTTTGTGTCAGATCTTTGTGATCAGCCAATCTGAAGCCAGACTTCCCCTGCAGCTTGAGGACGCCGTGAGGCCAGAAGGAGAAGGAGATGAGGTGAGAAATGAATGGGGCAAACACATAGACTGTAAAAAAATATGGACGTAGTGTCCGTGACGTCATCCATAGGTTTGTAAAGAGATTTTTTTTAAGCCAATAGTAGGCAGTGCCTGCCGTCACCATTTTGGCTGCGTGTCACCACAAATTACTCGCGGATAACCGAAAATGGATAAAGAAGCAGACGTGGGTGAAGCTGAGGTGACTGGTTACAGAAACCACGCCCGCCTAGCTCGACTCTAGTGACAGCAGTGGCAGTTCACCCATCACTCAAGTGGCCACGCCCTTAATTTATATTAAGACATAATATAATTTAAACAGATGAGTTACAAAACAATTCACACACTCACAGTTGTCATGAAGCTATATAGACCAAAAACTCTTTTTGTACCAGCCTGTAAACATTATTTTCTACTGTAAGTTGGCATTTTAACATGGAGGTCTATGGGAAATGACTCCCTTTTGGAGCCAGCCTCTAGCAGCCTGTCAGTGAATTGCCGTTTAAGTCACTTCCGTATTGGCTTCATCAGAGAGATAAGAAGGTTGCCCTTCGGTCATACAGTTAAGATGATGTCATTGTTGTGGGTTAAGGGTCATGTATAGGCAAAGACAGAATTTTCTGAATTGCAAAATCTGTGTTATTCTGTGAAATTAATTAAATTATGGTAAAATGCGTTAAGTGAATGTGATTGTCCTGTGCCCTTACTGGTTGCTGAAAGCTTTAAAAAAAATGACAATTTAATAATGAATTCCTATTGTGTTATTAAATGTCTTAACTCTTTTTAAAATGAGCATTTTTATTTAATATTTTGAATTGTTAAAATATATTTCAGCACACTGCACTGTAAAAATTATTTGCTTGCTTAATTTTTTTAGTTGAATCAACACTATATTTTATGAGTTATAACAATTCATCTATAGTCAAGATGAATAATAATAATTTTATAGTAAAAACAAGTCAATTTCAAGTTTGCTGTAATAAGTTGACATAACATATTAAGTTAAACAATTTCAACTAGGGATGTACCGATACTGGTATCGGGTATCGGCCTCGATACCACATTTTCTAAAGTACTCGTACTCGTTAAAAGTCCACCGATACCTGGAATCGATACCACGGTCTGAGAAATGTCTATGTTTGAGCGGCGTGTAAGGGGTTAATGGCTCTTGTGTTATCCAAAGAGGCAGAGTTTACAACAAACTGGAAAACTAGTCCTTTGTTTTTTTTGTTAAATTATATGACTAAAGCTGTTACCTGTAAATTTAAATCATGTTTTTTTATTAAGTACTCTGTATGGGTATCGGCAAGTACTGAAATGCAAGTACTCGTACTCGTATTCCAAAAAAGTGGTATCGGTGCATCCCTAATTTCAACTTAAGTTAAGTTAGTTGGTTTGACAAAAATTTAGCATTTTTTACAAAGCTGTTTCAAACAGTCTGCGCACACAGTATACATAGCCTTCTTCAGAAAAGCAGCATGGCAGTATTTCATTGAGATCACAGCCTCCTACTGTGCTGATGTTGGTTTAGTATATTCATGGTAAAACAAACCAACTGCAGTTGTTGTCCAGGAGTTCAGGGATTTCTCAGCATTAGTCAGATTATGCTTGATTCTTATCAGCTCGGTCTGATAGAATTTTATTGAGGTGGGTCGATTAACCTTTTTATCAGCTCATTTCAGCTCTGTAGCTTCTGTGGGCTTCAATGAAGAAAGATAAATCTAAACATTTAGGGGCATTGGTGCAGACCTTTAAGAGGGAAAGTGTTTGTTTGTTGACTTTAGTTTGAAATATATATGTTTTAATCTTGGTCTTTACCTGATGCAACACAACAGGCTTCTCACATCAAGTTATTTTTACTGTTGAAGCTAAAACCACTACCACATGAAAGAACAGCCAAGCACAACCAATCATTGCGGTCCGGCAGAAACTTTGTATCTCAATATTTCATGATTTTTATTTCATAAAAATTATTACTATTGGTCACCCTGTATGCCTCTCTGTGGGTTTGGAAATATTTCACCAATAAAGGCCTGGTTTCACAGACAAGGCTAAGCTAAAGCCAGGACTAGGCCTCAGTTAAATTAAAGGGATAGGTCACCCAAAAATTAAAATTTTGTCATAATTTACCCACTTTCATGTTGTTACAGTCCTGTATAAATTTCTTTGTTCTGATGAACCCGAAGGAAGATATTTTGAGAAATGTTTGTAACCGAACCGTTTGTGAGCCCCATTCACTTCCATAATAGTATAAAAGAATACTATAGTGAATGGGGCTCACGGATGGTCTGATTACGAACATTCCTTAAAATATCTTCCTTCTGGTTCATCAGAACAAAGAAATTTAACAAAATAACAAAATAACAGAATTTTCATTTATTGGTGACGTATCCCTTTAAAGCAACACTATGTAGTTTCCATGTAAAAATGACTTACAGCTCCCCCATGCGGTTGAAAAGCGCAACAGTGCCTGGTATCAGAAACTCTTCTGCAGGCAAGGGGAGGGGCGGGGCTGTGTGGTCTGCCCTCCACCGCCACTTTCAGAGTGTGCTTGTAGCAGTTAGGGGGTTGCTCAGGTTGCAGCAACAGTAAAATTTGTCCAGTTAAAAGTTGTTCTATCACTGAAATAATTTAGAGACATTATTTAAAGGTAAAAAACTACAGTGTGTTGCTTTAAGATGTTTAAGCATCTATTATAAACATGCCTTTAGAGGAAGACGCTACTGGGGGTTATCTTGAGACAAATCAATGTCACTGGAATATGTTAAGATCTGTCAGTGCCAGTTAGTTTTAGTTGAGATAACTCAAATTTGTCTTAGTCTTAAAGCAACACCAAAGAGTTTTTTTTACCTTAAAATAACGTTTCCAAAAAAGTTTCAGTGGTTCATCCACTCAAAACAGGGTGAATGGCACTTTCACATTCGCTTTGCAGCCCTCTATCGGCCAAAACCGCACTAAAGAAGTTTCCAACCGTCGGGTAGTGGTCCTGTAGTTCGAGTGAAAACTACAAAAACTTGCTTTACGGCAGACCAACAATCCAATCAGAGCCAGCTATGCTGCAGTATTTACGACAGTGCTAATGAACAATTACGCTTCTAACCTGTAGGGGGAGCAAAGATCAATAACTCTTTAGTGTTGCTTTAAGCCTTGTCTTTGAAACCAGAACCAATCAATTAACAATTATTTAGCACTAAAGATATTTTATACTTATAAGATACGTCAATGCTATTAATACGTTTTGGAGAGATTGCAACAGTCTACTGCTTGAGCAAGACCTGGAGATGTCGCAAACATGAAGTCGCCATGACGTGACTTTCTTAAATAGACTTTGCTGCGTCTAAAAGCTTTAAAATGCTGCCTTCGAGGTAGCATTATAAGGCAGGAAAGGCCAAATCTAGTTTTTGGTTTTCTTCCTGTCTCCTGAGATACCCATTGTCTTGTCTCAGAATTTTATGCGTGTTTGTGTGGGGAATTTGATTTGGTCGAGCCTGGTCGAGTTCGAAAAAATAAAATGTCGGCCAAGAAAGAGTCTGAAGCACAAATTTAGTGTTTTATTTTCACTTTTTACACCTTTTAACTGAATTTCTAATGAGAAATTAGTATTGTAGTTTTCAAATATGCAATTAGTTATGTCAAAGGTGCTCTTTATTTAGATTTTAAACTTAGATTTTGTTACGCTGCCTATAAAGGCTGTCCGAATGTGTTTCCCAGAGCTTCCTTCATGCTGCTAAAGTCATGAGGCAGTGATGTAACAAATCAGCTGCCTAAGCTTTCCGACACAGCCTTAGTTATAGCTGTGTTAAACTGTTCAACTTTTCACATGGTATACGATTAGGTAAACAGTTGAAATGTATTGTTTTTTTCTGTGTAATCATCAAGACCTTTTCTGTTTCTCTTTCAGGAAGGCAGAGCCACAGTCAACCAGGACACTAGACTGGACAACCGAGTTATTGATCTGAGAGTAAGCTTGTATCTATCTCTATTTATTCAGAATAAAAACTTTGGCTTTCCAGGCTTCTCTTCTGCAGTATCGCTTTGTTCAGATTCATAAGGTTCTGAAACGAGTAACGTTCCCAAATGAACCTTCAAATTTCTAAAGCTTCTACAAGGCTGTTTTTGTGACACTTGTGTCTGTGTGAACCTCTGAAAACTTGTCTGCCATCACACCTTTTAACAAACAGTGAAGCAATAAACGGTTTCCAGCAGTGGCAGTCTTAGTTCTGCGTACCCACAAACACACCGTTCTGTGGCACCTTGTTTCCCACACACCAAGTTAGATTGAAATCTGGCAGCACTATAGGTGTCACACTGCACCTTGCTCTACGCCAATGGCTCGGTTTTAAGTTCCAGAAAGTGAATGTTGAAATCTGTGAGTGTGAGGCGGGGGAGTCAAACCACAGGACAACAGCTTAATGTGTACTCTCGGTTTTTTAAGTCTCACGTACATGGGGTGATGCACGAGGTTCATTTCTCCACGCCCCCGGTGAGAGGTGTGAGATTGCCTACAGCAACTTGCCTGTTTACGCACACTCCACTGATAACATCTTTGCATATTAACTGTACAATCACTCGAGCGCACAAGCAAGTCACACACTGTTCTTAAGGCGCATCCCCGACACTGATAACTCTGTATGACTTTTTGATGTTAGTGAGGTGATGAGTAGTGATGTCATATCTAGATTATTTCATATTTTTAGCAGAACAAAAAATTTGTGGGTTTGATTCCCGTGCATCTCATTATCTTTTAATAAAATGTAAAACTTAAATGCAGTTTGGAGTCACTTTGTAGAAAAGCGTCTGCCAAATACATATATGCTATTTTTTATTTCTAAAGCAGCAGTGTTTAAGAGCTAAACAATGTTTTCTGGTTCCAGTTTAGATGATGTTTTTTATGGGTTCCTGTCTAACAGGTCTTAAATAAAACAACAAAAACAACAACAAAAGAATGTAGTAAAATGAAAGCGACAGAGGAAAAAGATGACGTACAGTCTTGTTCAAAATAATAGCAGTACAATGTGACTAACCAGAATAATCAAGGTTTTTAGTATATTTTTTATTGCTACGTGGCAAACAAGTTACCAGTAGGTTCAGTAGATTCTCAGAAAACAAATGAGACCCAGCATTCATGATATGCACGCTCTTAAGGCTGTGCAATTGGGCAATTAGTTGAATTAGTTGAAAGGGGTGTGTTCAAAAAAATAGCAGTGTGGCATTCAATAACTGAGGTCATCAATTTTGTGAAGAAACAGGTGTGAATCAGGTGGCCCCTATTTAAGGATGAAGCCAACACTTGTTGAACATGCATTTGAAAGCTGAGGAAAATGGGTTGTTCAAGACATTGTTCAGAAGAACAGCGTACTTTGATTAAAAAGTTGATTGGAGAGGGGAAAACCTATAAAGAGGTGCCAAAAATGATAGGCTGTTCAGCTAAAATGATCTCCAGTGCCTTAAAATGGAGAGCAAAACCAGAGAGACGTGGAAGAAAACGGAAGACAACCATCAAAATGGATAGAAGAATAACCAGAATGGCAAAGGCTCAGCCAATGATCACCTCCAGGATGATAAAAGACAGTCTGGAGTTACCTGTAAGTACTGTGACAGTTAGAAGACGTCTGTGTGAAGCTAATCTATTTTCAAGAATCCCCCGCAAAGTCCCTCTGTTAAAAAAAAGGCATGTGCAGAAGAGGTTACAATTTGCCAAAGAACACATCAACTGGCCTAAAGAGAAATGGAGGAACATTTTGTGGACTGATGAGAGTAAAATTGTTCTTTTTGGGTCCAAGGGCCACAGGCAGTTTGTGAGACGACCCCCAAACTCTGAATTCAAGCCACAGTACACATTGAAGCATGGAGGTGCAAGCATCATGATATGGGCATGTTTCTCCTACTATGGTGTTGGGCCTATTTATCGCGTACCAGGGATCATGGATCAGTTTGCATATGTTAAAATACTTGAGGAGGTCATGTTGCCCTATGCTGAATAGGACATGCCCTTGAAATGGTTGTTTCAACAAGACAATGACCCAAAACACACTAGTAAACGGGCAAAGTCTTGGTTCCAAACCAACAAAATTAATGTTATGGAGTGGCCAGCCCAATCTCCAGACCTTAATCCAATTGAGAACTTGTGGGGTGATATCAAAAATGCTGTTTCTGAAGCAAAACCAAGAAATGTGAATGAATTGTTAAAGAATCATGGAGTGAAATAACAGCTGAGAGGTGCCACAAGTTGGTTGACTCCATGCCACACAGATGTCAAGCAGTTTTAAAAAACTGTGGTCATACAACTAAATATTAGTTTAGTGATTCACAGGATTGCTAAATCCCAGAAAAAAAAATGTTTGTACAAAATAGTTTTGAGTTTGTACAGTCAAAGGTAGACACTGCTATTTTTTTGAACACACCCCTTTCAACTAATTGCCCAATTGCACAGCCTTAAGAGCGTGCATATCATGAATGCTGGGTCTTGTTTGTTTTCTGAGAATCTACTGAACCTAATGGTAACTTGTTTGCCACGTAGCAATAAAAAATATACTAAAAACCTTGATTATTCTGGTTAGTCACATTGTACTGCTATTATTTTGAACAAGACTGTACCAAGGTCTATTAATGGTGGTGTCGGTATCACTTGCGTATCATTTTCCATGATAATTTGTATCAAGGTAGTTTACTAGAATTTCGCAACAGATCAAATGCATGTACTTTCATTTTAAGCCCCAAAAGCCCCGTTTAGGGGTTTTTAATGTGGTTAGGTGGTTGAAACGGATAACAGAAGCAGAGCTTCTTTAGTAAAGATCTCCATGGCAATCATAACTTTGTTGTTTTTCACAAGTATTTCTAGCGACTTTTCAACTCGAAAGCGAATCTGAAGCTAATTGAATAAATAAGAGCTCCAGAATATTGATGTCGAGCCTGATTGTTTCTCAAGGATTTAGGCAAGCTTACTACGTGTGGAGAATTGTGGAGAAAGAGGAAACTCGGGTCATCTGGGAGTCATCTGATTTATGGGAAACGCAGGCGGAGAAACTCAGCGTTTTCAATAGCTGTTGTGGTTGTGAGCATTTGAAGGCTTTGATTGTTACGGAAGATTGATTTTGCGAGTACTGTGCCCTTTGGACTCTTAAGAAGATTTTTCTATCTCTCAAAAATTACCAGAATGTGTTCAGCTGCAGGGGCCATTCGTATTATAACTCTTAATTTTTATGTTTTCTGAAGGAGCTAAGTGGTGCTTGTCGATGTAAAAGTTGGCTACAGTGATGCCAAAGTGATGTTGGGTGCTTGCATCCCAAGACCATTACCAAATCTCTGAAATTGTGTTATTTGATAAATATACCCCCGGTTTCACAGGCAAGGCATAAGGCTAGTTCTAGACTAAAACAAAAATACACCAGGGGCCGGTTGCATAAACCTTTAAGACTAGTCTTAAAAGTTAGCCATTAATTTTTTTCTTCAAGACTGATCATAACTGTTTTAAGTATGTTACATAGAAAGGTAGATTGGTTTAATTTAAATCCAAATAATAAGACTGATTAGCCCTAACTAATTGCTAGTTAGTCAGAATCCTTCTTAAGACGCAGTCTTAAAGTCACGGCTATGTTTATGCAACCGGCCACAGTAGCATACTTTTCTAGGTTATGTCATAATCGTTTTTAAATCCATGCCCGGATTTTCCAAAATGTCGCCAAGCACCGCAAAAACAGCCGAATAATAAATGAAAAGGATTCCAAGCAACATTTCATCATATTTTATCAGACGTCACAAAACAATTCCAAGAAATAATATTATTGAGAATGAGAAGTCATTAATCAAGGGGAACTCGCAGGAAGACACAGGAAAGCAAAAATAGGTCAAAAGTTCGTCATCAGACAGACTATTTTCTCATCTTGTCTAAGTAGGCATATACACTTACCTAAAGGATTACTAGGAACACCTGTTCAATTTCTCATTAATGCAATTATCTAATCAACCAATCACATGGCAGTTGCTTCAATGCATTTAGGAGTGTGGTCCTGGTCAAGACAATCTCCTGAACTCCAAACTGAATGTAAGAATGGGAAAGAAAGGTGATTTAAGCAATTTTTAGCGTGGCATGGTTGTTGTTGCCAGACCGGCTAGTCTGAGTATTTCTCAATCTGCTCAGTTACTGGGATTTTCAAGCACAATCATTTCTAGGGTTGAAAAGAATGGTGTGAAAAGGGCAAAACATCTATTATGCGGCAGTCCTGTAGGCGAAAATGCCTTGTTGATGCTGGAGGTCAGAGGAGAATGGGCCGACTGATTTAAGCTGATAGAAGAGCAACTTTGACTGAAATAACCACTCGTTACAACCAAGGTATGCAGCAAAGCATTTGTGAAGCCACAACATGCACAACCTTGAGGCAGATGGGCTACAACAGCAGAAGACCCCACCGTGTACCACTCATCTACACTACAAATAGGTTAAAGAGGCTACAATTTGCACAAGCTCACCAAAATGGGACCGTTGAAGACTGGAAAAATGTTGCCTGGTTTGATGAGTCTCGATTGCTGTTGAGACATTTAGATGGTAGAGTCAGAATTTGGTGTAAACAGAATGAGAACATTGGTCTATCATGCCTTGTTACCACTGTGCAGGCTGGTGGTAGTGATGTAATGGCGTGGGGGATGTTTTCTTGGCACACTTTAGGCCCCTTATAGTGCTTTTCCATTGCATAGTACCCCACGGTACCAAACGTGATGCGAAAACACTGTAGGTCACTGATTGGTCTGAGAGAAGCGTCATCACTATAATGTAAATATTAGCTTTAGCTTACTGCTAGCTTGCGTTGTCTCAAGCAAACATGTTGTTATCTGTGTTCTGCTATAAGTTTCCAAACACCCTTTTAGCGATGAAAAACATCCACAGGTTGAGAATCCGGGACACCATAACAGTTTTTTCCAGACTTGCAGTTTGTGGCGGCACATTCGCGACGTGCACGTCCGCATTATATATGCTTAAATGCAACTTGAATGAGGCTCAGTGGAGCGCCGTCGACTGACGCCACGGGTCGGGTGTTTGAACAGAAACTGTGAGACATGTGCAAACATCTATTTGTGGTGGCCAATTTTAATTTTGTGGCAAACTGAGAAATAAATGAATGTATGGGAATGTACAACAACGCTCTCACTTGTATGATGTCACAGCAGTAGGCAGCGTAAATATAACGACACGCCTATAATCCCTCCCACTCCGAAGTGATACTAAACTCGATGGAAAAGCTAACCACGCCAAAGTGAGGTGAGCTGACCCGACCCAAACTAAACTAAACCGTGGGGTACTATGCAATGGAAAAGCGCCAATAGTGCCAAATGGGCATCGTTTAAATGCCACATCCTACATGAGGATTGTTTCTGACCATGTCCATCCCTTTATGATCACTATGTACCCATCCTCTGATGGTTACTTCAAGCAGGATAATGCACCATGTCACAAAGCTCAAATCATTTCAAATTGGTTTCTTGAACATGACAGTGAGTTCACTGTACTAAAATGGCCCCCACAGTCACCAGATCTCAACCCAATAGAGCATCTTTTGGATGTGGTGGAACGGGAGCTTCGTGTCCTGGATGTGCATCCCACAAATCTCCATCAACTGCAAGATGCTATCCTATCAATATGGGCCAACATTTCTAAAGAACGCTTTCAGCACCTTGTTGAATCAATGCTACGTAGAATTAAGGCAGTTCTGAAGGCGAAAGGGGGTCAAACACAGTATTATTTTGGTGTTCCTAATAATCCTTTAGGTGAGTGTGTAGCCTGTTTGTTGTTGTATTGAGAGTATGTTGTGCATTGAATTTTTTCTGTTAAATTATAATTATAAACAACTGTTTTTGCATGTCTGGCTCAAAGCATAAAGAAGGAATGCATTCTGGTATAAAAAAGTCATGTTCCTTAACTGTTTTATAAAGAATCTATAAGATTAGAGATATCACTTACGCTCATAGCACCGGTTTCGCGTTGTGAGTGTTTTTTTTGGGGGGGGGGGGGGGTATGGGGTTTGTGATTATGAGCAATAATAATAGTGACAGGTGTCTTAGCAACCACCACTAGTAACAAAAAGAGGTCTTTGAAGATCTTCTCCAAAACCACTGAGCACTGAGATGTGTTATGTTGTCATGAGTCTCATTGACATCATCATCTGACACACGTGAACAAGTTGTAAAACATGTGTACTACCCTTTTTTCTCTTATAGACCACCACCAGCCAAGCCATTTTCCGGCTGCAGTCGGGTGTATGTCAGCTCTTTAGAGACACACTCATCAACAAGGGCTTTGTGGAGATCCAGACTCCCAAAATCATCTCTGGTACGACCATCACTCTGTTTACACTTTCTCTTTCTGTTGACTCTTCATATCTTCAAATAAAGCTCTGAGCAGAAAGCTGCTTTTTAAACACGGGATGAAATCAAAATTGAAATTGACTTGCCTAATAAATATCCCAGTTCTTATTGTGTGCATGATATTGGTAAATATGAAAACCACCAAAACAGTCCATTATTGAAAATGTAATTTTGTCTGCCTTAGAAATTATTTTCCTGCTTATGAAACCAATACCAAACAGGCGGAGAAAAATAAACTAAGCAAATAATATCACGACTACTGTAAACTGTAAAATGGTCAAAAATGTCTGTCATTGTGGAAAAGGTCCTAATATGTATAATTTAGGCACATATATGTATACATTTGGTACCAGTGTGTAACTTTGAAGCACTCTTTGGGACCAATATGAACCTCTGAGGTACTAATATGAACTCTTTAGGTGTACTTTGTGATAGGGTACCACCCCAGTGACAGCTGGGGAGCATTTTTGACCTTTTTTTTGACAATGTGTTGATCTGTCTAATGATCTAAATGTGATCCGATCCCAATTAATACAATTGGGAAGAAAACTCCAACAACAACTGGAAATTCAGTTTTTCACTTATAATTGACACCTTCATTAAAGTTTGAGTCTAACACGTTTCTGTATGTCAAGGACGTTTTGCTTTGAAATGACATTGGGTAAGGTAAATAATGATTCAATTTTCATTTTTTTTTTGTGCGTGTGGACCATTCTCACGGAGTAAGCGAGATGTCATAAAGCAAATGATCTTGTCTCCACGTTCATTCTCAGTATCTGTATTCACGGCGGCTGGGACAGAATAGAACAGGTCTTATCTGTGTCCTCACACGACGGGCCTTCTGAATGAATTCCTGCTCGCGCTGTCCAACTTAGTTTATTGTTCCTTCTCCGCACCTTCAGTCTCGAAAAATTTCAATTTCAAGGATTGATACTTTTTCATTTCAGTGGTTAAAAAGAGAGCGACACTGTCAAAACATTGGCTGAAGAAAAAGTGGTGTTTATGAAGGAGATACGTACCCAATCACTGATAAGAGTCCATGTTAAAACTCTTGAGATTATGGTACTATCGAATCTTTTGGGATTCATGAGCAGAGCGGTATTTGTAAAGGGTTTTGGGCCCGGTTCTATCGACTGGACTCGAGCACTGTGCAAATTGATAAGGTTTCTTTGTCCTTAAAGGGACAGCTAACCCCAAAATTAATACGTTTAGGTAATGATTTACTTAAGTGTATGCTATTCCAAACCCCTGTAATATTCTTACAATGCTAATCCAAACTGTTAGATTGCTTCAAAAGACTTGGATATAGTGTAGGATTAATTCAGGATTTGGAAATGATAGTGTAATGTAAATGTAAATATAAACTTTATATTCATTTAGATATATATTTATTATTGAATATGCCGTTGCCGCAGCTGGTGCTCTGTTTTGCGGTAATGACATTGCTCAAACGCTTCATCTGTCCCTTAAATAAGCTCCATTTTTAGTCCACCAATGATTTTAAAGCGAAGAAATGACGTCAAGTTCTCTGCTGCTACAACACCACCTATAAACAAGCCTCACTATTGTGTTTACGTGGTTTTCGCTGAAAAGGAAAACCGTTACTTTCGCTTCCTCCACACCTCGATCGGCCAATCATGAGCTAGCACCGTGACGTACGTTACAATTTAAAGTTTGCCGCCTTTCTTGCGATCCCCTGCCCTGAAAACAGAACATAACATGATTTGTTATGTTCTTTCACTAAAACCACACTGCATCCGGTGCACACACCCAGCTGTATGTGCCCCATCAGAACAAAATGTTCGTTTTGACCATACTTCTGCAAAAATAATCATCACATCACATGTCCTTTTTAATTTGTGTTGTTACCTAAGACCAAAATATATGTTGTTGTGTTTTTAATAGCTGCCAGTGAAGGAGGAGCCAACGTCTTTACGGTGTCCTACTTCAAAACAAGTGCATACCTGGCCCAGTCACCTCAGCTCTACAAGCAGATGTGTATTTGTGCTGACTTTGAAAAAGTCTTCTGTGTCGGCCCAGGTAAAGATAAAAACAGCTGCAGGTGATGTCTACAGCATGTCATGTCCGCAGGAACTGGATACATACTAATAACAAAAGCCAGAGATATTTAAATGTGCGGTATAGGTGGCCCAAATTTGGGATTTGTATTTGTTACACAGTGAGTCTGCACATAAAATCATCCTACATATATAACCTTGATATCTTCAATATTGACTCTCATGTCAAAGATTGAAATCAATGAATGAATGAAATCAAACTTTGATGCTCCTAATGTTCGATTATGAGACTTTTTTGGTGCCCACATGCACACAAGGGCCGCTGTTTTCCTTTATAAGTCACCTTCACGTATCTTCACCCTGCCAGTATCATAACAATCTGTATGATTAATAATCACATTGTGCTCGTGGTGTTTTGGCAGACGTAGAAATCCCTCTTCTGCAATGAATAGAGCAAGAATATCAAACATTTTCAGCACAACCATGGGACGTAAACCTCGGCAGAACATAGCTCAGCGGGGACCTCTGCTGATGAAAAGTCACATTGTAGAAACATCATTCGTTTTTTTTTACCTGGGAATGAGCAAAAACAAAGCTTGGTCTGCCTTAGGGCGAGACATTTTTTATGGTCTTGTTGCTTGCGATATGTTGCAATTTTCAATGACAAATGTAGCTACTAGTAATAATACAAACAAAATTTGTATTTTGGAAATTGGTGCTGTACTGCATTTACATTTATGTGTGTTCAAACATGCCTACATGCAGACAATATAGTGACTTATATTTTCATCAGTATGTGTACTGCTTATATTCTACCAATTTAGTTATAACACTACATATGTAAAAAATGTATGCCAAATGTAAAAATAATATTTCAAGTTATGCATAAGTTTGAGATTAACCCCTCTTTAGGCTTAAAGGAAAACTCCATTCATTCCTATGGCTCCAAACAGGGATGAATTTAGAAGCCACCAAACACTTCCATCTTTTCCCTATTTAAAGACTGTTACATGAGTAGTTACACGAGTAAGTATGGTGGCACAAAATAAAACTTTTTATTGGAGCCATAGGAATTAGGGATGCACCGTTACCACTTTTTCATTTCCGATTCCGATACGAGAAAATTTAAGTATCGTCCGATACCGATACCTGCCGATCCAATACTATTTATATTTTTTTTTACAATTTAAATTGCACACACATGCACACACAAAATGTTAAATGTATAGTGCTTTCTGCTACATCTAGTATAATTTCAAATTTAAAAACCAATAATTTAAAAATGATTTATAAGTTACAAGAACATTAGTAGTTATTAATCATGGCAGTGTTTAGGAGAACATATATGTATGTATGTATGATCAAATAAGTATGTTAAATATATTTTCCTTAATTACGCAAAACTGTCACATTAAAAAAGCTTTAGTGTGCAGATGGTTATTTTGCGAAATATGCGTTTAACTGGAAAATGTATGCATATCCGTGTGCTTGATAAGCCCAAATCATCCTGTAGGCTACGGCTTCCTGGGCGCAGAATTAATGCACTTGAATCCTCAGATGGGAATCCTCACACGGCAATGGAAATTTTATTATAACTGTTAAAACGCAAAGAGAATAGATGCTTCCATCCAACAGCTTACTGAGACTTTATAAAATCTTTAAAATAGCCCACAGTTATCGTGTGTGTGTTAATGACGCGTTGCATCCTTCCACTTTACCAGTGGATAAACCCAGTTTGCAAGTAAGTTACAGAGTTTCTGAGAACTTAACTTAAATATCTTTAAATGTGCATTTGTTCCTTCACACGAAGCTGTAGAGTGTATTAGGAAAACTTTGAATACAGCTTGTCAGTAACAACCACAGGTAACGTACATTATCAGAATTGGATTGGTCCTGTTAGTCCGATATCGTGATACAGATCCAATACTTGAATGAACCTTATAGGAATGAATAGGGCTAGGCTAAATGCTAACACATTGAAGAAGCGCTGTACAAAGAATAAAAGTGCACGCGTTGTAAAAGATAGGTATGTATTAATTCATCTAAGTTGAGGTAAGAACATAGTAAAATATTGAAAAACGGTGGTGTTTTCCTTTAAGGCTAGTCCTAAACTAAATCGCATGTTTGAGCTGTCTCAACTGAAAATAACTCACTGACAGATCTTAAAATATGCCAGTGCCATTGATTAAGGCATGTTTATGAAAGATGCTTAAACATCTAACACCTAGTCCTTGCTTTAGCTAAGTATTGTCTGTGAATTCAGCCCTGAGACTAAAATGCATTCTTACAACTAAATATGTTGTTGTTTTGTTTTATTTTTTTCTAGTTTTCCGGGCTGAGGATTCCAACACTCATCGCCACTTGACAGAGTTTGTTGGTCTGGATATTGAGATGGCCTTCAGTTATCATTATCATGAGGTCATTGACTCTATCACTGATACCATGGTTCAGATTTTTAAGGGACTCCGTGACCGGTAAGGAACAGTTTGAACATGCCTTAGTTGGTAACATGAATTTCACCAGAAAATTCTGATGTTATTTATTCAAGTGGAAGAAATGGCAGTGGGTTATTGTGTGTTATCAAAGTGAGGATATTTACTGCCATCTAGTGGTATGCAGGTACCAGAAGTTGTGGATTGCTTTGTGGTTAAAACACCTTGGTCTGACTTTTCTTATATCAGCGCCATTTGTTTGTCTCAAGATGCACACCAGTATTATTATTTGTAAGGTTTATTTGTAAAAACTATTTAAATGTCCTAATATAACCAAGGCCTATTCCTGGATTAATCTAAATCCTGTCCGGGAAACTGCCCATAAAAACTAAGATTAAAATCAATTGTATTTATTTTATAATTGTAAACTTGTATGCTAATATTATTTTTTGTGCAACACATTTGCATTTATGCATTTGACAGACACTTTTGTACAAAGCTACTTACAGTGCATTACAAGGTTTACATTTATCCTTATGTGTGTTCCCTCGGAACTGAACCCGTGACCGTTGCGGTATTAACACAATGCTCTTCCAATTGAGCTACAGGAACACCAAAAAAGAAAATATTGAAGAGTCTTCACACAGCCTTTTTATAATGACAGTTTTATTGTAACCCACATCTGTTACAAAATTACTATAAGTATATAAAATATATGTTTATATATGTATATTAAAATATAACTTTAAAATGGGTAAGGGACAAAAATGGTTTGGCAAGATGAGAAATTCGAAAATCTTTTCATAAACTTGTTTTAAAAGCATGCATGAGGTATATTTCAATGCACATAGTGTATTTATGTTGATTTTATGCAATAAAAAAATCACATTTGCACCATTTTCTTGAAAGTTAAGACTGAATGGACCTGAAAATGTCAAATTGTGTAACTGCCAATTGCGCCAAAGAATGAAAAAAATTACATATTTTATCCACCTTGATGGCATGTACGCGTAATAATAAAAAGTCATTTTAAAATATCACACGAAAATGCATTTGATTAGTTATTACTGAATTTTATTAGAAATTTGAATGCATTTTTGTAATATTTGTCCTGATATATGCTGAAAACAGCTCTGATTTCGAAATAATCTTTGACAAATGATATAAACAAGTATGTAAAAAAATCATATTACACTAAACTAGACTATATTTTATTCCACTTTTTTATGAAAATATTTTTATTTTCATTTAAAAAATATTAGTTACACCAATTGACACGGACCGGTTACACCACATTGACATTTTTGCAATTATCCCCCAAATATTCTTTTAAAATGAAAATAAACCCAGAAAACTTAGACTTGGTCCTCAAAAAAGAATGTATGCAAGTAATCTATAAATTTATTTAGAAATTTTAACCCTTGTTCATTTAATTGAACCATACAGAAAAATAACTGGCGTCACGTCTTTGACCCAAATACATAAATGTTGAAATTACGGTTTGTTTCTCTCATATGACTTTATAACAACAATTGCATTATACAGCTTGAGACTTGTATGGTATTTGTATTAAGTATGTTGCTAGAGTTATGGTACTTTTCTGTACTTTTTGGAGCTTGACCATGTTGGAAATGCACCCCGTTTTATGCTAATTTTCAGTCATTTATTCAGACATACATTTATTTTTATTCTAGACATATATATTCTTTCTTATCCTAACTCCTGTGATGTTGATGCACACCACAGGTTCCAGACAGAGATCCAGACCGTGAATAAGCAATACCCCAGTGAGCCCTTCAAGTTTCTGGAGCCCACGCTGAGGCTGGAGTTTCAGGAGGCTGTGGCCATGCTCAAAGCTGCTGGGGTGGAAATGGGAGATGAAGATGATTTAAGGTAAGTTGTGGCGCTTTTTGACAAAACCTTGAGAATTTTGAGTTGACGGTGCATTTGTTACAGACTGTGTTATATGCCTTAAATATTTATTTGGGTCTTCCTCAGCACACCTAATGAAAAACTGCTCGGACGTCTTGTAAAGGAGAAGGTAAAATACATCTTTTGAAAAGAATTGCTTGTGTAATGTTTGTGTACCACTTTGAAACATCGACTGCAGGTCAGATAAGGTCAAAATTTAATGAATGAATTTTGATTTTTTTTAAGTTAGACATACTCCGATTTTTCTAATACAAAGCTTTCTCCTTGTCCACTCTGATCATCTAAAAAAGGATTTGTTTGTACAACAGGTTTTGGTGCAATAACTGTTAATACAAAAGTGGCCAAATTGTTTTACAATATTTGCTATTAATGTCCCATCAGTTTAGATTAAACCATCTAAATATGAGGTTCAAAGTAATAAATGGACAAATCACAAATAATTTGGAGCCAATCAGAGCAGAGCTCATTATTATTATTCATGACCATTTAAAATAGGGCAAAAATAGACCATTTCATTCAAAGGACAAATCCAAGGGTTGTAAATGGACATGTAAAACATTTCTGGATATTTTTTGCACTTAATAAAGTTTACATACCTTCTATGTAAACTCAAGAACAATTTAACAGATTATTGTAAAGGAAAACCACACAATCTTTGAATATACAAAAAAAATGCATACAAAAACAAAAGCAAATAAATAATAAATTATGCATTGACTATAGTTTTATCTGTTATTAATATTTGTTGTTCCTCTTTTGTTGGATATATTTTGTAGTCATTGTCCTGGCTATGCCTTTATAAATTTTGCACATTTGCTGTTTGTAATTTCTTGCCAAGCCTCCATAAACTCTTCTCAAAGCTGAGCTTCAGTTTATTCCCCAAACACACCAATGCATACATATTTTATAATCCATCTTTATTAAAATATTTGAATAAAGAGCAAACATATCAATTGAACATCACTTTCTGCCACTACTGTAAATGTAATCTATATTCTACAAACATGCAAAAATATAGTCTCCTTTAATTTAAATACACCTTGCTTGTGTGTGTGTTTATTTAGTATGATACTGACTTCTATGTGCTGGATAAATACCCCCTGGCAGTGAGGCCGTTCTACACCATGCCTGACCCCAACAATCCTGTAAGTGTTTTAAGAACCTAAACCCAAAGTCTTCAGATGCTACATATACTTCATAACAAACCTCTTCCTCCCCCTGCAGAAATACTCAAACTCTTATGACATGTTTATGAGAGGAGAAGAGATCCTGTCTGGAGCCCAGAGAGTCCACGATGCCCAGCTGCTGACTGAAAGGGCAATGCACCATGGCATCGGTAACAATAGCTCAGTACACAATAACTGTCTTTCAAAACCTAGGCTGTGTTCGAAAACGCAGGCGAGGCGAGTAGTATGTCCGATTTCATATCATTTGAAAAACAGTAGGCGGAGAAGTACCTGGATGACATACAACGTTTATTCGATGGACACTTTACTAGCCTGTGAGCCACCGGGAGAGAAGATAACCACTGAAAAAGAAGTTGTTTTATAGAAATTCGATGGCTTTTAAAATTCAAAGTCTGATTTAGATGCAAAATAAAATTCTGTGTTAAAAATTCGATGTAAAAGAATTCAGTGCTGAGAATTAGAACTCAAATTCCAACGGCACAGATTTACTTCCATACTATTCGCCTCAAATGCATCTTCGTGTTAGTAAAAAAAAAACTTCGCTTGAAACAAAGTTGAGTGTCGCAAGTAATCTAGTGCGAGGAACGTGATGCTTTGCATTTGTTGTAGGGATGTGCATGTAATTTTTTCATTTCGATTAATCTATAGGTCTGAAAAACGAGTACTCGATTAACTGGGGGTGGGGAAATCAAAGGGGCCATGTGTCATGGTGAAAATAAAATATTTTTATTAAAAAAACTCAAATAAAACTTAATTTTGAAGAAACTATGACAGAAAAATGAACACATACTAGATTATTGCTGAATTAATTGTTTTTAACAGAAACCTCTAACAGGAATAGCTGCGCGATGAAGTGAAACTAAAGGCTTAATAAACACAAACTGAAGCGATTTCTATATGACACACTATACAATCTATATATAATCTTAAGCTTTATATAACAAAAATGTATTATACAATGTGCATCTATCTGCACAAAATGCAAAATTCAGTGATGTGGCTTGACAGCATTGCGCAGATCAGCGCCCTTGCCGCAGCCAGCGAGAGTGCGCATAGGAAGCTTTTGAATCATGCATGGTACTGATGTCATACGCAGGTCTGCACAGCTTACGTCGACATCAAGCACAACGTCAAACATGCACCCAGTCTTTTCTACCACAGGCGCTTGTAACACTAACTAGATATCCAAAAATCTTTTCGTGATCGATTTTCGGGCCATGTTCGAGTACTCGGTCAATCGATTACTCGTGCCCATCCCTAATTTGGTGTATAGGCAGTGTAACAGTGCCTGTGATTCCTTGCATACAACAGAACAGAGCTAAACACTCAACGCTCTGTACTTCATCTGTATATATGAATGACTTACTAATGTCTGAAATCCAATAGATGATTCACATTTTGTTTTTGTTCCAGACCTGGAGAAGATCAAGGCCTACATTGATTCGTTCCGGTACGGTGCCCCTCCTCATGCTGGTGGTGGCATAGGTAACACACATTTTATGTTTCTGAATCTTTAAGTCTAATGAAATAAACCTAAAATTGATTCCATTTCAAGGTTTTGAAAACTTATTTTCAAATATCATGCATAATGTTGAAACTTGTTCTCCCATCTCACAGGTCTGGAGAGGGTGACCATGCTGTACCTTGGCTTACATAACGTACGCCAGACCTCCATGTTCCCCCGTGACCCCAAACGCCTGACCCCTTAAAGATTAAAGAACCTGGACAGCCTCTCGTCTCTCATCCAGACTGACACAATACAACATAGACACCCAGTCGTAGTCATTTAGATGTGCCAGAATGTGGACGTGCCACTGGGATTAACCAAACAACGTTTATTTACTTTTGTAATACTTCTCACCGATCTATAATACAGCAGGGTTTTAGAGGAATATAATCAAGAGAAAAGGGATTCTGTGTTTTATGATGCAGATGTACTTACATGCAGATCAATGCTAATTTATTAAAACCATACTTGTATGTCTAGCTTTTTTCTACTGATCTTGAGAAGTTTCTTGAGAAGTTTAACAAGTAACAGCACATCTACAATAAAATCTAATAATATAACTAAAACATGAGGTTTTTTCCTTTAAAAGTTTGTCCAAAAACAGAGCGTTTATCTCTATACATTAATACTGTAGCTGTACTTAACTTAAAAAAAAAACACCACACTCAAACAGCACAAGTGGATGTTTTTGGAGGTAGTAGAGGTTTTAGTTGTAAAAAAGTTTGTAATTGTTAATATAAAATAAAAAATGGTTGTAACAGTTTATTTTAATAAATACAAATAATGAAATGAAGTATATTTTTATATTTTAAAATAAAAATGTTTTATGCTCAAAATGCTAAAAAAATAAAGCCGTAAGCCTCAATCAGTTTTGATCAAAAATTCAACTAAAAAGCACCAAAATGGTTGTCACACTTTAAGTGGTTTTACCAACAAAGGTCACTAGGTGTCATAGATTTGCTGCAAACTGTTGTCACAAACGAATACATTACTGTCACTGCATTATAATTACTTACTACACAAAGGTTTTGAAATATGAACGATATGTAGTTTGTCAAAATTATTTTTAGAATAATCCATTATTGGTTTAATAGTTCTGTAACCAACAAATGAAAGCAAATTTGTTTTAAGCAAATTATTTAGATGTTATAATATAGCACATTCACCTTAAAGTGAACTTGATCATACACATCTGAACATCTTTGAACTAATCAGTATTTTACACAAAGTTCTGACTTCTCAATGACATCACTTCTGGTGATGTATCAGCATCTTAGTTTTTATAATAAGTATGTGGTCCACAGTGACTGTAAATGAGGCCAATGCAGCAGCCTGAAGCAGCTACGTTTCTGAGTAAATGTTAATGTGTTCCTCAACGTGCTTAGATTTTTCCTGCGATCGCGAATCCCACCATGTGTCAGTATTACCCAGACTCCAATGGGAAAACATATAAACAAACACAATGTGACTGAGAGCAGCATTTCTATTCATACTCGATTAAATTGCTAAAACATGCAAATGTATCCCATCGTGAATGCATCATTTCTGATCTGAAACTCGGAGGTGAGCTGCAGGGCTGAATAACAGAAGAACACTGAGAATAATACATGCAAACAATGACATTACTTTCCATTTCTGTCTATACTCATATTAATGTTATTTTTCAGACATGCAATATTTATTTGGTTCAGGTTTAGTTGAGTTCAGACTTGGCGGGATTCTAAAGTTCATGCAGGCTCAGTATTGAATTTAATGATTTTTTTTGTTAGATTAATTAAGTAATTGAGTTAAGTCATGACAATAGCGTTTTATGGTTTGTATGAAGTTTTAAAATATGTCCAATTTTAGTTGAGCTTGCAGTTATAGCCTCAAACGTTTCGCCAACGTGTCCATTCCTTTACAGTGTTTGCATATTAATGGCCTACTTATATTAGCCTCCATATTAAGCTGAGGTAGGATTACGTATTTTAAAATTGTTCTCTCATGGGTAACTTATTTTAAATCTGACAGCTTGCTGATAGTGTCCCCATTTTATTTTGCTTCTGGTTAATAAAAATATATGCAACATCATTTACATTAGAAAAATCATCTTATCAATCTTAGTATACACACACTTACATTAGTTCCTTTAAAACAAACAGATGGAACATAAATAATAAAGTGTACATAAAGGCAAGTAAAGTTTACCAGTCAATGTTGAAAAGTTTGAGCAACATAACACAAAATAACATTGTAATAATGCATTATAATCAATAAAGTGATATTGGATATGCACACCACTGATGAAGATACATTTTATCATTCATGCACTATGAGGTAAGAGGTCAAAAAGCTTAAAGATCAATATCACTTAAAACAAAAACCAAGGGTTTACTCGGAAGAACTTCCTGTGATGTGAAGAAGGAAGATAAAGATTTGGACAATGTCAACGTAGAGCGAAAGAGCACCGAAGACATATTCCTCAGGACTGATGGTGTTTGCTCGATTTCCAATGAGCAGCTGGGTGTGGTAAGCCAAAAACTATAAAAACAAGGGTAACCAATATGTGTAAAGTTTTAATAGTTAAAATAATTACAACATTAAACCATCATTTGTGAACTCACCAATGTAAAGACTATTGCTCCAAAAGCACCGTACAGCATGTGCAGCCAAGGTACCTGATACATGGATATATTGATTTATGTAGAACAATACTTTGTCCTGATATCTTCAAAATGTGTATTTCTTGAATTGGAAAACTTATTAAGTCAAAAATGAATGTACTTACATACTGAAAGGAGAGTACAATTGATGTTATAATGCCAGTTACCAGGAGAACCACACACAAAACGCATAGAAGACCATTACAAGAGGTGAAATCAACCTGTACACATTAAACATGAGAAAAATAGGTTATGTTTACTTTGTTCATTGAAAGTCATCAGTTGCATAATGTACAAAATAATTCAAATAAGTTACATTTCATAAATATATTACATATCCAGATCTGTTTATATTTCCTCACAAAAAAGCAGGGCACGAAAAAACAAAAGGTATTGTCTCAGCGACACGCAAGACATTTACCAGCAAGGCATGAATGTTTAAAACGAGACAGACGATCATTGTAATCAAATACAATGGGTTTATTTTACACTGGCAACAAAGTCACATTCATAGTTAGTCGGTCCATCAGAGCCTGTGGGTTCTGGTCTTACCTTGGTCTGAAAACAGAAGACTGTGACAATTACACACACTATTGCTGTAATCCCAAGAGCCAGGAACACTGCTTTAGTGTCAAAATAACTGTAAATAATTTCAGACAGAGAAACTACATGATGAGCAGTTCTGATGTTTAAAGCCAAGCATATCAATATTGATGTTTATAAATTAACCTCACCTTGAAATGGTTCCTGTCATGAAAGACAAGGCAAGGGTCTGATGGGAAGAATTCAAATGTATGGTTTGTAAAACACATTGATGCTTTTGTAATTACCAGGATTGTTTGTCATATTGAATTGAGAATTTTAAAGGGCACCTATTATGCAAAATCTACTTTTACAAGACATTTGCACATAAATGTGTGAATACATCAACCATACAATGAAAAAATCCATCCACTTCTTCTTTTTTAGTCCACATTAAACCAAAGCAGTCTCTTTTTCATTATCTTGTTAATGTGATGTCACACTGATGAAGCCCCACCCACAGCCACTGACTGAAAGTCCTGCATTACCACAGTTTTAACCGTCAGGAAGTTGTACGCTGTTCGCCATATCTCAATAGTAAGATACTATTTTCTCAGACCGTATTCACAGGAATCAACAGTTTTAACTGAAGCTCATTTGCATTTAAAGGTACAGACATGAAAGCATAGGGGCATGCTGCAAGAAATGTCTGTGGGGTATTTTGAGCTGAAACTTTAAAGACACATTCTGGGCACACTTATAAATACTTATAATAATTTTATACAAATAGACATAATAGGTGCTCTTAAAATGTCTGCATTTGAACAGATTTGAATGAGGGTAACATACAAGATACAGAATACCATTAAATGTACTAAAAATAATTGAATTTGAAAATGAATTAAAATGAATCAAAATTGAATTGAAAAAAAATTCACAAATATCTGGGTTATTTTTGACCCATAATGGGTAAATATTGGACAGAACACACCGCTGGGTTATACCCAATGCTGGCTTGTTTTAACCCAACTGCTGGGTTGTTACATGCATCATAGTTGCATAACAATAACCCAACATTTTTAACCCAGCACGGAGTCATTTTTAACCCTACATGTGTTCTGTCCAATTTTTACCCATTATGGGACAAAAATAACCCAGACATTTTAGTGTATTCCTGCAATATTTCTCCATAAGCGCCATATGTGCAAGCTTTGAAATGGCACATATAGCAGTCTGTAATGGATTTCAATATAAAGTAAATAAGTAGTGATTCAACTATGTCTTCAGTGGTGCAAACAGCAGATCATACAGATCTAAGATTGACCTTCAGTTTTATACATACAAATGTTGAATTTAAAAAACTCAGATCATTCAACATTTAAAATCTATACCTTTTGGAAACATATTAACTGCGGTTATTACTTACAAAAATAAAGAGGAGTATTAAATTCCATGGGTGACGTCTCCTAAAAACAGAGAAAGATTTTTCATAATCTTGTAAATGTCAAACTGACTGTAATAAAAGGTTATGAACTCACCTTGGTCCTTCACAGCAAACCAGCGTAAGATAAGTAACAAGATACACCGGGCTGTAAAAAACACTTTATTGTTACTTCGGTATGAATCTTGAACAAACTGTAATTTAGTGTAGTGTACTATAGCATAGTAGTGTAGTGTAGAATAGTGTAGTATAGTATAGCTCACAATGATGCCCAATAAATGGCAGGATTTTGGATCACAAAAAGACGCACAGGCTCACTGTATATGAAGGGTAAACAGACATTGCAGACAAATCAGTATTTAAAATGTAGAAATTATATTCAATATCCAGTCAATGTGTTTGTTTTTATTTATTATACTCACACAAATACAAACACTGCAATGATTGAGGCAGTGATAAATAGTTGGGCAGCTAAAATAAGGTAGACCTGTTAAAAAACACAATGTTAAGAAGAACAAAACCTTTATTTTAAGCTCATTTTCTCATGACTTTTAAGATATCTTTTTACATTTTTATTTGAATAGATAGTTGATGTAATGTTAATTAATATATGACATTTACTGTATTAACCCCCAAGATACAGAGGTTATAGAGGTAAGACACAGAGGTAGCCTATACTCTGACCTTTCTTATGAAGGCATGTCGAACACTCATGCTGTCCCACATGCCAGATGATGAGATGCCCATTGTATCACCTACAACCAAATGATAAATAGGCAAAAACAAACACAGACATAAATGTGTTATATACAGTGGCTGCTAGAAACGTATCAGTGTTATTTGAACAGATCCTCAAAAGTAATAAAAATACAAACATACAAATTACAGTAATTTATAAAAATAAAGAAATCACACGAGCATTAAGACTTACTAGGATTGGGTGAACACATTCCTTGTGTTATGAAAGCTGGCATTGCTGGTGAGGAGTATCCAGGACCCTGCCAAAGCCCAGACTGGGGGTGTATGCCAGGCTGCCCTGGACCAGGGTACACCCCTGTCTGAGCTGGATATCCATATGGAGGGTATGGATAGTTGCTGTGCTGCTGTTGACCATATGCCTGCTGCCTCGACTCTTCATAAGTTGGAGGGAGATCTGACTTAAACATTGTGATGGTCCTGGAAACCCAAGATTTGTACATTTGATTTACTTTTATCATGCATTTGGCAGACGCTTTAATCCAAAGCAACTTGCAGTGCATTACAATCTAAAAAAAATTCCCAGAATTCAGTGTTCCCTGAAATCGAAGCCATGACTTTTGCATTGCTAATTTCTTTGTTCATACAACTGTCATTATACAAAAAATCTTGTAAAATCATTCTGCTAGTAGTCTCATACCTATAATGTGATTACACCAGCGTTTAACGGTTTAGCGTAACTTTGACTGAAATCTTTGTCATAATCTTAAAAACACATTCAAACACATGCAGAATAAATGTGAACTCTTTCAAAATTGTTTAAAAAGCATCTCAGGGTGAGAACTCAAGAAGCTGCATGATAAAACACTGACTACACTGAAGATGATCAAATATATTTTTGATTTACTGTAGAGTTAGTCAATTTACTGGAGTAATGGAATAATACTAACAATATTTTGCTAATAATAATGATAAATTTAATAATAATACATTGGAATAATAATACATTTACTATTACTATAAATTTCGGAAAATATTAATAATAAATAAAAACTATTAACATAAAATAAATAACGCCTAGCTTAGCGTACCAAGTAATACAGTGCATCTTTCATAACCTTAATGAAAATATGCTCAGTATCCAAATAGTTGCAGCATCCGTTTAAATAGCATAGGGGAAGTTAGTGAAGTGCCACATTCATATAAATATATATAGGCTTATAAATAAACAATATATAAATAAAAGTAAAACAAAACCGTATGAATAAAAACTACTGCAACATTCATATAAAAATGCAATAATATAAATGTACATTACAGTTTATTTTAAATAAAGACTGTATGAATATTTTGATACTTACATCAGCAAGCATGATAATTATTATTGGAAATAAACTAAATACACAAGCTCTTTCTCTTACCAAGTTTCTGTCACCACAACAACGGGAATAAGAAATTAAACTACGCAATTTATCTACGACATTAAAGTGCAGAGTTGTCGTCGTCCTCTACTACACAAGTCAGCTGTTGAATGCAGTGAGGTGCTTTTTGATTGGCTGTAACTAAGCAACGTACTTTGGAAATGAAGCGAACTACATTTGGAGGAGCCACGTCTCTAGTTACTACGGTGTGTGCTTTACACTCAAATCACTATTGCTTCAATTAGTTTTAATTGAATTTGACCAAATTACATAACAATGCAAATTTACCGTCATGTGCTGATCTGGTCAGATATTTGTATTGTTCTTGTCATCTTTATTATTAGTTTTGTAGTAAGATTGTAGACCAACAGACGGCGCTAAAACATAAAATGACCCACCCACACTAATGCATGTTTCCTAATTCTAAAGAAATGACTGATTGATGTATTTACAGTGATGCAAATATCAATAGGTCTTATCTTATATTTTTAAGTATAATCAAACTGGATTTACAAATCATTTCAACTTACTATTTTAAGTATTGAGTTATAAAAAGTTAAAGCAGCTTATGTGAAAATTGATTGAAATGATTTTTAATTGATATTTTAATAATTGATTGAATAAGTCATGACTTCTTGCATTACAATATGTGTGAAAAATATCTGCATTTTTGTTTTCTAATGTTTATTGTTCCTAACATGAATTGAACGTATGCCAAGTTCATATACATAAAGTCAGGAAAGAAATTACAAGGACAATATTATTTCATATGTTGTAGAGGTGAAAACTTATGAGTCTAACATAAATCCCACTTTCTTATAATTGTGCAGAAGCATGAAGACCAATATAATATCCAATATAAGATTTTTTTTCTTGAAGTTTGACTTTTATTTTGAAATAATTTATCCAGCCTGTCACTTCCGCAGTAGTCACTGTCGCCCGCTGATTTCATGCTTCTGTTAACGTGAAGCTTATTGTGTACATATGAAATTAAAAGTTTGCACATATAATTTTTGTGTTTAGTATGTTTTCGAACGCTACAGCAGCAATGTAAGAACATTTATGCATTAAAGCGATTCATCAAAGCGTCTTGTGTACTTAACATTACCAGCTGGCAGCTGCTCATCTGCCTTGTTTACTGCATACACATCAATTTTGACATCTATACAATTACAACCTCGTTTAAAAAACAAAAATGCTGAAGGCTGTCATTCTTATTGGAGGTCCTCAAAAGGGTAAGTAAATGCATATGAATTCGAGAAACATATGGTATACTGATATACAGTATCATTCAAGTTTAAAGGATTCACCTAGTCTTGTAGTATAGTATAGAACTGAGGTTTTCAAACTTTATGATGCTTAGGACCCCCTCATTTTATAAGGGGCCTCTTACCTAAAAAATATATAAAATTGCATATTTTATGTATAGCAACACAGTTAGCTAGGCTTAAAATAATACTTTATGTATAGAAAGAGAAACATTTTCAATTCAAATTTATTTGTACTGCAGCAACTATGACAATAGATCTTGTTTTATAGCTTGTCAAAGAATACTGCCTAACAAACCCCTGTGCGTGAGATAAAGCAACCTATAAGAAGGACAACTAGAAAGATAAAAAAACAAAATATAAAAAAACAATTCTGGAATGTATGTAATGAAATAAGATATAAAACCAAGGGACCCCCTAGAACAACCTGGAGGACCCATGGTGTCCCGGACCCCAGATTGAAATAACCTGTGATTTAAAAGATCTGTGTAATATTAGATCTTGTGTGACTTGCATGTGGATGCTTTATAGCAGTCTATAGTACAATATAGAGAGTCTATATAACATTACATCTTACGTAACTTCTGCATGTGGATGCTTTATTGCCATCTATACTATAATATAGATGGTCTGTTGGAGGACCTTGCATGAGTTTTGTGCTTTCTTATAAAGGGACCAGGTTTCGCCCGCTGTCTTTTGAGGTACCCAAACCTCTGTTTCCAGTGGCTGGAGTGCCAATGCTTCAGCATCACATTGAGGCCTGCTCCAAGGTGAATATGCTTTGATCCCATAGATATATTAACACAATGTATTAGCGGAAAGTTTTGCACTAGGTTAATGATTAATGTTTGATTGTTTTTCTATAGCTTCCAAATTTAAAGGAGATCCTAGTGATTGGTTTTTATCAGCCCAATGAAGAGCTTAACAGATTTCTGTCATGCGCCCAACAAGATTTCAAAATATCAATACGGTAAGTACTTTAAATATCATACTAAAGGATATTAAATATTGCTCGAGATACACTTGCTAATATGGTCATCTCTTATTTAGCTTTTTTGTGCATTTATTGTTTGATAATTAAATGTGTCTTTTGATTAATATTTTTTTTTATGACCCCCCCAAGATATCTGCAGGAGTACGCTGCCTTGGGTACAGGGGGAGGAATCTACCATTTCAGAGATCAAATCTTGTCAGGGGCCCCAGAGGCGTTTTTTGTCATGAATGCAGACGTCTGCTCAGAGTTTCCTCTGCCAGAGATGCTGAACTTCCAGAAGGAACACGGAGACACCTACAGTTTTGTCATCCTCGGCACCACTGTTAGGACACTTGTTTTTTTATACTTTTATCAGCCATATACTGTTCATAATGCATATTAAGCCTCGACCCCTTGTAAAAATGTATCAATTGAGTATGAGCTTGTTTACATCTTACAATTCAATTCATGAAGGTTGTTGTGGTTCTTGAGAAACTATTAACCTAATTCTGAATGTTTAAGGCCAACAGGAAACAGTCCCTGAACTACGGCTGTATTGTTGAAAATGAGCAAACTGATGAGGTAAGCTTCCAGTCTACATTTGAACAGCTTTAAGTGCTTTCATGTGCTGACATGTTTTTTTGTAAATGTCCATGTTTTTTCAGACTCTTAAAGGATTAGTCAATTTTCTTAAAAAAATCCAGATAATTTACTCACCACCATTTCATTCAAAATGTTGATGTCTTTCTTTGTTCAGTCAAGAAGAAATTATGATTTTTGAGGAAAACATTCCAAGATTTTTCAAAATTTAATGGACTTTAATGGGCCCCAACAATTAACAGTTTAAAATTGCAGTTTCAAAGACTCTAAACAAACCCAAACGAGGCATAAGGGTCTTTTCTAGTGAAACGAAAATATGCACTTTTAAACCACAACTTCTCATCTATCTCTGATCCTGTGATGCGCCAACGCGACCTCACGCAATATGTCATTACTTCAAGAGGTCACGAATGAAGTATCGAAACGCCCCAGTGTTTACAAGTGTGAAGAAAGAGGACCGTTCCGACGTTGTTGTATGTGGAATGATACTAATTAATGTCTTTGTGTCAGTTTATTGTTTAAAATCGTCGGCAAATGTGCGTTTCATATATGCAACACGTGACCTTTCCACGTCATAACGCAATTACGTGAGGTCACCCTGGTGCGTCACAGGACCGGAGATAGACGAGAAGTTGTGGTTCAAAAATGCATATTTTTTTTTCTTGTCAAAAATGACAATCGTTTCACTACATAAGACCCTTATGCCTCGTTTGGGATCGTTTAGAGTCCTTTGAAACTGCAATTTTAAACTGCATTTAAAATGTTACGTGTTGTGGTCCATATAAGCCCAATAAAATGAGTAAAATCCTGGAATGTTTTCCTTAAAAAAACAAAATTTCTTCTCGACTGATTAAAAAAGACATCAAAATTTTTGGATGACATGATGGTGAGTAAATTATATGGAATTTTCTTTTAAGAAAATGGACTAATCCTTTAATGGAATATTCCATTTTCTTAAAAGAAAAATCCAGATAATTTACTCACCACCATGTCATCCAAAATGTTGATGTATTTCTTTGTTCAGTCAAGAAGAAATTATGTTTTTTGAGGAAAACATTGCATGATTTTTCTCATTTTAATGGACTTTAATGGACACCACCACTTAACACTTAACTCAACACTTAACAGTTTTTTCAACGGAGTTTCAAAGGACTCTAAACGATCCCAAACGAGGCATAAGGGTCTTATCTAGTGAAACGATTGTCATTTTTGACAATAAAAATAACAAATATACACTTTTAAAGCACAACTTCTCGTTTAGATCAGGTCGTCATGTGCTAGCGTGACCCGACGCAATACGTCATCACGTCAAGAGGTCACAGAGGACGAACGCGAAACTCCGCCCCAGTGTTTACAAGTGTGGTGAAAGAGGACCGTTCCTACGTTGTTGAATGTCAACTGATACTAATTAATGTCTTTGTGTCAGTTTATTGTTTACAATGGTCCGCAAATGTGCGTTTTATATATGTAACACGTGACCTCCCTACATCACTACGCATTTACGTTAGGTCGCGCTGGACCGGACCTAAACAAAAAGTTGTGCTTTAAAAGTGTATATGTATTTTTCTTGTCAAAAATGACAATCGTTTTGCTAGATAAGACCCTTATGCCTCGTTTGGGATCGTTTATAGCAGTGGTTCTTAACGTTATTCCTGGAGGCCCACTGCCCTGCACATTTTGTATGTCTCCCTTATTTAACACACCTGATTCAAATCATCAGCTCATTAGAAGAGATCTCAATGAACTGAACTGAGTCTGCCAGATAAAAGAGACATACAAAACATGCAGGGCAGTGGGCCTCCAGGAATAACGTTAAGAACCACTGGTTTATAGTCCTTTGAAACTCCGTTGAAAAACCTGTTAAGTGTTGAATTAAGTGTTAATAGTTGGTGTCTATTAAAGTCCATTAAAATGAGAAAAATCCTGCAATGTTTTCCTCAAAAAACATAATTTCATATCGACTGAACAAAGAAAGACATCAACATTTTGGATGACATTGTGGTGAGTAAATTATCTGGATTTTTCTTTAAAGAAAATGGAATATTCCTTTAATGGATTCTCACAAAAAAAAAAAAAAAAACTATTTCTGTATGGTCTGAGGCCGGTATTAAGCAGATTTGAAGCGAAAATATTTGATGAACGTGTATAATACGTGCTGAGGGCATTTGGTTTATATCATTATCTAATTTTTGACGGAGGTGCCGTTTAGCAATCTTCTCAATTATCTTAGCTGAATAAATTCATCAATTTAAAATGTTAGGATTATAAGTAATTTACTACACTGTGGTGTTTCGATTCTCTTTAGGTGTCAAGCAGGTATAACATTTTTCTTATAGATGTATTTTCTCATCATAAATAAAAACAAAATCAAATGAGATTAGTTGGGCTACACAGAGCTCTGTAGAAAGCTTTGCCGAATTGGAACACCCATCATTTACAGGGCTACACATCGATCACCTCTTGTGATTTTACTAAATGGCTTAGGCTTATTAATTATGCATTCAGCCACCAATATATGACTTGTACACTTAGTTCAGTTTAACAACACACATTACCATATTTACATTCACTCCACAGATTTTTTCTAAAATTGGTGCAGAAAATACAGGAAAAGTATTTCCTTTTGGGTCTGATAATGGATGCCCGATCCATACAGTAATTATCTACGTTGTGTTTCCCAGGTCATGCATTATGTAGAGAAACCCAGCACATTCGTGAGTGACATTATCAACTGTGGAATATACCTGTTCACACCAGAGATATTTCAGCACATCGGAGCGGTTTTCCAGAAGAACCAGCAGGATATGTTGTTGTAAGTGGGAAAATGCTGTACTACATTTCAAATGCATGCAAACTGTACTTCATCAGTGTCTTTCCTTGGTTCTATTCATTTGTTTTCCCCCTGCCATCTCCTTCCTGTCTGCTTTCATTTCCTGTTTCATCATCAGATATTCATATGATGGGTAAGTTTGAATGTGGGGTGAACCTCTAGTTTGGTACTGATGTAGAATGAGAGAAAGCAAGAGTGATGGGCAAATGCTTGAAGTGAGTGAACCTGTTGTTTAATGTGGATTTGAGCTTTATAAACAGTTAGCATGTTGTGGTGTGATGACAGACAATTTTGTTGTCGTTGTCACCCATCTATTTCACAATAATTACACAGCATGAGTTTGGATGTTTTTTGATTTCCATGATATAATCCAGGGCTCCAGACTAACTTTTTTCACTAGGAGCACAGTGGCCCCCAACTGAAAAGTTTAGGGACGAAACCAGAGAATTAAGGGGCACACACCAGAAATCAACATGCTAACCAAATATTCACATTTCTACTAATTTCCACTGTATTACTAATAAATACTTTGATGATAAATGCAGAAAGTACAATGTGCTGTTTCAAATTCAGTGTCACATCACAAAAAAGGTCAAATTTACTGGTCGCACATGTGCGACTGGATGTAAAATTCAGTGGCACACTCTCAAATTTTGGTGCCAAAATGCCACCATTTGGTGGCAGTCTGGAGCCCTGTAATCTACCCTGATCATTGCCTGTTTTTAAACAATCAGCTGATGGCAAATACCAATTATAAGCCGATATATTGGTGCATCCCTATTTAAAATAGCAATAACATCTTATATTTAACATTAAAGACAACATAAAATGATATTATGTTTACTTTTGTAATGATCCTAGCTTTAAAGTAGGGATGCATCGATACCACTTTTTTGGAATACGAGTACGAGTACGAGTACTTGCATTTCAGTACTTGCCGATACCGATACCGAGTACTTAATAAAAAACATGATTTAAATTTACAGGTAACAGCTTTAGTCATATAATTTAACAAAAAATCAAGGGACTAGTTTTCCAGTTTGTTGTAAACTATGCCTCTTTGGACAACACAAGAGGCATTAACCCCTTACACGCCGCTCAAACATAGACATTTCTCAGACCGTGGTATCGATCCCTGGTATCGGGGGACTATTAACAAGTACGAGTACTTTAGAAAATGTGGTATCGAGGCAGATACCCGATACCAGTATCGATATCGGTGCATCCCTACTTTAAAGTGCATGTTCATCAACACCATTATTAAAAATAATGGTTTGATATTGTTTCATTAACATGTTATCACTGTTTTTGCTTCTCAAATGACTTCTTTTCTGCTGATGATGTTAAAATGAACTAAACTATTGTATTACAGATGCCCCTCTTCCCCCTTTTTTTCACCAAATACGGATAGACGATTATTTAGACTGATATCTGCAAATACTGATAGTTTGGTGGCTATATTAACTTGCATTAACCAAGTTCTAAAGATTACATTTCTAAATGTTATTATTCATATACTTACCATTAATATTGAACATTAAACTGGTGAAGTTTCTTTACATTTTCTATACACATTGCAATTTCGCTTTTAATTGACAGGATATATGGGCCATGCTGTTTTTTAACTATCGTCCAAGTAATATTGCTTTTAGCGACCGATACCGATTATTGACTGATGTATCGGTGCACCTCTAAATTTAATAGTATCAAATCTTTCCTGCTGTTTAGTCAGATTCCCAATAAAAATGACTCTGAATGAATGTCCTGAACACAGCATTTGCCTTCAAAAGTACCTTTTTAAATGTTCCTTCCCAACTATGTTTATATCTATCAGTGTCATTTTTATAGCAGCACTACTGTGTAAAATAATTGATTTTTAATGTTTGAAAAATTTTTATGACTCGTCTTGTTGTCAGAGAGGAGCAGTCCAATGGTTGGCATCGGGCAGAGGTGATTCGCTTGGAACAGGACATCTTCACTGCACTGGCAGCCCAGGGCAAGTTATACGTGTACAAAACGGACCGTTTCTGGAGTCAAATTAAATCTGCAGGGTTAGTTTTTGTCAAAATCTTTATTATGCTCATTTGCTGATTTTATTGCCGCTTATCAATTAGTGAGAATTACTGTGGGGAAACTCAAGCAGAAACAAGCAAAAAAGTAATGCGTTTACCTTTCTGACAGATCTGCAATCTATGCAAGCCGCTTGTATCTTAACCAGTACCATAAAACTCATCCAGAGAGGTTAGCTACAAATAAAGATGGAGGAGCAAAGATCATGGGTAAATACTTGGTAGTAATATAAAAATGTATAAAGTTTGGAAAAACTATAAAGAGTTCTTCTATATATAATAGTGTTTTTTTATTGTAGGAAATGTTTATATACATCCAACTGCCAGCATCGATCCAACTGCTGTGGTATACTTATACTTACTTTATATTCTTTATTATTTTTGAAGACATATAATTATTCCTCACCCATGCATTCCAGATATATGTGACCGTGTTTGTGAAATCCAGGCTGAAGTCTCATAATCTAATTATGAGATTTGGAGCATCAAATTTAGATTTCACTCTCACTTTGGTATTAGTCAATATTAAAGATATCAAGGTTATATTTTCACAGAATGCTTAATGGTAAATCACCTAAAATGAATTTAATTGGTTTTCACAGACTGGGTCACGTATTTGGACTGAAACCAAACTAGTATGTTTTATTATTTGGATTATAATTTCAGATCAATTTGTGCTATATTTTTTCTCTCAGTTAGGTCCAAACGTGTCCATAGGTACTGGAGTAACGATAGGTGCAGGGGTTCGTGTTAGAGAATCCATCATCCTTCATGGTGCAACTTTGCAGGTGAGTTCATGTGTGCCAGTGAGATAACAGTCACTTAGGGGCAGTTTCCTGGACAGAGTTTAGATTAATCCTGGACTAAGCCTTAGTTATATTATTACATTTTAGTAGTTTTCACAAACATACCTTGCAAAAAACATGATGTGAATCTTGAGACAAAACAAGGGAACTGATATATTTTAAGATATGTCAGTGCAAGCTGTTTTAAAGTTAAGACATCTCAAATAAGCATTGTAGTCTGGGACTATCTTAAAGGGGACATTTCATAAAACTTGTTTAAAACGTAAAAATAAATCTTTGGTGTCCCCAGACTACATATGTGACGTTTTAGCTCAAAATACCATATAAATTATTTATTATAACATGTTCAAATTGCCACACCTGTAGGTGCGAGCAAAAATGTGCCATTTTAGGTGTGTCCTTTCAAATACAAATGAGCTGATCTCTGCACTAAGTGGCAGTGCCGTGGTTGGATATTGCAGATTAAGGGCGGTATTATCCCCTTCTGACATCACAGGGGGAGCCAAATTTTATTGAGCTATTTTTTCACGTGCTTTGATGAGAATGGTTTACCAAAACTAAGTTACTAGGTTGATCTTTTTCTCATTTATCTAGGTTGATAGAAGCACTGGGGACCCAATTATAAAAAGTCAGAACTTCCAAAAGGAATACTATGAAAGTAAATGGGGTCCACGAACTGTTGGTTTCAAACATTTCTTAAAATATCTTCCTTTGTGTTCATCAGAACAAAGACATTTATACAAGTTTGTAAAATAATGAGAGTTAGAAATTTTTGGGTGAACTATCCATTTAAACCCTGTCCAGGAAACCACCCCTTTATCTTTATGTTATTTATATGTGCTATATGTCCTGAATTTCATTTGTGTCTCCTGTAGGATCATAGCTGTGTGTTGAACAGTATTGTGGGATGGGACAGCACTATCGGCAAATGGGCCAGAGTTGAAGGGACCCCTAGTGACCCAAATCCTAATGACCCATATGCTAAAATTGATAGTGAGACGCTCTTCAGAGATGGAAAATTAACACCCTCCATTACAATTCTGGGTAATTTTAAAGCATGTTATCATAAAGTGTTTGTGCTTCTACAGATTTAGTGTACATTTTAAACCGGTCCTCTCTCACTTTCTCCTCAGGCTGTAATGTAAATATACCATCTGAGGTCATCATACTCAACTCTATCGTCCTGCCACACAAAGACCTCAGCAGAAGCTTCAAAAACCAGATCATATTGTAAATTTATCTTCATGTGTTCACTTTTCCTTTGTGCCCGTTCATAGAATTTAGTAAAAACTAATACTTATTATTAATGGCCAAGTCATCTTTGAAACTGGTGGTATTTATTATGCTTATTTCATACAAAGATGGTACTGTATGCTGTACTATGGTACAGATGCATGGTTGAATAAAACAAATGCCAAAAACGTTACAGAATAACACCACATATTTGTTTTCATTACATGGTTGATAAAATATAATGTATTTTTACCCTGGCTAGATGGTACAATCGAAAAAGAGTAGTGTAATTATGTTGAAGTATTTTGTTTGTCTAGTCCTAGTCAGACATCTGCAATAAATGATATTTTTATTGTCACAAAAGATTACGTAATTTGCTGCCATCCTTGAGGTTCTTGATGTCTGTATTTATAAATGAAACCGGACCATTGATTTCTTTAGAGACCCACATCATTAATATAATTATATAGCTGACATTTAAATTATTAAAAATATGCAGATTAATTGATGGGCAAAGAAAAATACAAACCACTTCATCAAGAGAGGCAGTTTACTGGTGTGTGGTTTATATTACTTAACACTCGAGACAATACATACATTTACATGATCATTTATTCATAAATTAATATTGCAGTTCACCCGTGTTTAGCCATACCACCAAGACACATCTTTATACACAATTATAAATATATTTGTTTTGAAATGAAGTTTCATCTCTTCATGATTCTTTCTAGACAGACTTATATTTATAGTAACATTTTTAATTATTTTATAAGTAGGATTTTAAAGTGCTACAGTGCTTTTTACTTGGTAGAAAAAATTTTCAAGCCACCAAAGCGTCCCCTGTGCAACTACCAGACACAGAAAAGTACACACAATAAATCATTTCGGGGATGTGAAGAATTTCTTCTTTCCTGAATCATTTTTTGGTTTGCTTCTAGAAAGAAGGAAGGGGTATATACACATTTCAAAAGAGCATTACATAATATACTAGAGATCAATGCAATAAAAGCTGTGGGAAAATATAAGCTTACGGATTATTAAAAGCTCCAAAATGCTTGATTCGACCCTTGATGGAGCCACTAGATGAAGATTTTGTGTATTTACTCAACTCAGGAGAGGTCACAGGCTTGAAGATCTTATCTAAGAGAGAGCAGAAAATGATTTATTTATTTATTACACGGCGCTCCTGAACACTCGATTCTGATAGGTCAGTGGCAACATTACAAGGTCTTTTATTCCTAGTTATTACACAGCGCTCTAAAATGCTTGATTCTGATTGGCCAGCATCATTCCAAGGTTTGTTAACAATCACTCAAAACTAATAACACACTGTTGCAAATCATTTTGACAGGTACAGTTTAATATTACACAAGCAATTAAATGTAAATGTCTTTTTTTATAACATATATGGAATTATATTTACAAATGATTAAACCAAATAGTAGCATTTAAATGTCTTGTCTAATCCTAAAACCGAAAGTAAACCCGTTTCCTCACCGAAGGTCTGACTGCATTCATTAGAAATGAGCAAATAACATATTTCCAATCAATACTTATGAGGTAAATAAGCGGGATAATGTACAGTCAGCAGTTTATTATCGCGAAATAAGCCCCTTCAGTCTGATACAAGACCCAACATGCACAATGTTGGGGCTTATTGCACGGCTCTCTGGAATGCTTGATTCTGATTGGTCAGTTGAGACATTTGTAGGTTCGTTCTTTTCAAATAATAACCGATCCAAAGTAATAACGCATAGCCGGTACTACTTGTATGTTTAAAATCCCTCCGCGCCAACAAAGATTACTGTTTGGCGCCATCTTGTGACAAACACTGGACAACCACAATTAAGAATGGCAAATTTTGACATTAATTTTAACATGTATAGAAAAAAACAAAACATTTAAACAGTGGATAGAAGAACGAACAACGACAAGACACAGAGAGCTTACTGAGACTGAACTTGACAAAATAGAGCATGACAGCTACGAAGCCAACACCAAAAAAAAAACAGAATGGGCATTAAAACTTCTCAAAGACTGACTAAAACAGAAAAAAATGGAGACATAGGATCTTAATAAGGTATTACGATCATTTTATGCATCTGTGCAAAGTTTCGCGGAAGGATAAAAATGTTAATTTAAAACAAATATGCCAATAAAATGTTTCAAATTCATATTCATGTCCAGTTTTTTTATTATGTGGCAAGTAGTGTAATAAGTGGGATAATGTAGAGGCAGCCTGTAGTTATCGCGAAATAAGCCCCTTCAGTGTGATACAAGACCCTCCGAATTACAAATCAATCCGCTCCACTACACTCTAAAACTTTCTGATATGGGAGCTGTCAATTTAAATCTCACTAGCCAATGAGAGTAAAGCACGGTGAAGTCCCGCCCGCACGAGAGGTTTGTGTCAGGTTTTGGCTAGAGGGGATACAGATACAGTCAAAACTTGCGAAATTTGGGTTTAGGGTTAAATTTGTGGGTAGGATTAAGCTGAAAAACAGCAGTTCTGGCTAGAAATTATACAGCCTTGGCATAAATCCTGTGAAATGTTGTGTTTAGGGAAAGGATTTGGATGAAAACAGTGCTCATCCACCAAGATTTTGTCCGTAGCTTTATCCGTTCTAGCCACCACCTTAGTGCCAGAATGATGAATGTGAACTTATGAGGTGTAAACAAAAACTCAAGACAGTGAATGAATAACCCTTGATTTGCTATAAATGTTGCTTAAAGGTGGGGTCCAATATCTCTGAAAGCCAATGTTGATATTTGAAGTCAACAAACACACCCCTACCCCGAAAGAATCTGGACCTTCTTTTAATAGACCCGCCCCACACATACGCAACCCAAGCGACGATGTTGGTTAGCAGCCACACCGCTTACTGCTGATTGGCTGCAAGTGTGTTTTGGTACTCAGCCCGACTCCCTTTTCTAAAGTGTTCAAAAATCATGCACACCGCCTTTAAAACAGTTAAGAAAGAATACAGTCCATTTGAAATCCATGTCAAATTTTTGCCTTTGAGTTGATAATTTTGTGTTTTTCTTTCTTATTTCATATCTTTGTTCTTTTCTTGAAAAGTTGCATTTATTTTTATTGGCAAAAATGTATTCCATAGATTACCCTGATCACCCCGTTTAATTTTTCTCCGATAACAACCGGGTGGCTATATGTTAACCCTTACATATTAGATAGGAAGTGCATAATACATGTCACTTCATGGTCATTATAATATGCAGTATATGAATAATGAAAAGTAAACTCAGTAACATGGGACCTGATTCATGTACCTTTGCTGGTGCTGGGACCAGAACGGCTGACGTGCGAATCCACCACAGTAGGAATGACGCGATCTTTATCCTCAGCTAGGAGACCTTCCCAGAAATCAGCAGGGAAGGACAGTAACCGAGCTACTACCTGTTTCAAATGGAGTCCGAGGACGGTCTGTTCATTTTCTCAACATACATGCAAGATCACATACAGTCAGAGGTGTAAAGAGTGGCTGAAAGCCATACTTGAGTAAAAGTACAAATTCCTTACTGTAAAAATTACTCCACTACAAGTTACAAGTCACCAATTTAAATACGACTTGAGTAAAAGTATTAAAGTAACCCAATTTAAAAGTACTCAAGTATTTTTACTCGTACTGAATGTTGGCTCAAAGATGCACTAGTCCTCAACACAAAGAGACATTGTAGGTCTGGGCAGTGAAAACTAAGAAAGTTTATTTATGAGGTTTTATTTCCTAATATAGAAAAGAAATCAAACACCTCAAAATTTTGACCTGGCAGAACAAACACAGATTAAACATAGTCATAGTCTTCTTTTGACTAAATTTTTATTTAGTTTTAGTCATATTTTTGTCATCTGAATCGATTTAGTTTTTTGTCTAATTTTATTCATCTAAATGCCATAAGATTTTAGTCTAGAAATCTAAATTACATTAAATTTAAACCCATTTAATTTTAGTCTAGTGTCATTGTGTACTTGAATGTGCCATGCTGAAAAATATATAGCCTAACTTTGTGATATATGGTAACAATTTACAGTGGGGTTCATTGGTTAATATTAGTTAGCTACATTGGTTAACATGAACTGATAATGAGCTGCACTTATACAGCATTTATTCATCTTTGTTAATATTAATTTCAACAATTACTAATACTTTATTAAAATCTTGTTAACATTAGTTAATGCACTCTGAACTAACATGAACAAACAATGAAAGCTTACATTTTTATTAACTAACATTAACAAAGATGAATAAATGATGTAACAAATGTATTGCTCATGGTTTGTTCAAGTTGGTTAATACATTAACTACTGTTAACTAATGAACCTTGTTGTAAAGTGTTACCAAATATTCTTATATAGGCCTATCCCAAAAAAGATATAATTTTTATATTTAGAAAATTCCAGTAAACTAAAATTACACTAACAGAAATATGATAATGCATATTAAAAACGTGAAGTTGTTCATTTGAAAGATTAATTGTAAACACATGTAGTACGTAACACCACTCTCTCACATTAAGTGCACTACATTTATTCCGTCATGCATCCCTCTTACAGTAAATACATTACAGCATACTTGATTAAATGTGAGGATAGTAAAATTGTACACTTATTATCAATCTTATAATGTACTTAAGTTAATCGGGCAATCAGTACAGGACCTCGCTGGTTTATTTTGGCTTATATAGTAAGTTATATCAAGTTATGTACAAGCTCAGGTTAGCTGATAAGGTAGCATCAGAGTATATAAACATTTGTGCTTGCCTTTGAGTTGCGGGATGACCCTCCTGCAATCGCGCATCACTTCTGTTTTGATTGTAGCATCACATGTTTAACAAAGGGTCCCTTGACTGAAGCAAATGTGATATGCATCCATATGTTTGCTCTTTATCTCTTCTCTCAGACCAGACGCGAACTTTTCTCTACAGTTTATGACATACGCAGCACGCAGATGTCCCGCTACGGTGGCTCAACGCAAGCCATTCAGCGTTTGACATCAAAGTACCGCGAGAGCAGACTTCTCTATATGCATTTGATTCGCTCTCGCAGTACTTTGATTTCATACGATTGCTCTGCGCAGAGCCAAATGAAGTCCCTCAGTTGTGTGTGTCCGTGTAACCTCGCGACCACAGATTCTATCCATCATCACCCTCTGACACTTTCGTCTCGTTTTTATTTGACGAATAAACAATGTAGCGAGTAACGTTAAGTGTCATTTCAAATGTAGTGGAGTAAAGAGTACAAATACCCAATCAAAAATGTAATTGAGTAGAGAGTAAAAGTTGCCTATATTTTTGATACTCAGTACAAGTACAAAGTAGCCCAAAAAATACTTAAGTACAGTAACGAAGTACATTTACTCGAGTACTTTACACCTCTGCATACAGTACTGATTTACTTTCTAAGCTTACTTTGGGTTGAGTGTTTGTGTCTTTCATAATGGTCATGGGAGAAGGCTCAAGCATTGCATGTCCAATGACGGTGGGTCCAAAAACTCTAGCCAAGTTATTCCGATCCATCTGACACGACGGACTCAGCTCAACTCTGAGAAACATTGTGAATAAAAATGTAAAGAACTAACAAAAACAAAGAACTTCAGAAATACATTTGAATCTTAATTTTACCTCTGCAAATGCAACACAAGGAAGGCCAGCGTGTCCTTGTTGGGCTGAGGGAGCTCTTTGATGGTCTGTAAAAACATTTCTATGCTTTTGTCCTCATCTGCCATCTCTGTGAGAGAGAAGGACTCATGTATCCGAAGCAGCCGGATTAAAGAGCAAAATAGCAGATATTATAGGTGCATTAAACCACTTTATAAGCTTTTCTTTAAGATACGGTACATATTCAGAGGTGTGCAAATCACCAGAAGCAGCTACTTCATAAGAATCTTCTCCAATTTGCATGCCTCAGCCATTCATGGCCAAGAAAATTAGGCAATATTGCTTTCCCTATGACATTCAATCTAATTTATAATTTAAAAGGGAGGTAATTTACCCTGAAGTCATGCAGAATCTATGAGGGATGGAAAACAACTTTAGAAATAATAGCAGGAACACCCTGACTCCTCCTAAAACTACCACTTACCCTTCATTCAGTTGCGATAGGCTGAAATTAAAATGCAGAACGAGACAGCCGCTGGTTTGGGAGATAACGTTTGAAAATGATTATTGTTTCCAAGTCATCAGAGACTTGTCAACTATATTAGAAGTAATGGGAAATAACCATCCGCCCAAAATGAATGAGGCTAGCATACATCCTGATGCCCCTGGCATACACAAGCGTTAGAAGCTCGCTATGGTATCCACCCTCTAAAAAATTGCAAGCATTTTGTATAATCGATCTTTATAAAAGACAGCCCTCGTTGATGGACTCCTTAAAGCGAACTAAGTTTTGAAAGTCAAGCATGGGCCCATCAATGACAATGTTGAAGTGGTGTGTCTCTTGATGGTGACAAAGGTAAAGGAATCAGTAAAGCCAGGCTTCATTGGGTCACCTTGTCACCTTATAAGCGATAACAGAATAGTGAATAATGACTTCAACATGAGCTATTAAAGTACATGACCTGCAAACCAGTGCACATGTTTAACAGAGCAGGTCTGCTTTAATGTTTAGGGTCATTTTTGGGTGAACGATCACTTTGCCAATGTCAGATTTTATCAACATGAGAAGCAAAAAATTTTGATCACAAATGCAAGAAGATTTTTACAACATGCTTACATTTAGCATAATTCTTATTTGGGGTGAGCTAGTTGTTTGGCTATTCATCAATTATTGGCTGTCATTCAATCATTAAAGCAACACTATGTAGTTTCCATGTAAAAATGACTTGGAGCTCCCCCATGTGGTTGAAAAGCGCAACAGTCCCTGGTATCAGACACTCTTCTGCAGGTAGGGGGAGGGGCGGGGCTGTATGCTCTACCCTCCACCGCCACTTTCAGAGTGTGCTTGTAGCAGCTAGGAGGCTGCTCAGGTTGCAGCAACAGTACAATTTGTCCAGTTAAAAGTTGTTCTATCACTGAAATAATTTTAAAGACATTATTTAAAGGTAAAAAAACTACATAGTGTTGCTTTAAGAAAGACAAAGTCTTTGGAAATTAATCGAAGTATAAAATTACAATTTAAATTTCCATACTATTTTGATGCAAACGTACCAGCAGCTTCCATAAACCTGCTATGAAGTTTAAATGTTACGAGGGGCTCCTTTAGTTTCCTTAGGAAGTCTTTGAGGAGTCCACAGACAGCATGGATCTCCTGTACTTTGTGGAGCATCATTGGACTTTTTCCACACACGTATTTCTCCCGCAGTTCCTTCACCGTCCGTTCACCTCCTGGCACTCTGTAAATACCTTTCTATATACACCAGTAAGCCACAACATATTTTCATATATCAAACTTATGCATTGCAATGAGATTTCTAAAAAAAGATTTTTATATTTTTAATAAAAAAATGTTGTTTTTTTACTACAAATTATCGCAATAGAGGCAAGTCAGCCAATCAGATTAATTTACTAGTCTGACTTTGTTTCCTGTTTTGTGAACAACATGCATCAAATATTTATTGAACAACGGCAAAGTTGCAACGAAAACTCAGAAAAAAGGTACAAAAGTTGTCACTGGTACAGTACCTTTTAAATATTTAAGTAAATTAAAAAATCTAAAAAATAAAAGTGCATGTTATACTATAAACATTTACAGTAAAGAAACGTGCATTTGGTGATCAACGGTAAATGTAGAGACAATAATAAGGAATATAAATGAGTCCAAGACCAATTTTCTCATCCACCATAATTTTTAATCATTGTTTAAAGCTCCACTGTGTACTTTTTTGAGTTAATTCTTAGCAAAAATCCATGTTTTCTTTCAAAAGTATGTGGTCATTCATGTGTAATTACTTCCACCCCACTAATCAAAGTATTCTTGTAAGTGTAGAATCTGCTATTTAAAATGCATACCATCGAATCGCTCTCTGGCTGAATCCATGTTGTGCCTCCATCTTTGAAATACATTCGCCGACGAGGGACATTCCTGAAATTCAAGCTCCGCCTTTCGCGCTTTCAGACTACACTCACGCTGGCCGCTAGCTGAAGCCTCCGGAGGTTGCATGTGTAGGCGGTATACGTCATCAAGACAGTCTTATTTCAGAATATTAACAATTATAAAGCTGACAATTATTCTTAGTTAATTGTAAATTGATGTAATATGCTTATGACTTGTGAATGTAATGCTCAGTTAATTTAAATAAACCAGGCTTGATGACGTATGCAGCCTGCGACCTGCGTAGCTGAATCCTTCGGATTTTACAACAGCCGCACACCATGATAAACCTGCAATCTAATGCTTTGATTTGAAAGCCTGTTGAAGACATATTCTCGAGGACATTAAAACAAATCGCCAAGGAAGCGAAACGGGGATTTTAAACGACAACGCGACAGGAAAAACATCAAGACCAAAGTCAATATTGGAGTTAGTTTTCCAAGATGGGACTCAAGGGAGACAGAAGTTGCACTTTCTATCTTCTCCACAGGTAATTCAGCATATTCATTTTCATCTATACAGTCTATGTTGTAAACTTGAAGTTTTATAGTTCCTTGGCTAACTATAGCATGGTTATGCAGTTAGTGTAAACACGCATGTGGTTTAATGTGTTCGAACAGCCACACGCAGTCTCTCCGCCCATTTTTGTAATCTGAGGTACTGAGATAAATGTTTTTCATCTTTTCTGACCTGTAGCACAAACACACGGTGACAGCCCTATTTTTAGCCTTTCATTGATAAAACGCCGCTGATCTGCGCGTCTTTCGTTTCATTTTACAAGCGTGTGAAAGTTGAGCGATCTTATTTCACCAATATCAGAGAAAGCTCTTACATATACACGGACATGTAACATGTTTACTTAAAACATAAGCATTGGACTCTGACATAATATTAGTTCGCGTCCATTTAAACCCGTCATTACTCCCAGAGAGGGACTCGTCCACAGACGAGAGAGAAGCGGTCGAAAATGGACAAAAAGAGACGGATTTAAACACCAAGTGTAAACGTAATGTGTCTCTCTCGTAAACTTGTGATCTGATCGACGAAAACACATCTTAATACCAAGTTTAACAGCCCATGTGATATTTTTCCTCGCATCGATGAAAAAGGAGTGTCTAAGCTACGTTTATGGTAGATCTTACACAGTGGAGCTTTAAGCCCTCAAGGAACTAACATTTTTAAAAAAACCATGTAAGAAGTTCTTATTTTTTTTCTCCAGATAAAAGTTGAAATTTTGTTTGTCATAGTGCCTAGACAATGTTTAAGTTCTCATTACCGAAATATGAGTTTGTAAATGCATATATTTAATGTAATATCATGTTGCGTTAATGCAAATTTTTGATAATGATAATCTAAATATTTTTTTTTTATAATTCTATAGGAAATATTTTTAAATCCTCTAAAAATAATGGTTATAATAAGTTCAGACTTTAATCTTACATGTGCATAAAAATGGCTTTAAGGGATTTTTAAAAATTCTGATGCTGGACACCTTCTTAATCTGAATTTCGTGAAAATCACCCATATGTACCTTTTAGAAGTACCACGAGAGTAACAATACGCACCTTTTAGGTACATTTCGTAAACGTACTGCCCCAGTGACAACTTTTGTACCTTCTTGTAACTATTTCTGTATAGACTGTTCAGTTTAAGAAACTATCCTTATGTTGAAGCAATGAGAAAAATTGTTACTTATCAAACAAACAAAACACCTCTTCAAGTCCTCTTCTCTCGATTTCATGAGCACACTGAACTATCAGAGAGGGTATCCGTGGACGTGTAGAGGGGGCGAAGCTCTCTAATGTGTCCTGAATCGAAAAAGGAAACCAATTTTAAACATATAAGCTCAGTATGGGAACATGTATGTGGCATATAAAAATGAAATACCTCATTGGATTGTGCTGAACCATGTGCATTAGGGCTACACTTCTCAACACAGAGTTGTTTACACTCAGGGTGGCACACCACTCGACAGTCTCTGCATTTTACTGCAATCTTCCCAAAGCGAATCCTTTTCCCACATGGTGTGCATGTCTCAGGGCGAATCACCTTGAAAATACATTCATCTTGCAATAGTCAGCACCATTTAAATGGGACCCCATTTACACCTGCTATTGAAGTGGGTTTTTTTATTCCTCTCTGCTTAATTTTTTCAACATTTATAAAAATAAAACTTTGATATATGTAAATAAACCAAATAGTTTAGTTATACATAACCATTTTTAACCCTTAGGGGCCATGTACATCAAGGCGTTTAGCAGAGTATGTTTTCAATTGTTTTCAATGGAAGCGCTGCACTTTTTTAAAAACGCCAGCAGCTGTTCACACCAGCAAATGTTCAACTTTGGGTGAAAAGCTCAGCTCGTCAATCTCACTTCTCACTCGCCCGTCGAATCACAGTGGAGGAGGTACGAGACAAATATCACAACAACCAATCAGCGCATCATTCAACAACTGTCAAAGCAGAAGTATCATAGCAACCAAAGGGCTTAGCTGAAAAAAATGCTGGCAAGCACCCACAGTCAGTGTCCGCCTGGCATTTTAGCCTTAGTGTGGACGCCCCCTTATATTGCATTATTGAGTTAGACATGATCATGTGCTATTGTGCTTCTGTGTCTTTTAAGGAGACATTTCACAAGACTTTAAGATGTAAAATAAATCTTTTGTGTCCCCAGAGTATGTATGTAAAGTTCTAGCTCAAAATATATTATAGATCATTTATTATAACATGTTAAAATTGCCCCTTTGTAGGTGTGGGCAAAAATTAGCTGTTTTTGGGTGTGTCCTTTCAAATGCAAATGAGCTGATCTTTGCACTAAATGGCAGTGCCGTGGTTGGATAGTGCAGATTAAGGGGGCGGTATTATCCCCTTTAGACATCACAAAGGGAGCCAGATGTCAATGACCTATTTTTTCACATGCTTGCAGAGAATGGTTTACCATAAATAAGTTACTGGGTTGATCTTTATCACATTTTCTAAGCTGATAGAAGCACTGGGGACCTAATTATAGCACTTAAACATGAAAAAACTCAGACTGTCATGATATGGCCCATTTAAGACAATGCAAATGCTTAAGAGAATTGTAAAGCACTAATGTATGGTTTCCTACTGTTTTTTGTTGGAATACATGCTGCAAAGTCTTATCGACAGTGGGTGTGGACAAGTCCTGAGGGAGTATGGGCTCTAGGGTTGTCACCTCCATTTCAACAATCGTCTCAGCTTCTGTGGTCTCGCTTGGTGCCCACACAGACGTTTGTTCTGTATGGAAGATTCTCGTTAGTTTGGGAAAAGAAGAACTCATTTAAAAATGTGGCCTCTGTGGTTTTTTACCAGCAACAGATGGAAAATGTTCATTTCGGAGAGCCCTGGATGGATGTTCCGGAGTCTCCTGAGTTATGTCTATTACCATGTGAATCTGACCTCCATTCTCTGGAGTGGTGACGGATGCCTTCACAACAGTCGTCTCAATTTCCTAACCGCATACGCGGAGACACACAGATAAACACACATAAAATCCATTTGAATCCAATCATCCTGCATGACCCACAGTAGCATCTAGTTTGTGTCCATGTTTCTGGCAATGAAGACAAATGTAGTTTTCAAAGTGCCAAACAGCTTTGTTTTACTCTTAGAAAACAATGCCAGCTGAGTGGGAGTGATACAAGTCTTAGAGACGGAGCCAGTCAAGACATGGTCTACTGCTGTTCTCATCTAAGCAGCATGGTGGGCGGTGGAATACGGTGATGCGCAGCCGCCCAAGGACTGATGAACAAATGAATTGATGAGAAATGACATTAGACAAACTTATAGAATATAATCCCCCAACAACAGAAAGACAAAAATTGTGTTTAACACTTTACAACACGCCTCTCAAGCTTTGCTTACTGTTGGTTATAGTCCCATTAGAAGTCTGCAAATCCATTATTTCACAGTTATAAACCAGGAGATGTTTCATTAAGTGGTAAATACCAAGAGCTGCTTTAAACACCTAACAGACTATACAATGACTTAAAATGACTTTTTTAGTCAGGCAGACAAATGGGATAAGATGTTTAGACTTTAAACATATCTTATTCAAGCATGTTTATTTGTTTGTAGTGTTCAGGAAAACCCAATCCAAAATCACATCAGATTGGGTAACAGAATGCAGCCGGATCAGATTTTGTGTTTAAGTCATGAATAATAGCAAGAACTTTTTCACATTTAAATAATGCAATGTATTTTAATGTACTTTAGTAAATGGTTATGATATTTGCACTACAATTCACTTTTGGTGTGTTTTTATTTGTTTAGATTACGGTGTAATGCATTAGCTTGCTTCAAACAATATAAGGATTAAGGCAAATAAACAACAGCATTAATAAACTTCTGCCAACCTTCTCAAGTGGTCTAGACCCCAGAAGATCTCCCGAACGGCCACTGACCCTTCCCCTTTTCTGCATCGGAGGACCAACACTTGGGCCCATTGATGAACGCTGAATACAAGGTGAGAGAAAATGAAGTTTATAGTAATTACCAAAACCCTATGAAACCTCTTACAACTTAACAGGCGTAGTGATAAATGTTTAGATTTTTTAAATCTGAAGAGAAAAATTGCCACATAAAAGACAAAGCAGAAAGTACAAAACAAATGGTTCAAGCACTACCTACTCTTCTCTCACGAGCCCTTGACTTAAGAGGCTTAACAAATGCAGTGCTGTCCAAATCCTTGAAATCACAGCAAAAAAATATCATATTTTAAACTGTTAAACTATTTTAATGACTTTCAAGCGTGTCCACTTTGTGTCTGACACCAATCAAACTTATGACACTCATGCAATACTTCACCAAATCATCATCGGTTCTGTCATAACTGATGTCAGAGTGAGACAGGAAGGAGGATTCATCAATCACAGATAACCTGATAAAAAGACACATGATGGAAGCAACAATGCATTTTGGGAAAACAAGATCGGATCAGATCAGAGTTTGCACGAGCTGCACATTCAGGTACCGTTTTCCTCTGTGCTGTGGGACAATGGCTCCTCTGTGACTGATGCTGGTCAGCATTGACCTCTGTTCATCATTCAGACAGGCACTTGATTTGCTGTCATGCACAAGCACGTCACATATCAACTGCATCTGCCGCTCCTGTCACATAAATTAATGAGAGAAAAGACATGGTAAGTACCTTCATTAACTCAGCCACTTGGATGGTCAATAAACCACAAAGCAATTCTGTATTTATGAACTACACGAGCATGTTAACACATGACTGACCACATATACTTGAACGGTGGCCCTGTTCGAAATGGCACCCTAAACTTTTCTAGTTCTCATACAAGGCCACACTTTGGTAGTCTCGGGTTTAGACGGCACACCTATGTGATTGACACTTTATGTGCCTGCCACACACCGACGCAGTCAAAGGTTTGATGATGTAGTTTTGTAAAGTTTTTTGTTTGGTGAAAGTTTGCTTGGTTCAACAACACATGGGTGCAAGTCTGCAACATCAATGATAATTTGAAAGTCTTGAAGGTACAGAATTAAAACAGCCTGATTAATTGTAATGATCGAAAGGTTAAATAGGTCATATGATGCAATTTCACGTTTTTTCTTTGTCTTTGGAAGGTTAAAACATTTGTGCACATAGAAGATCTGTACAGTCACAAAGAGTCTTATTTTTTCCTAAACATCCACGCCTTCCCAAAACACCTCATTCAAACATCCCCCCACATATCTACGTCATTGTGTGGGAAAATTTGCCGCCCAAATGTATATGCAAAGGAAGATGGGGTAACTTTTTATTCTCACTATATTATTGTTATCCACCATGTAGTGGCGACGCTGTGAAGATACTGAACATATTGTAAGGTATTACTATAGACCTTTCTCACAGTAACCGGAAATACGTAATCGTCGTGTAAGCGGAGTTCCTGTCAAGCGTCAACACACTAGAAAAACATAAACCCGGGCAAGTTTAAAATGGATCAAAAAGTCTACACAACTTCGTTAACGGATTTGCCAAATATTACATTTGCTGATGTGACACGACTATTGGAGGAAAACTTTTTCCATGAAGAATTTGTCCATAAATTTCTAGGTAAGTAGAGAGCGAGTCTAACTGTTACTGAACTGTTAACTAAAACGACACATTATAGACCTTTTGCGAGTCGACGTCACAGTTACGTCACGCGCGCATGTGGTGGCAGAAAAACAGTGGAAATGAATGAGACACGAGTGAAACGAACAATATAACTCACTAGAAAATGTTTTGTTGTGCTGTTGAGTGTCAGAATAGGAATGCCAAAATAGATGACCTTCATTTTTATAGTATATCGTCGTCGAAGACACCATTTGAAGATAAACGTAGGTGTTTATGGTTGCAATAAAAGCCCTCAACCGGACAGACTGGAGTGATGAAATCTGAAAATCTTTTAATTATTTGAATAGAAAATAATTAGAGAAGATATCCGGTGTTCTGTCGAAGTCTGATCCCTCTATGTGTTTCTTATAGCGTTTTCATCGCGTTACGTTTATAATTTATTTAGAAAGATTAAAGATTTTAATTAGTTCATAATATCAATAATATTACCATTTATTAAAGTTTTCGTATTTTTTTTTTTCATTTTCTATTACTTCTTTTTACCATATATCTTAGCCTATGTCTTCTTCCTGTTTGTTCTAAATTATGATGTTTACTAATAAATATATAAACATAGCACACACACACACACACACACGATGTAAAGTGTTAATAATATATAAACAGGCCTATACAAATTAATTTGTATGTAAACATAATAGTTTTAGATCAAACACGCAGGATAAAAAATATAAGGAAGAAATTGAAAACAGGAAATGATTAAATGTTTAATAAATGATATTATACAGAATACATGATAGTATTGCTCTTACAGTATAAGTACTTCAGAGATTCATACTGTAAAAATAATTGATTTACCAATAAAAAACAAAACATATACATTAAATACATGCAAGCATATCAGTGGCCAAGCCATTAAAACTTTTAATTTATTTAAAAAATAAACGTAACTTGGTGAAAACGTTATAAGAAACATTACACTTAAGAGAAATATAGGGGAAACAGACTTCTACAGAACACCGGATCCTTAAAAATCACAGTTTAATGCTAAAACACTTCACACAGCTATTGAGAAGCATTCACTTTCTGCCACCAGTTGGCCTCCGCCCACAAAAAACGTCATCTCTGTTTGCAAACACGCAAAAGGTCTATAAGTCTCGCCGAATAGCCTGAATCCACTTCTGTCTAACTTCACCATCAACAGAGAATTGATGGAACAGATACGGCTTTTTACATTGCCTTGACTGCGGAGGAAGTAAATTTCCGCGACGATTGCGTATTTCCGGTCATAAATACGGAAGTTGTGAGAAAGGTCTATTAAAGGCTCTCTAAACGAATCTGCGAGACATTGGTTATTGTTGACGTTTGAAACTGTTTTCAAACAGACGGAGCGTAGCTAACTCCTCCCCCTCCCTTCCGTGCTTTCATGAACGCGCCCAACCCCAACCCCCACCCCCAAATCCTTTTTGTCGTTTATTGGCTGGAATACTTTGTTTTGTTTTGTGATGCTAGGTTTGGCCACTTGTTGATATTGCCGTTTGTGAAGCCTGGGCTGTCTACAGAGATCGCGTTTTTTTACAGTTTGATCAGCGGACAGGCAGCAAGCAGATAGTGAGGAGATGTTTCCGGTATGTAACAAAAAATGTTTTATGGTCTAAAACGCTTCAATTCCCTTAGAGCGCCTTTAATGTTTGATTATGTAAAAAAGTTAGGTGTGAGAATAAACAAGGAGCTCCAATGCAATGGCTTCTACATGTCACCTTCGTCAAAAATGAGATACTGTAATATTAACCAAATGCTCTCGGCGCATATGTTCATTAAATACCTTTAAATCTGCTAAATCCTGGACTCAGGCCATTCGGAAACACTGCTAAATGCCACATCGATTTTTCAGCAAATTCTTTAAAGCACACGAAAGATGAATTGGATTAAAGGGACACAAGGCAGCATTTTTATGTTAATAAATCATCTTCGTAAGTCGGTATATGGTTAAATGACTCATTACATGACGAATGAAGACTCTCTCGCCCGCCCCTACCGTCTGTAGGAAGAATACCCCACTTGCAAGTTCGCTGTATCCGACCCGGTGTCCTTCAGTCTCGTATAGTCTTAGATATAGAACGCATTTACTCCCAGACACTAGGGGGAGCTAGTAGAGAAATAATACTCAGACTTGCCTTGTGTGCCTTTAAAGTCAATCAGACTTGTGTCCTTTGTGTACTTGGACCTGAATAAAGCTAAATGTGGCAGTCACATATGGATCACAGCGCCCCCAATGTGTGGTTCAGTTTCTTTGTTTTTACCCTTTTGAATGATTTTCTTTATTTGCAATGTTTCTAGTTGCATCTTTAGTGATTTTGCAAATGTTTACTACAGTATGTCTTGTCCAAAGAAGCATATTTGTTTTAGAAGTGGAGCTTGCATGCACTGAGAGGGTTTTGCAGAGAAAGTCAAATTTGTTAAATTCTAATGAAATGACTAAAGTGATGTTTCTAAAAATAAGGCATAACAATTACTCACTTGTAACCTTTTCGTTGCCAATAAAAAGTTAAATTACTGAACCTAAACATACTGTAAGCCTGATAAAAAATTTTATTTACAAGGAAACATGTCTGCATCTGAATTCCTCAAATGTTGTTAGTGTTTGTAAAATTCACTAACCAGACACTGATAGTCCGCTTCTGCTTTGTAGCGTTTCTTGATCTCCACATCCAGCTGGTTTCGAGCATGTTTCAGTTTGACTTCCAGAGCAGATCGAGCAACATCGGACTTCACCAGGAGCTCTTTGTGTTTCTTCAGCTCCAGCTCTGCATGTAGCCATTTTTTCCGGGCAGCCTCAAAGTTTTTCAGCACCTCAATAAGCTCTTTTAGGTTTAAATATAACAACACATGTTACAGCCTTTATTTCACATTGACCCATGCAATACAGATAAAATCATTATAGGATGAATTCTGCATACTCTAAAGGTTCAAATATAACTAAACAAGCAAGTTACTATAAGTATTTTTTTTAAATGTTTAATTTACTTTTTAAGAAATATATCTAAGATATAAAGTGTGTTAATATAGTAGTACAAATGCTTAACAAACATGTCTCCTGTGACTATGAAGAAACTCTCCCTTTTCTTATCAAAACCCCTTTATTAAACCTCTGTTTTAACATAAAATAAGTATATACTCCTGCAGAGAGTTGTCAACCAGGATAGCAAAAGTGAATTACGTGTCATCTTATGGGGAAATTTGGCTTATAGGCAAATACACATTATGGGAAAAGTTTATAAAATAGGAAAATAAATTGCAGTAATTAATCTGGTTAACATATTAACATTTTATGCTAGAAAATGACAATTCGTTATTTATATTTTTATTGTGAATTTTTTTTTTAAATGGTGTTTTACCAAGTATGTTTTTAGGTTTAAATAGAGCATAGTAAAATAAGGTAAAATCTACAACTTCAGAATGATTATAACTGCATTAGAAAATATTTTAAAATGTACAAAGAGAAACAAAAGTTCTAACAATAAAAGAAAAACATATGCCTTTCAGAGGAGAGATCCGATTAAATATCTATTTTCTTATATTCTTTTTGCCAGACGTACGAGACAGCGTGATAAAATTAGGTAACAGTTAAATACGCGTTTCTTTATTGGACAAGGACATTGGAACACAACCATTCAGATTTGATCGGCATAAGACAAATATCATAAGATTAAACGACAACATTAACTAAATAAATAATATGATTTCTTACCTTGTTCACAGTTTGTAGCCTCTTCTATGGCAAGCCTTTGCAGGCACAGACTGAGAACTTCTTTAACAAACTGGTCTCCCATGATCATGCCAGCTGAAAACACAAACAAACCGCTTTAAATGCGTCACGGGTCACATGGATATAATTGCACGCATGCAACGCGCAAAAAGTTGGCGACTTCATGCGGCGATGAGCAGTCTGAACGACGTATGACATCATAGTTCCGCGAGAGCGAGTCAAGCTCTGTGTTTTCGAATCGGTCTTGCAGTACTTTGATATCATATTCCGATCGGTCTTCGCAGAGCCGCGTGATGACGAAAACGCATTAACTTCTACTTGCAATGTAAGGAAAAATATGTCTTAAACTTAAAGCTTACAATGTAGTTAAATAATTATAATATTTAAGAAAATAGTTTATTATTTATTTTATAAAATTTCTCTGAATGCAATACTATAAAACTTTCTCTCAAATGATCTATCCACTTGTCTGTGGAAACTAAGCAGAGATGCCAATAATCTCTTCACGTTTTAAAGTCTTTGGCCTTGGTTTCATGTGTCCTCTACAAAGGTAAGAGTTTTAGCTAAGTTTAGCTAACTGTACTGTATCATAAAACTGTATTTAATGTTCTTACGACGTTTGTAGGATTTGTAATGGCATGCAGCAGTTACTTATTCACAAATAATGTCTGTGAAATCCAGATTTAAGTCTCATAATCTAACAATGAGATAAGGAGCATCAAAGTTTGATTTCGCTCATTGATTTCACATTAATTTCAATCTTTGGTCTTGCTCCGTCAGCATTAAAGATATCAAGTTAAATCTTCACAAAATTCTTCAAAAAAATCACAAAAATATAAATGTAATGTCAACCTCTGACCCATATCCAAACTAAACCAGAATCTCCAAGATTTCTCAAGTCCCTGATCCAATTTGGCCATTAGAGGGCAGTCAAGGCATTTTGTGGTGGACATCCAGCCTTCTGTACTTTAACACCATATGGGGACGTGCGAGTTTGCCAGTGATTAGACTGATGTTTGAGCAAAGCTTTGTTGTGTTTGTTTGACTCAGTGCTGTTCACAGGAAAATAAGCTTCTCTGTGATATCACGGTCTAAGTCTACACTGCGAATGCTCTATTACACAAATAATGGGTTCTGCGGCTACTGAAGTCTACTGAAGTCACTTTAATTCAGCACCCAAAAATCTTATTACAGTCATTTTTAACATGACTGCTTTGAGCATAGGAGATCAAGAGCAGCAGTGTGTGGTTAGAATGAATTCAATTTTAGAGGAAATAAAAGACTTGCAACACCAGGTCTTTCTTATTGTTAAAAGTTGAACTGGCTTGTGGGGCCTTGGTGACTGGAATATTGCATTCGAATTTTAATACTGTCTGAAAGTGTGTCAGGTATGAAACACCATTCGTTGCATAGCAATAGATTTAACAGTATTGTTTTGAGCAATTCCAGCATTACGGATGTGACATTTTCAGTGAAAAATGTAAAATACTTTTTCTCAGGGAATGTGTTTATGTTTTCACTTCTAATGATAGAGTCCAGACATAAAAAAATCAGGCTAGAATTAGGGAAATGCTTTGGATGTAAGAAAAAAGGACAAGTTTTGGGGAGACATACTTTAGGTACGTGATAATCTCGGCTGTCATGGCTGACAATTTGGTTCCTCTCAACGAAACTTCAGATTACCTCAAGCAACGTGCGGAGTAAAAACATTCTTGAAATTGTAACTTTGATTTAGTTTAATTGCTAAACTACAAGTAAACGAAATTTCAAAGAATTTGAACGACGCGCAAGGGTTGTTTTACCACCCGCAAAATGGAAAACAATGGGACTAAAATAGGTGATGATTTTCGAGTTTCAAATGGCCAGTATTTTGCTATTCTTGAACCCATAGACATGGTCTTGGTGTCATTGTAAAGTTTTTCAAGTACTTTCTATCTGAACAACTAGTTTTAGCATTTAACCATGTTTAAATTTTTTGTCACAAACCTACATTCTTGCACAAACCAGAACCAATAATGCTCAACAAATTGAGAAGGGTTAGCTCTTCAAAAAACATAAAATATTTATTTTATTTTAATCTTCGTGTGAGCATTTATGAGGAAAAAGAGACGTTTTATAGATTTATTGATTATAGATTTGTTACCTAACTGAAACATAATATAAAAAGTGTTTTAAAGCACTTAAACAGATACCTTTTGTGGAATGAGTATTTAAACCACCAAATATTGACATCTGAGATATGGTTAAAAACATTTAGTTAAAACTTAATTTTTCGTGGAAAGGTTACATTTGCATGGAATTGCTGTATTTATATTTTATGCATTTGATGCTTTTATCCAAAATGACTTTTAATGCATTTAATTCACGCATTAGTTATATTACAGTGGACTCAGAAGTCTGCTTCCTTGTGCCTTTTACTGTTTTCCCATTCACTCATTTATTTTATGATCCGGGTGTGCCTCATAAGCCTTAAAAAGTGAAGCCTCTGGCTCTTTGATCGCCCCCTGGTGGCTGGCTGCAGTACAAGTCATAAACCCCACCCTCTCCATTCAAACGAATGGGACTCTGCTCTAAATAAAAAAAATATTTACACTTCCAATAAAAGTATCCAAAAGATGGTTTTGGTCCTTTCTGTTCTAGTAGTTGTTATCACGCTGATATTCAAGTCTTCATTATTGTGGTAAGTTTCATTTTAGCTTGTAATTTGATGCAATAGAAACGGGGCGTGACGTTATGATTGGCGTGGTTGATTGGTCGCGCGGGTGATTGGGCGGAAGTTTGATACCGCAGCTCCGCCTCTGGCTCCACGGACGATTCCTTCTGCGCATGCCTTGGCTCCAAACTGACGTTTTTACGTAACATGGCGGCGACCGTGGTTGGACATTTTTGGCTTCAATTCATTACAATGGTGGGAGGCGACGTCGCGTCGTCCATATTTTTTTTACAGTCTATGTTTTGATCATACTTTTCAAACTAAATAATGTTCTGCGTAAAGTTCTTATATCATTTTTGCTTTATGCCTTACCGCAAGCTTTTTATTAAGTTTGAGAATCTTTTTCTGTTTTGTCTTTCTAACCCACTCCCTGTTTGTTGTGGGTTTACAAAATGCCGTTTCCCCTCATTTAAAGCCTCATCTTATGGTGACATTGATAAAAATGTAATTCTAATAGTGTGTGCTGTGTGGAATGGAGAATTACGTTTTCTTTAGAGGAACTGGGCTGTTTGTATGGGTTAGGAATACCTTAAAGCCCCCCTTACCTAGAAAATGCACTTTTAAATGTGTTTCTAGCAGAAAATGTGTCAGCAATGTGTGCAGAAACATCCTGTTATCATACAAATCCATCGGTTCTTCTTTGTGTAATCTCCTTTAAACCACAACATGCACACAAAACAGGCTGTTGGGTATCCCCAATGTGATGTCACATTGATTACGCCCCAACCATAACCGCTCACAGACTCCGCCTTATGAGCGTGTAGTTTAATCTTTTGCCAGAGCCACATGTTTTAATGTAGTTCAAAGCACATGTTTAAGCACTCTACCCCCTATTTTGCATACGGGGAGGGGAACAGAAGCTTTTTTTGCATTAAAAGGAAAAAAAAACACAACACAAAAACAGCTTGTTTTTCATTGTAGCCACAAATGGCCGTGTTCAACATCATATAATAAAAGATCTGTGGTGTATTTTGAGCTGAAACGTTACAGAGACATTCTGGGGATACCAAAGAAAACACCTATCACTGCCATTTAAATGATTCTTTTAATGCATATTCGTTTCATCAAATTCATTTTGTGTCAGTCTGGGAATAACACAGCATAATTGTTTTATATGTGACATGCAACTATCTAGTATCTTTATGTGCAGTCATTACATACATTAAGAGAAAATGTTGTGTGTGTTATACTTGGATTTCTTTGTTCTTTGCGAATGTTTTATTATAGATTAATTAGCGATAATGATAAACAAATTAACCGCACAGTTTGTCTAATTCACAAACGAATATTTTAAATACATTCTCTTTGCTTTATACATATTTTACCTTCTGCCCCCCTTCATCGCATAGCTGGATTTTTATGTTAATATGCTTGGAAAAGCAAAGAACAAATAGATTTCAAGAGATGTGTACACAAACATTAAGTAAGCTATTTATTGTCTCTTGACTAATATTAATATTTGCTTTGCTGTGCATTGGCTCATTAGGAAACTTATTGCCTTTGGCTGAGTGTATATACACAGCTCAGCATCCGAGTCGCTAATCTGAGATGCAGAGATGAATGTGCATGATGCTTGTCTCTATTTAATCAACATGGTTTTACTAAATGAGCCATTTCTCTCATTAATTATTTACTCAACCACCCAGAGAGGTGTTTATTCTGAAGCTTTTCCTTTAAGGGGTGAAAATAAGTCCTGATTTGTTCATCCTTTTTTTCTCATCTGGTATCTGTAATCTAACAAGACTGCTGTTCTGTAATATAGAAGATGAAAATGTGTTTTTACAAATGTGTGAATGTGGAGAGCAAAAATTCACATTATTTCCTACTAAAGATCATCAGAATGGTGGCATGGTGTTATGTGCTTGCATGTGATGCCGGTTCGAGTCTGATTTGGATTCTGAACCTAATAACCCCCCTTAATGCACAACACACCAAATATGATGCTATACATTGAACAACTGAACAAAACATTCGGAACTAAAGAAAACAATCTGAAATGTACAGTATTCAGATCATGTTTTGAGCACTTTTTGCTGAAGGTCAGATTGCAGTGATACATATTCTGAAGTGATCTCAGTAAAAGTTTTCAAACTGTAGACTTTCCTTTAAGCTCAGAAAACCCAAACGTTGAGTTTGGCTGTCTCCTGTCTCTTCCAACATGCACGCATCATTCAAACAAGTGTGACTTCAAGTCAAAAGCCCTCTGGAATTACAAATGAAAACATGGCTGTGACTTTGCTGTGCCCTGCTTTTACGAGCTAAGAGCAGAGTATAACAATACAATATCCCAATTTTTCCTCAATGTCCGAGGTATTACATATTTATTTTAACACTCTTAATACCCCATACAAATATTTGTTCTGGGAGTATTTTTCTATAGATTATTATAGATTTTAAAAATATCAATTTATTGGTTTTCTGAACCAAACCAAACAGATAAATAGCAAGTGACATTTGTTAATGTGAATTATTTATGTGAACTTATTATTTATTTAAAAAAACAAGGCTGCACTGTAAAACCATTGACAGGTCCAAAGTCACTGCAATTCTTCAACTGGGGGCTAGGGGGTGACTCCAAAAAGGAGTCAATTCCTATAGACCCCCATGTTAAAATGCCCAACTTTAACAGTAAAAAAATATGTTTACAGTCTGGTACCAACATTTTTTTGGTCTGTATAGCTAATTTTGCCCTTCATGACAACTGTGAGGCGGGGGTAATTTTTTGTAACTCATCCGTTTCAATTATATTAAGCCTTAAAGTTCTGCATAATTAAGAGCGTGGTTACTTGAGTGACAGGTGAACTGCCACTGCTGTCACTACAGCCAGCTAGGCGGGTGTGGTTTCAGCAAACAGCCATCTCACTTTCATCCACGTCCCGCCTCTTTACCCATTTTCGGTTATCCGCGAGTGATGCACAGTGACGTGTGGCCAAGATGGCAATGGCAGGCACCGCCTACTATTGGCTTTAAAAAAGCACTTCACAAACCTATAGGTGACGTCATGGACACTACGTCTATATTTTTTACAGTCTAATCGGATCACACCCCATTTTGACCTCAGAGGCTGCAAATTGGGCTGAAAATCTTCACGTCTGTGGGAAGCCATAACTGGCTTGAAGCGTTATATTATATATCACTTAACAACTTCTGTTTCTTGAGTAGGTTTGTTTCTGTAAGTTTATAAGTTATTATTTAAAAAACTTCCTTGGGAAATTGAGGGGCATTTATACAAAATATCTGAATAATTTCACTGTATTTATTATGACTTAACTTGTATACTTAAATGTTCTGATTTCTTTGTATGAATTCTATATTTGGCTTGATGGCTACATCTGGTGGAAATTTGGTCTCAATAGCCCACTTAGAAATCCTCTTACTGATAAAAATGCTGATGTGTCAAATACTTATTTTCCCCGCTGTAGACAAAATCTCAGAAAATCTTGCACACTATTTGCTTGCAAAAACGAATCAATATCCCTTTATTAGCAACATTTCGATCTTCATCAGGCATCAACACACTTTTCAAACTCCATTTTATTAAAATGTTCACCAATCACAATGAGAAAACATAATTGAACAATGAAAATGAGGGAATACATAATTAAGACCACAATCATATCTTATCATAGAAAAGATTGTGTCACATTGAATAAAGCTTCAACATTCATACCCATAGGTGATACAGTAACTGTGTGAAAAGTGAAAGTTTATGAAAACAATACAGTTATTGTCTCTTAACTACATAAACATACAGTGAATTTGTGAATATAGTGAATTCAGCGCACGCACATTGTGTGTTTAAGACATTGTGACATTGCTAGCTACTGGCCTGGCTTGCTTAACATGGTGTTTTTTCATAATTTTTGCAGATTTGTGTGATTTCGAATGGTTTTGACAACATTGTCATCTGTATGCAAAACTTGTAAAGTACACTGTTGTCGTGTAAACATATGCTGAGTGGAATTTTTCTTTTGTGACCTTACTTTTGCACTATTGCAAACGTTTTATTTTGTCACATATAGCAAACACCAGCGTGCAACAAAAATAAATAAATAAATGAGCTCACAACCAGATATAACCCATAGCATGAGTCCAGACTGAGAGTAAGAATCCAGACATCACACTCCGACACAAAACTGTCATGATCCTGTCACAAGAGACAGTAGATGTTAAAACACTACAGGGCTGACAGGATAGTTTTCATTATGCATTTGTACTGTATTTCTTACAAGGTAACAAGTTCACACCTATTTTATTGAAACAAATAAATATTTGAGAATGCACTTCTTTCTTGGTAAGTAGTCAACTTCTAAAAATAAATTTCATTCATAGTCGCTGTGTGCACTTAGCTGCTAAAAAGGCTTAAATTATGCACCTAGGAGGAAAAATCCTCTGGGGATTTGAATAAATAAATAATAATAAAAATAAATCTCATAGTTGGAACATCTAAAGCTGTTATTGAAACTGTCAAAACAAAAAAGCTTCAAACTAAAATACGTAGCGGGGTCAGCTATTGGATTCGTATAATCATCCGTTTGTGGAATTGCTCCCTGAATGTATTCTAATACCCATGTGAGCATCGATTTCTACGGCTGTACTTCAGTACGCTAGTGAAGTTCTTATGATGAGAGCATGGAATAAACATGCGTGCTTACGCCCAACTCCACATGGACCCATTATCAGCACCGCTGATGCAGGAAATAGATTGAATGCTGAACATAATACCCTTGAATAATTAATCAGACAGATAGCTTAAATGTGCAACAAACAAGGTAGCTTCTCTCTAGGGAAAAGCAAACCTGTGATTTTACAAGTGCAAGCTTTAAAGCTAAACTCGGTTTACATCTGAAATAGGAGAAGCTGAAAACCAAACCCCTGTTTGTCGTGGAAAGCACTTACCGTCTATGTTTGCGCTAAATGTGATAGAGAAGGAGAAAGTTATAGGATCCTTCCCACACAGTAGAAAAGGTCAGAGAGTCATCCATTTACTTGATTTGGGTTGTTTTCTGTGTGTGCTTAATTCAATAGAGCAAATTATAGTTTATCTTTAGATCTCTTGATTTGAAAATTGAGCGATGTGTGATGCATATAAGGAAAAATAGGATTTCCAAGTACAAATTTGGCCATTTATGATCACTTATCATTTCATATGATGTCTCTCTTATAAATAAAAGACTTAAAACATAAAAGCTATACTGCAGTAATACATGCTTTAAATGCATAACTTGTTGTGACTAGTAAGGTTTCCCACAGAACTATTAAAGGTGCCATATTATTTACTGTTATACCATTTTATGTTTTTCCGCGATGACCACTTGGCACCATAATTTAGCTGGACATCACCATTTTCCTTTTATATTGCATGAATATCTTTTATTTGGCATTTCTTTAATAAGAATTATAAAAAGACTATTGGCTAAGTTTCTCTACAGCGGTGAGCTTTACAAAAAAGACGAGACAGTAATTGTTGTTTTTCAGTTAGTTTTTGTAAAAACAAATACTTTGGTTCCTAAAGTTCGTGTTTCTTGGATGCTGCGTAGGCTGTATAAATGCACTCTTGGCTGAACACTGTATGTTACTTGACAATGCTGCGGTTTTCCTGTTTGCCAGCTAAATACAACCACCATATGCTGCTGTTCACTTAGTAAAGCTGTCAAATGACTTTCAAGCATGAAATGAATCGGGTGCTTCTTGCTGGAGATTTTATTCATGATTTTTTTTATTTTACCCTGTTGTTCCTCTGAGATGGTTCTCCAGAGAGGAACTGTCTTGATAGGCCGAAACAATCTGTGTGAAACATGGGCAGTCAGAGTACAGTGTGAATAAGGACAGACATTTCTGTAGACATCAGCTGAATGTAAATGTTGACTGAATAGAGGACATGTCTCTTAATGCCAATAGATATTATTTAACTGAAGATGATGCCAGCTTCCCTTATGACATGCACTGTTTTGTTTTAGAGTTCACACAGAGTTTACAGTATACAATGTGGTCTTATTCCTACATCTTTTCTTTTCAGCTGAGATGTTTTTTTTCACCTAACCACTGTAAAGATGTCAGACAAAGACAAGTTTGCACATTATACAGAATACCTACTGTAGAGTGCTGATTGTTTTACTTTAAACAGGCTTTAATTGTATTTCATTGTAATAAGTTTGCTTTTGGTTGGTTTTGTATTGAATTATTAAAGTTGAATTCCAAGAGTTTTGATATTTAGGATAACAGCACTGGGACAATGTTAAACACTGTATTGCTGTATTCTGCTGCATTTTTTTGTCTATAGTAAGGGGTGTTTTTTAACAAACGGACAACCTGAATTCCATCTTAAACAGGCAGGATAAAGTGCTGTAGCTTAAATTCGTACAGACATATAAGCACCCTCAATTTATTTAGGAACTTCGGTTTGTTGCTGGGTTATATTTATTTATTTATTTATACTTAACGCCATTTAAGCATATATGACTATATTCATGGTGAGAACCAGTTAATCTATACACAAGTTAATCCATAAAATGTTGATCTACAGCAGGGGTTTTCAAAGTGTGGGGCGTGCCTCCTCTGAGGGGGTGCCAGAGCATGTCAGGGGAGGGGCGCAGGATGGTGATAGAGGCATACTAAATATGTAATGTATGTTTTACAAGATCTATACGTTAAAATCTCTTGTCACACAGCAGCAGCATACCATTGTCAGTCCTGAATTCTATGTTTGTTTTCATGCAGTTCGGTTATTTATATTATGAGGGGCAGTGGCCCAAACCAAAAAAAAAAGGGGCACTAAGGGGGGTGGCACTATTAATATGGTTTTAATAAAATATGATTATTATTATTATAGATTACTAGTAGCAACTAAGACAAGGGATTATAATATACGTAATAACAAGAATTAAACTGTGACAAACTGCTAAATATTCTATATGATTTACCTGCTGGAGTTTTCAATCCATGTTTGCAATGTTGAACTGCCTTTAGCAGCCTCGCTTTCCACTCTGTCTTCTTTTTGTAGAGGCATTGTTTTTTGTATTTTTGTCTACAAAGTGTGCCAACAATCACAAATTTGGTGACATTTATGATACATATGATATGGTATTTCAATTCGATAAGACAAGCATTGTAATTCTAAGAATATGAATATTTTGTAGTTACTGATAGGACACATACATCTCGGGGATGTCTATTTGATGTCTGCATTAACATCTAAAAGATGTTGTTTTTTGATTGTTTGCTCATCTGCAATACATCTCGGAGACGTTTCCTAAAAGATGTCATATAGACATATTATAGAAGTCTTCAATGTCTAATTTGGCATCAGGCCAATGTATTATTTTGACATCCGATCAACGCTGGATCTTGACGTCGGGTCAACATTAGTTCCTGATGTCGGATCAATGTCTGATTTTGACGTCAGGCCAATGTTGGATTTTGACATCAGGCCAACGGTTGATTTTCACGTCAATACCCAATTTTGAGCAGATGTCAAGGTGAATTAATACTATTTAATATCTGTAGAAACGCTTTAGGTTGTACGCTAATATTTCATAATAAATGTCCACACAAAACATTTATGTTGTCAGTTTGCTGTATCCACTTTTTTGAATTCAGTTGGATCCTGACGTTGGATCAACATTCGGTCTTGACATCAGGCAGATGTCAATATTGGGCAGATGTCAAGGTGTTAAGGTACAGTTCACGAAGTTGAGAGCAAAGCGCAGAATGCTTTGTAATATTATGCACAGCTCATTTTGCTGACAACAGCTGCGCTATAATTAAATATTATTGCAATAAATATTAATGCAATGCAAACTATTATGCAGACATCTGAGTGTTGTATTGGTACGGTATGCATTGCACTTCAGAGAGATTAAGTTGTCTGCACTTCATATTGAGGGGAGGCGCTATTGGGTAGATTGCCTACTAAGGGAGGCCTGCTATTTTAAACTTAACAAACCCCTGATATACACAAATTGGGGGAAGGGCAATTTGATATCCCCAATTCACCTAACCTGCATGTCTTTAGACTGTGGAAGGAAACCTGAGTAAGCCCACGCTGACACAGGGAGAACATGCAAACTCCACAAAGAATATATGCTGGGTTAAAATAAATAAATACATGTAATTGGTCAAATCTGTCTGAAATGCAATTTACTTGATTAATAAAGGGTTAATAAAGTTTTAACCCAACATCAGGCTTGAGCTTCGGCTCCGCCCCGTCTTTCAGGCCCCCCCCATCCAGCCAAGCATCAGTCTTCGGCTTCGCCCTGTCTTTTTGTTTGTGTTATAATGCCTTTTCAGGTTAATAAATAATTTTCCGCGGCCAAGGCACGGAGCACATTATTATTATCAGCCCCTAATAAAAAAATCCCCCCTAATATTAAAACCTAGAATCACTCCTGCACAGCCAAGCCTAGCGAGAGAGAGCATGGACGATTTCCAAACTATGTTTTTGCGCCCTTGAAGGGCACGTCAGGAAGGGGACACCGCTTTAACTTTCGCAGATGTAAAGAAAATTACATCGTTTTCATTGCTCTATTCCCCAAGTTTATTTTTAGCGGCCACACAAAGAGACACAATTTATTAACTCTCTGCACAATAAAGAGCTCTGAGCAATATAGGGCATAGGGATGATCACTTCTGATTGGAATTCTCCCCATACTGTATTTGACAGGGAAAATTAGTCAGAATGTGCACGGGCTAATAACGATAGGCTTTTCACAAAAATAAGGTTATTAAGCTCTCGTCTAGTGATCCCAGTGCTCCAAAAAGTAATTAAACATATAAAATTATTAACATTTGAAAATTTTCTGAGTTTTTATGATACACTGTGATGCTGATGTAAATGATTCTACATTAATGTATAAAAAATGAAAGCATCCACTCAAAAAAAAAAAACACAATTTAAAGGGCCTATACATATTACATGTACACTCCGCTTTAAAAAAAATATATATATATATATTTTTTTTTGCAATTACGAAGCACCCGAAAATAGTCCCCTGCTATTGACAGTTACCAAGGGGAATATTTTCAGGTTCTGCGCAACAGTGGCGTGCACAGACCTCCTCAGGGGCAGGGGCTGACGGACTTAAAAGGGCATAATTTTTTTTACGTCAAATAACAATCAAATGTATTCATTACTTTGGTGTTTTTATTCTTTCTTTCCTTGGCATTATTTAAATAATGTTGTAACAAATGAATAACACATCAAACTAAAATAGGCAAGTTAGGAAAATATTAGTTACTTTCGCAAACAAAACAGCGAGAATGAAGTTTTGAGGACTTTATATGTGTATATGTATAAAAGTGTTAGCTATCATTAAATCAGCAAGTTAACCGGTCTATCACAGTGTTTTAATTGCTTATTTCTTTGATTAAATGTCTCACTTACTAAAAAAGAAACAATAAGCTTAACCATTTGAAATTATTCCTAAAACCTATTTTTCATAGCTAAAACACACCACTTTGTTAGTTTAGCACACCATCAAAACACGACAAATAGTGGGATTAATATTTTTGCTCCAAACTAACTTTATAGCAGATCAATTGTTTTGAGCTGATGTGGCTTCAGATCGCAAAATGAAACAGATAATACACGCTTTCTTTTTGGTATTCTGCACAGTGCTAAAGTGTTGCATTATAATAAATAAATATACTGCATTATGAAAATACCCAACATGACCGGAACAACACAGATATACCATATATAATCCGAATTAAGTTTATTGTCTTCTTGTTTTATCCATCAGAACATCTTTATTTGCATGTTATTGGCAGCAGGGTAGATAAATGCCCTTAAAAGTGTAAATTCTGAATCGGACCGCAGCATTCTTCGTGTGTCAATTCTAAAGTGTCTCTGCGCAATGGTGCACGAGGGCGCCCTCAGGCGTCACGTATGAATGAACAGACTCATGTAAAGGTCAGTTCAACAGTGGCTCATATCACCGCGTTTGGAATAAAAATGGAATAAATATTACTCTTTTCTTTAGAAATTAGAAGTAAACATATAAAATCAATCAATATGTTTCCAAACATGCATGCATGCCAACCAGAAGCCCCGAGAAATGTTGTTTTGCGAAGTGCTTTATGACGACCGCGGGTCATATTTCATTTTACAGGTATGGAGTCCGATTTTCATTTTCATAACTTGTGACACAAATTAAGACATTACTGGCTCTATTTTTTTTTAAATAATATAAAGGTCAAATACAAACGCTTGAGCCTTAGACTTTTCTAATGATGTATTGTTTGTTGTGTTAAGTACAATCTTTTACATTAAATAAGTAAACAACAAGAATCAGGCTGCGCTCGCAATGATATTTGATCAGTAAGAGCTTTTAACTACATGAACCTAATAACTGCACTTATACAGCATTCATGTAAAGCATTACCATGAAATCAATGATAAGTTCCATCCTTACAATTTAGAGATGGACATGGTCTTAGAATTCATTGCACTAGATGAATTTCTCCAAACTACTAACACGAGGATGTAACGTAACATTGGCCTTCGATGAAAACATTACAGAAAGCAGCTGAAATCTAGTTTTACGAATTAGTTAAGCATAACTCACATGCTGTCGCAAACCTTACAGTAGCAGCGTGTAGGATAAATGTCTATTTTCCCTATTAGCTTACCTGCTGCCCTGTTGCTTGTGATGCTCGTGTAGCTATTTTTGAAGACTCGCGGCTACTGCTACATAGTGCGTGCTGCAAAGGAAACTCCGCCTACCGCCCCACTTCCGCCAAAGGATAAAACATTATATTATTTTTTGTATTATTAATGTTAGTGGCCGTTGTATATAGACGCGTTTTGTTATTCATAATAATATTTATAATAATAATCATTATTATTTACTATTACTGGAGAGGGGCACATTACATTTTGAGACAAAAGGGGCAGGGGCTTGAGCCCCTGCGGCCCCTCCCCTGTGCACACCACTGCTGCGCAATATCATTGCGCCTGCTGCAGCCATGTTACGCCAGCAAAGTCCTTGATTATTACGCCAGAATGAGAGTATAGTTCCTAGCCATATCTGCTTAGAAAATAGCAACTTTTAATTTTCTGTGGGTCTAAGTACACAATGTAACTACAGAAGAGTCTAGTTTAAAATAGGAAAAATATTGAAACTCTTTGGTTATTTTTGAGCGCGAAGCTAATGGTCTAATCAGATTCAATGGATTGTGCTAAGCTATGCTAAAAGTGATACCACCAGACCCAGAGATAAGCTGAATGGCTTCCAAAATGGTAAAAATAAAATGTTTAACTCTAGGGGAACTGGAAAAATTGCTTTTTAAAAAGTGAAGTGTTCCTTTAATGCACATTTTTATTGCAGACTAATTAAAATACATCCATTACATGTTAATGAACATGAACAATTATACACTCAGGAATGCAGCAATTACACTTGATTTTCTCCAAACCTATAATTGATGTTACCCTCCTTGCCTTTGCAGGTATTTTGAAGTACATCATATTGCTGTAGCTACGTAAGGAATCAGGAGAAGGTGGCAAAAATAGGAAGTGGTATTCACTTTTTTACAAGATGGTAAGCAACAACAAACAATGCTTTATAACAGTCAAAATATATGTAATCAGTTGTATTTGTCTGCAAATAAGGCCAGGTTGTTTCCATACCAATTGCAGTAGGGTTCATGTGAAACCCAGCACCTGTAATTTCCATGCAGAATCTGGGGCATCTTTCCAAATGTTAAAAACGGCTTTCCAACCAAACATCAAAAACACTTTTTAAAAGTCGTAGTACGGAAACTGTCTCAGAAAATTGTCAGTGCCTGCAACAGAGAAATTTTGCAGAGAACTAGTTTCATCCTCCATCTTTAGAGGTTTGGCCTAAGGTTGGGCACTGCGGTAATGTGGCGCTGTCAAAGGTAAAACATGATTTTGTCATTAAAGACTGACAAAGCTCTATTAATTAGCCGAGTTTCATTAATCCGGGAAGCTAATAACCCCAGGAGCGCGATTCACCAGCCTATCTGGAGAGATAAGGAGTTAAATATGATGATAGTTCTGCTTATCCGTGGTGTGGGTAATTGTAATTACTACAGTGTAATGTAAATGGAACATTGGCAAATTGACTTAGATTAAAAAATCATTATCGTTCTCCAATGAACATGCAGCCCGTTCTCCGGGTTTATTATAAAAACAATGTAGCAATTTGGCATAAACCGAGAGAGAAGATTATAGCTAGCAATTAAGATGCATTCTTTCACGTCAGTTCACATTCATAACTGGCATAATGTCACGGGGCTGTCAGCACCATGACAAGAGCTTCTTATAAATCTGACACAAGTATACACAACTCCCTGGATCCTTACCATGATGGGTAAAAGCTTTAATTAAACGTCCTTGAATTCATTCACCAATTCAAACTTGTGCCATACATTATTAATTTCCTTTTTCGGACAGTTATTCATGGTCTATGCACTGATCTTTGAAGTACCACTGTCGTGCTGGCCTCTTTCTTTCCATTATATGTATATTTTTGGATTTGATTTGATCGTACGTGAAGCAGAAGGGGAAATTCATCGAGACGGATTGGCCACACCGCTGAATCCGCTGCAATGAAACTTGAGTTTGTCTAAGAATGAAAGTGGATTCGGCTGAATGGCAATTAGAATCAGCTTTGATTTTCCTTCGTTCTGCATGATGAAAGCTGGTATTTTTACGAAGTCATATCTCAAAGCCATTTTGAATCAATGCTACACTAATGCAAGGAGCACAGGACCTACTGTTGATGTCACTGATGGGGTTAATACAAATACACATGAAGCTTTACAGTAAACATGCTTTTGTATCATACATCTTCCTTCCTTTCTTTCTGCTGGTATATTTAATTTTGTGACATGTGACCACATTTTAAGTCACTTTGACTGAGGAACACACCGCCAACATGGGCCACTTGATCCACAACGTTGACATCAGCAAACGGCTCTCCCACACAACGCCATACACTGTCTGCCATCTGCCCTGTACAGTGAAAACCGTGAATCATCCGTGAAGAAAACACGTCTCCCAAGTGCCAGACCCCATTGAATGTGAGCATTTGCCCACCCAAGTTGGTCAGGATGACGATCTGCAGTCAGGTTTAGACCCCGATTTTCTGTGGTTATGCAAACCAATTGTTGCATCAGCTGTCCGGGTGGCTGTTATCAGACGGTCTTGAAGGTGAAGCTACTGGATGTGGAGGTCCTGGGCTGGTGTGGTTACACTTGGTCTGCGGTTGTGAAGCCAGTTGGATATACTGCCAAATTCTCTGAAGTGTCTTTGGAGACGGCTTTTGGTAGGGAAATGAACATTCAATTCAAGGGCAATAGCTCTGGTGGACATTCCCGCAGACAGCATGCCAATTGCATGGTACCTTAAAACTTACGGCATCTGTGGCATTGTGCTGTGTGATAAAACTGCATTTTTGAGTGGCCTTTTATTGTGGCTGGCCTAAGGCAAACCTGTGCAATAATCATGCTGTCTAATCAGCATCTTGATATGCCACACCTGTGAGATGGATAGATTATCTTGGCAAAGCAGAAGTGCTCAATAACACAGATTTAGACAGATTTGTGAACAATATTTGAGACATAGAAAAAGTCTTAGATCTTTGCAAGAAAAGGGGCAAAAACAAAAGTGTTGCATTTATGTTTGTTCAGTGTAAATGTTGGCTAAAAATTAATAAAGGTTGCAATTGTTAGACATTTTTAGTGCTACATAGCACCTATATAGCACCTCTGTAGAACCATAAGTGGTGCTAAAGCATGGCTAATGCACCACTTATGGTTCAACATAGCACAAAATGGTTCTAGGTGCTACATACAGTAGGTGATGTTAGCACTACAAATGAACCACAAATTAGAGTGCAAAAATCTTTGCATTTTTTGCATTGACCAATCATGGACAATAATTCCATTTGATTCAGTCCATTTGTCACATTCAACAGTGCCAAAATACTTTAAATACAGACAGGAAAAATATTGCTACCTCTGCTTGTCCAGTGGTTTGAGTTTGTGTTGTCAATCTTCCGGAGAAGATTGGGATCAATTCCACTATGTGTGCTATTCTGACTTCAGCACGCCTCCCATTAGATGTTTACTTCACTTTAAATCATAGGAGAGGGAAGCGCGCCCACAACCGTCAAAGGATTTAGCACACAAAAGTAGGAAAGATGTAGCATTGTGAAACAATCACAGCAGTGAAAATGGAAGCTGATTGGGGCTGCTGTGAATGGATTGATTTGTCATGGATGAGTGTAAAAGAAATGTTCAATTTTGTAAAGATTTTAAAAGATGAACCCTCTTCTACACAATTCTGCAGACACCCCATTCCTTTTTTCAAACCGCTTGATGTAACTTTGTTATTGTTATGTTCACAATTTTATGTATTTCTACATTTTCGAGCCTGGTATCAAATTAAAATGAATCAGTTTTCCAGCAAATGTAACTTAAACAGTCTAAAGACAGGTGACCTTCAGGCATGCTTTAAAAGACACATTAAAGTCTTATTTATACTTGACGCGTCTGCATGTGCACGTTGGTGCGCGTGGCGAAAATTATGTCATTGCCGAGTGCATAGAGTGCAGAAGACCCCATTTCGCATGCCATCTCTATGATTAATCCAAGTGAAACAATGCACATACTCTTTATCTGACACTTTTAAAGTAAATTCTGAAAGTTTGCTAGTAAAAATGATAATTAATTTACATACGATTCAAAACGATTGCGTTATATTTGTTCGGAACATACAGATGGATAAGGATTAAATTAAAACCTTTTTTTTTAAGTTTGCTAATTAAATAATTATAATAATATTTGATAAAAAAGATTCAAGAGATTGTTATTTTATTCATGTTATTTTATTTATATATATTTAGTTCTGATGTTACAAGCGCGAGGGTTGTTTCAGCTCTCACTAAATACTTGTGTTTCGTTTCCAACATGATCTCACGGAAAATCGTGTTATATTCATGCAAAAGTTTATACATTTTTGAATGTCCATGGCACGAAATTCAGCTTTTTTCGTGCCTTGAGCCCAAATGTCTTTTTCGTGACACTTGCACGAATTTCTATAAATATTTTCTCTAGTCTGTGGCACAACATTTTTTTGTGTTTTTTATGCATTGTTTTTTCTCTTTTTTCTCCCTATTTTTGAATCATTGTCGCTTGCGGTTCAGTGATGCGCGGGTTGATCCGAAATGACCGGGTGTCTGCGGTCACCCGTGGTTACCAAAATATAGTCATCCCAAAATATTTTTTATGATATCCAGGTCGCGGTCGGTCAGTTAGTTTGAGATAAAGATGCCAATTAACTATTTTAAACAATTACTACTTAAAAAAAATGTGGTCAAGGTAGCGAGTCAGGTACAATATTATTTTTTTATTTTCTTGCGTTCCGAGTTACGGGTGGGTTAGTTAAAAACGTTGGTCAGGTGCGTGTTGTTTATACATTGACCTGCACATCACTGTTGGGGTTGGGGTTAGATTTGGGGTTAGGATGTACTTTTATGTATGTATTAGTTTCTACATGTTTTTCTTCTGCTTTTAAAACTATTCTCGCCTGGAGTTGGGGTTAGAGTTGGGGTTTGGGTTAGGATGTCTACAAATGTAACAGAAAGTGATTCTAACCCCAACCACAAGTGACAATGGTAAGAAAATTGGGTAACGCTTTAGATTACAGCCCGGAAAGTACTGGGTAAGTACGGGGAATTTACAGCGTATGTTTCTGTAATTATAGTTTACTTATGAAGTACGTATGTGTAATTATAAGGGAACAATTTATAATATTTGGGGAATAAAAGGGTAACAACCAGGTAAAATACAAATAATATATGCAGTAAAGTGCTGCGTAAGTACAGCGAATTTACAGCATACATTTCTGTAATTATAGTGTACTTATAAAGTACATAGGTGTAATTTTAAGGGAACAATTTATAATATTTTCGGAACAAAGGGGTAACAAGTGCCACTTTAATTTACAGCCCGCAGATGTTGAATTTACTCTGTAACTACGTGAAACAAGGGGGTAACAAGTGCCACTTTAATTTACAGCCCGCAGATGTTGTATTTACTCTGTAACTATGTGAAACAAGGGGGTAACAAGTGCCACTTTAACTTACAGCCCGCAGATTCTGTACTTACTCCTACTACGTGAAACAAGGGGGTAAAAATTATTGACTTAAGACTGTAACAACACAAAACAATGGTATATTTACACATTAACTACAGAAAATACACTCTTAGAAAGGATGTGTTAATTTTTTACACATCTTTGGTGTTAAGTTTTTAAAACATTATGGGCTCTATTTTAACGATCTGAAACGCAAGTGCGAAGCACAACGCGCAAGTGAGTTTGTGGGCGGATCTTGGGCGCTGTTGCTATTTTCCCGGCGTGAGAAATAACTCTTGCGCCGGGCGCAAATCAATAAGGGGTTGGTCTGAAGTAGGTTCATTATTCATAGGTGTGGTTTGGGCGTAACGTCAAATAAACCAATCAGAACGCTAGCCAACATTCCCTTTAAACGCAAGGGCGCAAGTTCCATGGCGGGATGCTATTATTATGACGGATTTACCAGGCGCACGCCAGGAGCGGTTCACAGCCGAGGAGACCGACGTCCTTGTACGGGGGAATCCCACGCTTGCCAGCATAAATCGGGCACGCCGTGTAACGGGAGGTGGATCTGCCTCAGGACTTGACGCCAGCAGAGGACATCGCTGCGTCCACCCTCACCGCTGAAAGGGTTTGGGGGCTTTGAAATCGGACCCAAGAAACGCAAGCAAGGTCCAACCCCAAAGTACTCTTACAAATCAAGTTCATATACATTAAGGTTTCTTATGAAAACATTTTAACTATTATTTACATAAAATAAACGTAATACAGCCACACAACAAAGTTATGAAAATATTTTAATCGTTATTTGCATGAGAATAAATAAAAACTATCACCACAATGCTCACCACTATGATTCCCCTTATCTCGTGTATTAATATTTTTAAGTGTAACAATTTATGATTTGCAAAAATAACTGTTGCATCTGTGTAGATTAGATAAGCAAAGTGTATGCGCGTTGTGCACGTTATACATTATGGTCAAGCATGCGCCCTTAAAATAGCATAATGAACCACGCGCAACGCGCCACTGACTTTAGACTAGTTTTTTTTGGTTAGTAGCGCAATTGTTTTTTGAAACTGCAAAATAGCATAAGAGATGGTTTGCGCCGCAACACGCCTCCTTTTTGCGCTGAACCGCCCAGGGAGCGCAAGTTCATTCCCTAGTTTGCTGACGTGCATCTGTGGAGGGAAAAACCCCGCTGTGCGCCGGCGCAAAATACGAATGATACATGCGTCACTGACAAAGTCAATTGCGCTGGGTGCAAGATAGGGCCCTATGTGTAATTTTAACACATTATGTGTCATTTTGTGTTGATTTTGTGTTAAAATATCACACAAGTGGTTGGAACGCATTTAGTGTGTCGTCCCAGAATCAACACTAATGTGTTGTTTTTAACACATTCGTTCTAGGAGTGTAGTTCTAGTTTTGCTTGCTTTGTTTTCACCATAGTTGCCTTGCGTATTTTAAATTTTGCTTGATGACCCAACAAATTCCTGTACTCTTTTTCTTTCTTAAGGTAAGTAACCTTTATTGAAAATTCTAAATAAATTGTATTGTATAGCATAAACACATAAACTGAATTTCAAGTTTTGTTGTTTAGTAATCTAAAATACTTTCTGCTTATATTATTTGTATTTTTCCTGGTTGTTACCCCTTTGTTCCCCAAATATTATAAATTGTTCCCTTATAATTACACGTACGTACTTCATAAGTTTACTATAATTACAGAAACATACGCTGTAAATTCGCTGTACTTATGCAGTACTTTACTGCATATATTATTTGTATTTTTCCTGGTTGTTACCCCTTTATTCCCCAAATATTATAAATTGTTCCCTTATAATTACACGTACGTACTTTATAAGTAAACTATAATTACAGAAACATACGCTGTAAATTCGCTGTACTTATGCAGTACTTTCCGGGCTGTAATCTAAAGCGTTACCGAAAATTGGAAAAACTTTAAGAAAACAATAAAATGAAATGAAAAGGAAAGTTGTGCTATGGACAAGAGAATCTATTTATAGAAATTCGTGCGAGTGACACGAAGAAATGCAGGGAACTACACTAACCTCAGTGTTTCCTCTAGGATTTTTTTCAGCTGTGGCGGCAGGGGGCGCCCATGAGGATTATAAATGTAAAAAAAATTAATGTAGAATATAGGCTACAGTAAACTAACATGTATTTTTTTATAATTTTCATGCTGTCATTTACTTTTCCTTATATTTATAGCATATTGCTTTTCTATGTTTGATCTAAACTGTATTTTCTTAAAAAAACGTTACACAGCTACGTACGTAGTTTGGATATTTCATTGTAGTTTTAATGTAGTGTGCATTGCAAGTTCGTCCTCGTGTTTAGCGTACAGAGCTGTTACAAAGTCATGCAGTCCTGTTTGATAATCCGCACCGCTGTGATTGACAGAACAACCGACCAGTTATCCGACATCAGCAGCAATTTTATTTCACACCCGTACCATTTGACATAAAGACTGTGACCCCGAGCCGGTCACACCGCAAATCGCGCAGTTAAATATAAACCTTTACCGGTCTTCAGACAGATCTTAAACACAAATAAGCACGGGACATTTAAAAACGAGTCAAATTTTGGTCTTGGATGTTAGACCCGCATTTTACTCTTGTCTATTGAGTCCCGACCTGCATCTACAACACAAATGACACGCAAATAGCCTATTACACCCGTTAGATCAAATATTATGCGGTTCACCCGCGGGTACCCCGACCCTGCTGTTTCGTCTGAAAACAGATAAAACAGTCTCACCGTCTGCCTCAAGTTTCTATTACCAACGTTCTTCTCTTCCACGGGAATAATGTAAGTTTCCTTACAAACAGATTCGACTATTAATGTCTTGCATATAAGTAGTATTCAGTATTTAGCCTTTTGTTTTTGGACAAATATCTTATCATTTAATGTGAAACTTTGTGAGTGTCGATCTAAAGCACAGACGATTGACTGACAGCTGAGCGCTCAGCAGTGCGCTGCGCTATCCTATACTGAATAACTAATGGCCAGATAAGTTGATAATATGAGTACAGTGATTCCAAATGAATGTCCAAAAAACTCGTAATATGTTAAATCAAAAGTTTAATAATGTCTTTTCTCGCAGCCCTGCGCTGTGTTGGTGTAGATATGCGCCGGTGAACATCATATGCGTGATGACCTTGCAGCTTAAATTACCCTAAATTTATAGTCATAAAGATAAAAGTAAAACAACATTCGAAACTTCAAATGATGTATTTTTATTTGTGTAAACTCACAATAAGGAGAAAACCTTGTGCTTATTTATAATCATTAAAAACATGACGTGCAGAAAGCTGGTTTGGTTTTAAAGCGCGTCACAAAAAAAGAACAGAAACTCAAATACTTTTTTATTCGTTTTGTCAATTTAATAATTATTTAAGTGCAACATATTTCGTATAGGCTTATTTATTTTATTATTATTTCTCAAAACAGAAACGTAGCTTAATAATCCTCTGTTGATTTAAATCTATTTGTGCATGAAACTAAACCCATGGAGGAAATTATGATATTTTAGGAGATTTATTTATAAATGAGTGAACAACGCAAATCCAGAAAATATTTTATTTCTAGACAGCCAGTCTCGCAGAACGGACATTTCGGTAGCTTTTTTGCGAGCTGACGCTGTGGGTTTTGTCTAGAAGGGATACAGCAAATGCCGAAAAGTTAAGGATTAGATTTGGAGGTAGGATTATTAGGATAAAAACAGCGGTACTGGCTAAATTGGATACAAATACATCCTACAATCGTGTGAAATTTTGTGTTTAGAGTTGGGTTTGGTTAAAGGATTAGGATAAAACAGTGCTCATCCAACGAGATTTCGTTTGCTGTATCCCTTCTATCCACAACCGCAGGCGTGGCGGGGATGTTTTAGGAGTGGCGGGCCGCCACGGTTGAATGTATATAGCGGAAACACTGAACCTTTTCCACTGGTGGCACTTGTGCTACCAACTTTTTCAGTTACTGGCGCAAAATATGATTTGGTCTCACATATTTTTTTCAAGTTATATTAAGGCGCTCTGGATAATAATGAACAATAATGAAACTGTATTGCATACAGATATGCTTTTTATTTTAGTTGCCATCTTTTAAACCATATGCCTTCTTGTTTTCTTAAACGTTGCAGTGTTTCCCACAGATCTGAAATTTACTTGTGGTGGTAGCCGGTCATTACCCACTGACAAATAATGGTCTACTATACATGTGACGAAGAACTAATAATGTGTGACACAACACAATACTTTGATTTATTGAAAATTAATATTAATTTCACATTATATTTCATTAATCTAACCACCCCAAACTTTCTTTGCCATTAACAAAGCTGACACTGTTTGTCAAAGCACTAGAAAACACTTACTGTTTTGCACTGATATATGAAGCAATTAGACCCCTTTTATCAAACTCAATATAATACAATACTATGTATAGTATATTAATAAACAGTGCAGGTCTATAGATTATAAATGTGACTGATGTTATGACTGATGTTATAATGGTAATAATTTCTATTAGATAGGCACTTTTACTGCTTCTGCTCTATCTTTCTATTTCTCTCTTGCCGATTTAAAAAGCTTAATCCACTCATTATTTCAGATTTAAAAGTCTACTTGCTGTCCCGGTGACAAACTTTACATTGCTTTGCTCGTTCAGTGCAATTGGCTTGACATTAGCATTGCTTTTTGCTACAATCTCTGTCTAAACTTAATATGGATATGGTTTTAGAAAAGATATGGTTTATTAATAATAAGATTATTAAAAAAATGTGAGAAAGAAAATGCAGCGCGTGGTCGTAACAAGAACCATCGCCATAGAAACCGAAGGCACGCTGAAACTGCACTCGAGCTTTAGCGCGGTAGCGCTCATGGACGTTTTCCATCGACTCGGGTTATAAACACAACATTAATCAGACTTGGGACCCAAAGTAATTAAACTAGGACCTAACCGGACCCGACAGACCATTTAAAATATAAACCCGGAACCATACGGGTCCCGCGTCCTCAGTGAAGAAAGACCTCTGCTCAAGTTCAGAAACATGGAAGACACTGCGCTTGCGTCGCGTCGCACCTATTGAGAAACAGCTGAGCACGCAAACGCATACTGATAGGGAGAGACACGACGTGCTTTCACGCAAAATGAAGCCAACGTGTTGATGGCTCAGAGCACGTTATAAAACATATTCTTAAAATCCACATTTCTGTTTTAATAAATGCTCATAGTAAATAGCATATTGTCTAAAACATTAGGTAGCACATTTGCGACCCATTAAAAATTAGGGTCGCAACGGCAGTTCAAAAGGTCGCATATGCGACCATTTTGGTCACAGTGTAGCTCCCTGAAATGAATAAAAGTTTGCATGACTCTAACACAACTTTCTGTTAGATCAGTCTGTTAGAGTCGGTTTACATGATGATAGCGTGCTTTATTGTCAAGTCCTCAAAGTTTAAACATCACTGTGGTTAGGGTATAATATTTGGTATATTATAATGTCTGTAAGATTGAACAGTACTAAAAACACCAAGTATTTTGTTGTTCTATTAAACGAAGACTTCTGTAACGCCGACTTCTGTCCGCTACTATGTCTTGTTTAGACTCAATTACTGCATCTAGCCCCATGTCGTTGCAAGGAATAGTGCAACAGTGAGCACGTCAAGTATAAACACAGTGTGAAGCGAGGCACAGTTATAAATCAGCCTTAAACCCCTTAGTAAGTGTTTGAGGTGTTATTGTGTGTGTGTTTTATCCCTGTATGATTTCCTTAAGATAATCTTTTTTTCAATGCATTCTTTAACATTCTTTACACCTGAAATGACCGTGCTCACATAACACAAGGTAATGTACATGGATGGCAAAATATATTAACAGATAATGTCATCGCCTAACATGTTTCACTGCCAAGGTGACAAACATGTTATTGTGAAGATGTGCAATTGTGATTATTTGTTAATCCTCCACAATTTAATATAAACCATCATCCTTAACAATCCATTCATTATAGATAAAATCAAGTACCGTTCTGTGTTATTTACAGCTATTAGATATTATGATATCATAGGAGTGTCATGTATGTTAAAATGAATGTGTTATTTCATGCTGTCTATGTTAGCGTATCTAAGCTACTTTAAACAGCACTTTCATCACTGACCTCTTTATACTGTACAGTAGCTATAGAACAAAGTTATTTTAAGCTATGTTTGATCAGAACTACATATTTTAACCTTAATACTAGACCATAATGACATTTAGTATTAGCACTGCAGCTGTATCAGCATATGTCTGCTGTCGTTCTTTTTTGTGTCGTCTAGTCTTGCTTTCCCTTGGTATTTGCCACCTAAATGCTATTTGCAGTTTCTCAGTTACTCTGATAGGAAACGTCTATCAAGAACATACAGATGTAAATAAAATCTTTGGAGTCACAACTGAAAGAAACTTTCCTTGCTTTCCTTCTGAGGTATTTATATTTCAAACTGACGAAAGGTACAAGGCTGTCTGAGCAATCGCCTTCGGCTTACTGTTATAATTGGTCTAAATTTGCGTCCACTGAATAACAAACCCTGGTAGCAGCAACATGTGCATGTGGAAGCATCAGGTAGAGAAAGACCTGCTGTTTTTCCGGCTGTCCTGAACTTTTTGCCAGTGGAATTGACATCACAGTCATCATCTTCCTGTGTGGGAGGCGGCCGGAGGGCACCGGTTTCAGACATCAAGAGGAATTATTGTCGCCCGAACTGAATGGTGCCAGAAGCAAATGCTCTGAAGACGTATATTACCGCATCCACGAGAGTATGAATCTAAACTGATTCATATGCCTGCGCTCGTCATCTTGCCTACACATTCCAGATCTTGGCACCGGCGTTATTCCTACACGTCTTGCATGCAAACGAAGAGGTTCTCTGCTTAAATGTGCTGAGCGTGTTTCCAAGAACCCTGTCAATCACACTATCGATCAATAGGCCTGCGTGCCAGCTATCCACATCTGTGCAAGTGAACAGCCATAGGCCAGACTGTGCTGTTTATCACTGTAGATGGGAAACTTTTGAATTTTGAGCGAACGTTTGGGAATTAACACTCATTTTCATTTAGCTTTTTTCTCGAGTCGCAAGAGTTGTAGATGAAGTTGTGATCATTTTACCTAACCAATGTATCCAATAGGCTTGTTGCGATATAACCGGTGTTATTGGGGGTTCTGCCAACCGAGTCACCGTCTTCCACCATCGTATTGATTTTTTCTTGTAATAAAATCATTTAGTTTTGTTCGAGATAGCAAACACTAACAACTGAATGTGTCACGTCACAGAGCAGCAGGTGTCAGATTTCATTTATTACTTTCAGAGTGTGCAAGGCAAGCTGATGGAGAAAGAAACGGTGAACTTTACTCAGCTTTGGAATGGCGGAATTGCCTCTAATTCAAAAATGAAAGTAAAATGCGCATGCAGGCGCTACAAAACCTTACCAACGCGGGTTTGCCACGCATTGATTAGGCGGTTGGAAAATTCTGTCACCGCAACAACCCTAGTTTGCAATTCATTTTTAGTTCATGACATCGCTTAAAAAATTTAAACTTTTGTAAGTTGTAAATTGTAAATTAGACAGGAAGCTAATTTAAAAAAAAGTATGCACTCAACAACATGCTTTTTGTTTAAACAGGGATGAATTTAGAATCCACCAAACACTTCCATGTTTCCCCTATTTAAAGGTGCTCTAAGCGAATTCACGCGTTTTAGGCCATACAACATTTTTTGTTTAATACAAACTTTTCCACATCTAATCTAAGTTGAGATAAGAACATAGTAAAATATTGAAAAACGGTGGTGTTTTCCTTTAAGTTTATAGTAATTTTTTCTTGTGGTGGCAGCTGTAAATCATGACTGGTGGGCCAGAGCTCCTACATTTTTTCTGCTTTATTATTTGTTATTTCCAATACAATTGTGTCACCACCATGGATGAGGAGGCCAGAGTTAAGATTCACTTTCTCACTGTAACCTTGTGCAACAGTAACCTGGAAGTCTGCTTTCATGGCCAAAGACTTTCTGCATGTGAATAGATTTTGGCCCTTCCTGGGGACATCATTTTTACTAAAAAAATGCACCAACTGAACAAACAATGTCTGCGTCCGGTGAATCAACATCACAGAGCCGAAGGGCAACCTGTGCAGGTTGGATTGACAGGAGTTGTGTGATCAGGCTGCTCACCGCCTCTGGGAAATAGTGAAGTCTTGTCATTTTCAGGGGCAGTGCTGCATAGCTGAAGACTTTGAATCTGTGAGTAATCCCTGGCTCTTGACTTTGAACTATAATCCATTCAGCTCCTTGTTGCCGCAGGCCAGTGTTGTGTGCAAGAGGTGTCTAGGAACCTCCTTATATGAATATAAACTTTACTCTACTAGAGAATTAAACTTAGAAAAAGAAGTTATGATGGAACTGGCGTAAGATGAGTTTTTTTCTTTTTTTGATGGAACATCTGACATCTAAGGCCTTTGCACAAGTGCTGTGAAATTAGAGTAAAACCACTACAAGAACACTTTGTCTTTTTTCCTCTCTTCTTTTAACCAAGAGGAAACTAACTAAACTTCAAAGCTTGAAACAGATTCTGTTTGAAGTTGCTTTCTAAAGGTTTTAGACCATCTGTCTGGGGGTCCGACAGAACACATTATACTGTACACTAGAGTGTTTCCCAACCCAGTCCAACGTGGCACCCCTCCCAGGATGTTTTAGATCTTTCCTTATATGAAACACCTTCAGTTCATCAGCTTCCTCAAAGAATGTTGGAAATGTCTTCATAATTAACATACTAACAAGCTCATGAGTTAAAGCAGGGAGACATCTAAAACATTGTGCAAGGGGTGTCACGTTTACATGAGTTAAAAGCATCTGTCCTTTCATTTTTTTTTTTGTGAGAAGCTATTGTAAGATACATGTCTGCATCATTCTGTTCACCAGCTAACACAGTTAATATGCAGAAACCTATTGAATAGTTTTTAAAGGTGGCATAGAATAAAAACTGCACTTACTTAGGCAATAATGAGAGCACTGTACATGCTAATGACATATCGTGAGCCTCAAATGCATTTGTTTCCTCATTTTTATGTAAATCTTGTGCATGCAAACACACTGCTGGAAAACAGGCCAATCTCAACATAACTCGACTGTGATGTTACAGTACACCCCCCAACATTACAAAGTGGTTAAAATGTTAAAAACAAAATTAAGTTGTGACTGCTGAGTTAGCGCTATATGCTAGTGAATTCTAACGTTTAGGCTGAAGTTCTGCTGTTGACGTTACAGTTACGTTTTGCAGGTCCACACTGAAAAAAAACAACAACACAAACTTACCACTCAGAAACGTCCATTAACAATCTCCACACAATAAGTTGTTCCTCAAAATCTGTAGTTTCATCTCATACAGGCTTAAACATATAAGGTCTGTTTACTAATGTGAGCTACTGATATCAGCCTCGGAGCAGAGCAGAGCCAATCAGAGCAGAGCTCAATATTATTTATGACCCTTCCAAATAGGGCAAAACTAGACCATTTCATACAAAGGACAAATCCCAGGGTTGTAAAAGGACATGTAAAAATTTTTCTAGATGATTTTTGCACGTAATAAAGTTACGTGCCTTCTATGTAAATATAAAAGAACAAGTTGACATATTATTTAGGTGCATTCTTTGGCACCTTTAAGACATTTGGTTGTTTTACAAAGTTAGTTTTAGGCCATGTGTTGAAGTATATGAGAGACACAACCACATCATAAAGGACTGTTCAGTAATTGACATCTGGGAGGTCTGTTTTATGGAGTTCATTAAGCTCTGTTGTTTGCTTTAAAGGTCAACGTATTTTATAGAGAGCACTGTGAATAATACTTTAGATGAAAGAAAATCAATTCTGCATTTAATGTAGTTTTTGGGAGTGATGAGTATATTCATCTCTGAGATCTCTAATATCTAATTTACAGCGTAGTATTATGATCTGCTGGAAAAAAATGATGAAACAGAAATGAAAATCGTGTTATTTACTCACCTTTGTGTATTTTTAAAATGAACCATTTAAAGTTTTTACTATTTCTCTTTTGTACGCAGGGGGAGGAATGTCATATGAGTTTGTAAGAAAATTAAACAATTGGGAGAAAACTGTGTGATCACATTTTAAAAGTAGCCTTGTTATTAAAGGTCAGGTTCTTCCTGATCCCATTTTTCAAACTTTAGTTAGTTTGTAATGTTGCTATAATAGCATAAATAATACCTGGAAAATGATAAAGCTCAAAGTTCACTGCCAGGCGATATATTTTCTTTAACAGAAGTCCCCTTTAAAAGCCTACAGCGAACGGCCGGTTTGGACTACAGCCCTCTACTTCCTGCTTTAATGATGGCAGTAGAACAGTTTTTTGACTAAAGTCCGCCCACAGGAATACGTCCGTCAACAGCTTTGGCTCAAACGGCTCTGCTAATCTAAGCTGCTGTGGAATCACAACACACAAAACCAACTACACAATCAGAACTCGCGACGTATTTCTGAAGGAGGGACTTCATAGAACAAGACTATGAATAGAAAAGAATGAAACACAAAATTATTGAAATCTGCACAAATCTGTTCTCTGTGTGTAATTACACAGCAAAAGATTTCAGTTTATTCTGCGATCTGTAAAATTTTTGGTTAAAAGTTCAGCTACTACATAAAAAGTCTCACTACTGTACTCTGATTCACAACATTAAGCTTATCATTTATAATTTGAGCTGTTCAGAAAATATCAGTTTGACATCATTTAATCAATCCACTTAAAGGCAAAAGTTACAGATCTGTGCGAGTAGTGGATGGGGAGATGTAGATGTTTAATGTTGTTTTACCCATATAATGCCTTACATTTACATTTATGCATTTGACAGACACTTTTATTCAAGTTTGTGTGTTCCTTGGGTTGCACTGTTAATGCAGTGCTGTTACTAATTGATCCACAGGAATAGATGGCGTTATATAGACATTTGCTGCTAATGTGTTAAAGGGGACATATCATGATCATCTGACCTTTTCCATGTTTAAATGCTATAATTGGGTCCCCCGTACTTTTTTCAACCTAGAAAACATGAAAAACATCAACCCAGTAGCTTAGTTTCACTTAACCATTCTCAGCAAGCTTGTGAAAAACAGGTCTTTGAAATTTGTCTCCCCTTGTGATGTCAGAAGGGGATCTTATTATAATATTAACGCCCCTTAATCTGCACTATCCAACAGCACTGCCATTTAGTCCAGAGATCAGCTAATTTGCATTTTAAAGGACACACCCAAAAATTGCACATTTTTGCTCACACCTAGTGGCAATTTTAATTTGCTATAATAAATTAATGATCTATATGGTATTTTGAGCAAGGACTTCACATATGCACTCTGGGGACACCAAAGATTTTTAAAAGTCTTGTTAAATGTCCCCTATAAACATCTAGAACTGAGACAGATGGTAAACATGAAATCAGGTTTTGGTGTAACATTGAAATATCTGAGATCAAAGCTTATCAGTTCTAACTTGGCTGGTGACCTGTCAACTAAAATGGTAGTCTGAGATCACGTGCAATGACTTTATCTTTGAACAAGAGACTTAACTAGAGTCCTGCTGGGTGGACTGCTCATTCACTTACTGTACAGCAGTATACTATACAACATACTGCACTTCTACGATTCATAAGGAACATATTCAGAACACTGTTGATTGTATAACCTTATATAATGCTTGTATGAACATTATATAAAGTCTCAGCTTCTGGTTCTTGCTACTGAATACCATGTAATATTTCAGCTTGACATCTGCTGTTTTAGCTGACATGAGGACATAGAGTGATTTTCTTCTGTACATTTTCCTGAATGCAACCCCAAAGTCAATTGGATACTTTTGCCACATTTAAAATGTGTGAATTTTATTGCATTAGGTAACAAAAAACTGAATCAAGTGACTGCACAGAAATAGAAGATGTCAGAACTAACTATCCGATTTACTGTTACCAACTGGCCCCACTGTGATTTTAAGTGTAGGTAATGTCAATTCTGCAGGGTCCACACCGGTGTAATTCATCACCTTAACTATAGACATGTTCCACAAGTTTCACTAAAGTGCCAGAGCCTTGATTTTAAACAAAAATGAGGATCAGTCCCATGCAGCTTTACAATATGAATATTTTAATCTCACAAGATAAAGGTAAATTTGATTCCTTGTGATATGACCCCTTTAAAAGTGTAGACCACAGTGAAATTTCTTTACAGTGTTATCAGTATTTAAATCCCATAATAACTTTATTACATTCTCAAATAATTTTACATGCAATATGGTTTTGATATGTAAGTTCAGTGACATTAAGGGCTCTATTTTTCACCTTGCTAATTTCAACCCGGCGCAATGATCATTTTTACGTTTAGCCACATTGTTTAAATAGCAAATGCATTTGCGCCCATTTTTGTGCCCATGGGCGTTCTGATCTAAAAACGTGGTGTGTTCAGGCGCATTTTTTGGTGCTTTGCTATTTTGAAGCAACTAAAATAGACTACGCCATTGACCAACTAAAACTTGGCGCAATATTGTTGTTGTTGTGATTTAATGAGCGCGTTAGAAATATGCGCCTATAAACGAGACGACAACCCGGGTTTGCTTATCACATACATGAATGCGCAGCAGCACAAAAAAGCTTTTAATATGAAAAATTAAAGGATTAAAATGTCGAAGATTATTATTGAGTCTCTTGGACATACATGAGGACCGATTATAAGACATTAGAAGGCGTAAAGATCTGCTTCACCTGTAGCCTGGTAAGTAAATAAATGCTATGCTTTAAACAAATTCATCTATTTTTAAATGCTACCCTATGGATTTATTGTATATGATGACTCTGTACCTGTGGATATGGTGAGATGAGAAACATTTTAAGTAATGCTTTTTAAAAGTCCCATGGCGTTGTCCGAGTGCTGAAACGTCCCTCCGCACGTTTGTAAATTCTTTATCTCTTGTTTGTATTTTTGTACAAACCTTTTCTTGCATATTTGCAAATTATTTAATGAGATCAAAATGATTATAGGATATCAATACATTTACAGCAATTCAAAGCCTTCTATGTGTACTTCTATGACTAAAAGAAAAAGACTTTTAAAGGTTTAAATCCAAAAAAATTTAATTTTAATAAAAATGAAAACAACAAATTTTTTTAACATAATTCTTAAACTGGTGTTCTTCTTCCTCCGCTTAGTTTTTCAGTTTACAAAGTCCATCATATAAATAGGGATTAGACATTATGCCAGCGCAATTGGCTTTTAAAGGGGATGAGAGATACGACTCTCATTGATTTATTGCATGTTACGCCCAAAACACTCCCATTACTCATTAGGAGAATATGAACAAACCTTTTCGACCATGCACTCAGCGCACAAACCATTTTTCCCGTCGTTAAATTAGCAAAAGTGCCATCGGACACGCCCATTTAGACTGTGCGCTTTAGACAATGCACTTAGATCGTTAAATAGGGCCCTAAATGTTAATGCTGAAATTGTAGCATAATATAGTATCTCATCTCAATACATCTGTGTTGCTATTTGTCCTAATAGACTTATTTATTTCCAATTGATCTTGGCATGTAAGCATAGAGAGGAAAGGTAGCAGACAAAAATAACAAGTTTGTTACAATGTCTAGAGTATAGCATCGCATGTTATGAGCAGTAAATGATACCACACAGCCTGTTAAATCAGCTCCACTGTTTGTGGGTATCCTGTTAATCTCACAACAACTGATTTCTAAAAGTTTATTTCAACAATATAAAAAATGTCTCTAATGTAAATTTCAAAAATATGAAGTTTTTTAATGAAATTTAGTATCAAGCATTTTTTACTAACTCTCTCATAAATATAAATCTATCTAATTAAACCAAATAAACAGCTTATTATGTGTGTCTTGTCATGTTTTTCCCAAGAGGAGCAGATGAGGCAGAACATGTTGACGTGAACGCGGCTCGTGTTCTTATCCTGTGGGGATACATTTGTTTTGTCTGACCCATGGCCTCATAGACAAGTAATTGGTCTCTAGATTATTTATTGTCATGCTGCAGTACATCTGGCAGGTCAGGATTGTTTTTCCTGTTACGTGCAAAGATGTTCAAGTAGCATATTAGGGAATTTTCAAACGACAGTCATTAACACTTTACGTTCAGTAAGAAATCTGGCTCACTGGCATTAGCAGATTTTTTTTTAAACCAAAGACTGTACAAATTGATACATATATCTAGATAAATATATCTTATCAAATAATTATTATAGTTAATGATAAATTAAAAAGCCTGCATACACATGCCTGCATACATATACTGTAGCTGTTCTGGTTAAGTTGGTCTAAAAGCAATAATAACCAGGTCAGCATCAGCCCATCATTACCCAGAAATAGTTACAAAATCATATTTTTTCAGCAGGGTATGAATTAAAGATTTTTTTTCTGAAATATGAAATTAGGACAGTTATATTGGGGTAGTTGCACTGACCTGACCAGTGTTGGGTAGATTTTTGCATTACTACATGTTTTATTGGCAACTTAGTGGTTCCCTTACCAAAGTAAAGTTTTGTTTCAATATCAATTCCAGTACAAAACACTTCTATCCTGTTATTACACCTTGTGACTTTAGATGTATAGCAGATATTTTAGAGATTGCATGATCACAGCTAGTCAAAATATTGAGAAGATAACTGATGCTGTATTCATAACCATAACGTACTGTCTAGGTCTGCCGTCTCATTTTCATGACCTCAATTTTTGTGTGTTTTTTTCTTAAACTGGTAAATAAAAGAAGGATGAATAAATTCAAGATGTTGTCATGCAGGGAAACATTCCTATTACTTGCTCCACAGGTATCCATGGCAACCCTAATTCTGCAGGTACCGACCATTCGTGGCTGGTAATTGCTTCAAACGGATGCATACTTTTACCAAATTAACCTTTATCAAAACCTTGAGACGTATTAATCTTCTGTTTCGTCTCCATTAGTGTGACTCCGCAAAGTCATTCTGATTTATGGAGGTGTCGGGCGGGTGGCTCCAGACATCATCTCACGAAACGGGCCACTGAATGTCATCATTTTATCCTCCTGGTTCCGGAACAAATGTCCCTCTGTGACAGCTCCTGAGCTATTGATGTGAGATCACTTTAGAATCCCCTGATGTGGCGCCCGTTTTGTTTTATTTTCAGAACATTTGTTCCCTTTTGTGTCGGGCAAAAAATATTTCTCCCTCATTGGAAATTAAACCGCTGAGATGCATTTTATCAATCATTGAGATTGAGCTGGTGTGAAGCGATCTGTCCGACAAAGATCTGTTTTGTTTCTGTTTTATTGATTATATATGCAAAAACATTTAAATACCAACTGGATTTGGTCCAACTTTTCAGATCGATGAGTCTGTACAAAATTAGTGCGTTTCAGGAAGATAGGAATATCAGGAGCTACAAAAATGTATGGTATGTGGAAAATAATATGTTTTTTACACATAAATCATGCAAACACCAAATACACAAAATAACGTTGTTTTTTAGTAATGAAATAGGTGCCCTTTAATATGCAATAAAAACCAGACTCCTGTCTTGGAGTGTTTGCACTGGCTTTAGGTTTTAGGATGGACTTCAACATTTTGATGCTTACCCAATCAACAGTTTGATCACTCAAGTCACCATGAGCTTACAAGATCCTCATAATGTTATCACAATGTGTGTGTCACAGTAAGCTCAACTTGTAAGCACACATAGCGCACTCACGGTTTGCTCATATTAAGGTCACCATATGAGGTCACGCCACACTCACTCTGCGCTAATGCTATGGTCATGATGTGAGGTTATGGTAAACTCAAAGTGTGCTCATCATGGTCACTATGTGAAGTCTTGGTACACTCATTATGCACTCATACAGTACCATGAACTCAACATTCTGAATTCACAATGAGCTCAAATATAGCTCACACTGTGATTATCACAGTATGAAAATGGTGTGACATCACTTTGATCTCTTGTGATCTCACGTGTTGACTGGGAACTTACAAGGCCTTATGGGTTGGCACGTCAATATTTGACCGAGCTTTTAATTAATTAATTTTACAGTGTATTGGGTCTCTTTAACTTGAATATTTTTTGTGTGCTGTATCTTTGTTGTTTTAATTGTTTTTGTAAAGTGCTTTGAGATGTACATTTAAAGGTGCTATAGAAAATAAAGGTTATTATTATTATAACAAATGCTTGCAGAGGGCGCCAGCAGACTCGCGATTATTATTTGTACTTTCATTATAGATTGAAAAAATGCTTACTTTTTGCCAAACAACGTTTAAATCTATTTAAATCTTTACCATTAGAAATTATTCAGCCACTGTAATTCATGAGCAAGAACATGGAGACATTAAGGTTTCCCGGACAGGGATAAGACTAGTCCTAGACTAAAATAAATTTAACTCTTTCCCCGCCATTGACGAGTTATCTCGTCATTTAAGAGAAAACATTTGCATAGTTATGGGGGCGAGACCGCCTAAGTCGAGTTCGAGTCAAGGCAGAGTCTTTGATGGGTAGAGAATGAGTCGAGACCGAGTCCGTTGGTTTTCAAATACAGTCGAGTCTGAGTCAAGACAGAGTCTTTGAGGGAGCAAGTCCTAGTCGAGACCGAGTCCTTTAGGAGTCGAGACCGCGTTGAGACCACGACCATAAAACATGTCAGTTTTCATATACATGATTTAATATCACCCCAGTTAATAATCAACCGTTAGCCCTATAGACTAAGCTAGATTGGGAATTGTTTAGAGGAGCAGTCTTAAAGTCTTAATATGAACTATGCTTTTACTATCATTAAAAAAATCCCTATCACATGCATCATCTTCTGGCTATTTCCTACAGATAAATAAACAGCATTAGATGGCAGTATCTTTGAGTCCCAGATGAGTCTGAGAAAACAGAAATCGGTCCGAGACCGGACTTGAGTACTACATCACTACATTTGCATGAAAAAATGTGTTCCTGAGGTTTTATGGTTTTCTGTAATACCACGTTTATCCACTAGGTGCGCACTTACTCAATTTATACAAAAACTGAAGCAACATTTTTTTTATTATTAATTTTATACTCTGTGTATGTTTCATTCATGTATAATTCTGAATCTGATCTCAGACAAAATTCCTTCACAAAAATGCAATTATTTACGGAAGTCGAGAGAGGACATGCACTATTATTATTTTTGATTGCTTGTTTTCTCGTGTTCTCGACATACGTGTTCTCGATATTATGCTAAATTAGCATGGATGAACAAATTAGATTTTACTTGGATCAAAGATTCGCTCAAGCTGAAATAGACATAGTAATATACACGTTTATACTTTTAACAGCATTTAAAGGGAATGACTGAAAGTCAACAAACAGTCACAAAACCAATGTGTTTATCTGGTTGTCAGCTATAATGCACACTATTTCGATTTTTTATATTAATTTAAATAAACTGTTAAATACTATTGAAGATAGAAACGTGTACAGTATTACTTTAGCGATGGTCCCTAAATTCACAAACATGAACTGTCCAACTTAATTTATTTATTAAGTCTATCGGCTACACATTAGCTACACGTGTACGTGTGATAACAGCGAAGACAACTTTTGTTATCTCGAGATCACAAGAAAACAACTTTTGTTATCTCGAGATAATGAGAAAATAAGTCGTGATCACAAGAAAACAAGCAAGCAAAAATAATAATAGTGCATGTCCTCTCTCAACTTCCGTAATTATTTAAGCTTTTTGCTAAAATTCATTTTTTAAGAAATATTCCCGTATTAAAGAGTTTATAAGCAGAGAAAAAATATAGATAGAATGAAACGCTTTTTCCCCGTTTTTTTTTTTTTTTTAAAGGAGAGGGTCTGTTCTCATTTGATATATTTGTATGTTTATATATTTTTAGAAGGAAATTTTCTTGGAAGGCATTTTGGGAAACTTTTCTAAAAAAAGGCCGTCTGGGAATGAGTTAAAAGCTGTCAAAACTAAAAACAGCTTGCACTGACATATCCTAAAATACATCAGTGCCCCTTGTTTTGCCTTAAAATGCACACAAGTAATGTTTTTAGTAAGGCAGGTTTGTTAAAACTAGTTATATTTTCTAATTAAACTAAGCACGTTATGTCACTACCTTGTCTCAGACAATTGTCACGTGGTTGCAAATCACATTACTGCTAGATGCCGCATACAATATCTACACAGTTGACCTTTGAGTGCCCCCCTTTAAATATAGCCTGTAGCATTCATGTTAAATCACAGTCTAAAATCTAATGAGAAACTGATGTGTAGATTGATGTAATAAAAATTGTTAATCTGTATCAGCAGACATGAGAGAATGTACGTTTGAAAAGCTTACAAAATGAAATTCTCTTGACTTGTGTCAATGTGCTGGAGCACTAGTTTATAGATACACTTAAGGCTGACATTCATACCAAAACCACAAAACTTCAACTTTGAGGTTAAGTTGCTGAATTTCATAACCTCTTTCCAGTCTTGTGTTAAAACAAACAATGGTTCCTGACATCACAGTAAACAAGAAATGACTTTTATTGTCAAGTTCTTCCTGTTTGCACCAGCTCCGTCAGTGTGCGTACCATTGAGATTATCAGATGTACAAGACATATGTATTTTGCTGTTATCAAAACAACATTTCGACTGCTTCTGATGAGCAATTACTTTTTCTGTGCACACAGCTTCCGCTTTCTCTCTCTTTTATTCTCTCTGTCTCTTTTGCCCCCCTTCTGTTTCCCCCCAATGCTCTCAGATGTGCACTGGCCTTTATGCCTCTCACAAAATCCCATCTACAGCTGCTGTTTTAAATAAATTGCAATATTTTATGGTTGATTACACATTTTGAAAAGGAACAGTTGATATAAATTCCCAAGCACTTTGTTAATGAAAAACCCATTAAGTCATTTGATGTGAACACATACCTCATTCCCACCCCTGTGCCCCCTGTGTCTACAGCTTGATTTCAATTTAACACACTGATCTAATTTTGCTCTTCAGTAATGTCTTTATGTTGATTCTTGTTTAGGACACGTCTTCACAAATGCCTGAAGCCAATTACAGGTGTATTCTATCAACATTATGGACCTCTTTAAATAATTACGATCAAATCTTGGCCTCTGATCATTACCAACCACAACATCACATTATGTATGTTTGTCCCAGATGTGCCATCATTACGGGAGGTCTGAGTTCTCCCCCAAAGCTGTTTGTTAACCAGGAGTCGTTGAGAGGAGATTTAATTTGCTGAAATGACTGGCTAATAGTGTTTAATGAGCTTTATTTTGGCATGATGATGTATTCCAGAACTTGTTTGTGGAAAGAGGTCACATGACACCACCCGTTCGCATTTGGAGGGTGCATGTCAGCGTGTGCCACTGAATGTTTGTATGCGTGCATGTCAGATCTTGTCATTTTTAATAGAGACTTGCAGAGTTCCCAGAATGCACTTGGAGTTCATCCCAGCAGCTGCGGGAGAAGTGCGCTTCAGATCCCAAACCTAACATCTCCACGCTAAAGCGAATGTTTTTAATGCATGTCTGAGATGCCAGTCATGAACCAGAGCCACTGGGTGCTCAAAATGAGAGTCACTGTGATGTTACTGGACCAGAAAATGACATCTCAGCACTGCACAATGAGCCCACCAAACCTCTGAAGAGTTCACAGAGGTTGGGTGCAATAATCTGGGGATTTTCATAAAATCTTGTAATTTTACAGTGTTAATATTTCTGAAAATGTGAAGCTATGGTTTCAATTATTTGAAGTTCCATTTTTTATTTGATAAAAAATGTGCTTTGTTGCGCTGGGCTGGATAGCAGGTATATTTGATGCTTGCTGCCTCCCAGCTGCTAAGTATTGATATAATGTATAAAAAATAGTTTTAAATTAAATATGCAGACTGTCCTCAAAAAATTGTTTTGTGTAAAAATATGTAAATCACAAAAAAATCTTGGGTTTTCACAGGCAGGTTCACAAATATTTCTAAGTATATTAGCCTTACACCTAAGATCATACGTTTTAAAGTGCTGTTAGTTCAATTTTTAGATCAGTAAACATTAATTGGCTCATATTGCATAACATAAGAGGAACGCAGGAAACAAATGATCTAGGTAACTGTAATATTTTAGTCTTTCCCCACTTCTGTCAACCACAGCCCTGCTATTCCTAGCATAGTAAATAAATATGGCTACAAAAATACCCAAACAGTGTGCATAGAAATAGTTTTTTTTTCTAGCCTGATGCTCCAACCATTTAATAAATGATTAAAATTGCGGTTTAAATACGAGACTACAACACATGAGAATAAACACACTGACAATGAGCTTCAGTACTTATCAACTTATCATCTGTCTGGCAGTTTGTTTCAATTCCATCAGTGCAAAATTGATTCGGAGGACATCAAGCTTACCGAAGCATCTTTCTGCTTCTAAAAATAAAACGTACCTGATTCTATTAGTCTGTGTCTGGTCATTTTGCTGTGAGTTTGCGTCACATATCCACCACAGGACTGGAAACAAACCTAACCTTTGTAAACCTTACAATTTGCCATCACGCTCATAATGGATGAAACCTCAGGAGCATTGGGGTCATTGCTAGACATAAAGCTGTATTGGGGCACGTGCCCCACATAATTTTTTCATACACTTTTTCTTAAAGGTGTAGTGCACAATGTTTGAACACCAGTGTTGATATTTAAAATCACCTAAACAATCACGCGCCGACCCCAATAGAATCTGGACCTTCTTTTGATAGACCCGCCCCACACATACGCAACCCAGGCAACGATGTTGGTTAGTAAACACGCCCCTTACTGATGATTGGCTACAAGTGTGTTTTGGTAGTCGGCCCGACTCCCTTTTCCAAAGTGTTTTTCAGAAATCATCTCAGCCTTTAAAAGCCTTATGCAAAAGTGTGCAGCAAAATGCTTGCTTAACCCACTTTTCCTTCTCTGCAACAAGACTGCTAAACATGTTTACATTTAAAATACTGAGGTTCTCAGCCATATTAAATTTTTATTTATATAGCGCTTTTCACAATTGTTAATTGTTGCAAAGCAGCTTTACATGAGTAGATGTAGAGGAGAACACTGAAAATCAATAGATAGGATAAGAAGTAGAATATAGCGGCTAAGAATAATCCGTACAAGCGAGCGTATTAATAATGTAACGTATACAGTAAAGTGCTAAGTTAAGCCAAAGTTGGCTGACTCTCCCTGGGACTAAAAAACCCCCTTAGGAGAAAACCCGGTGGGAAAAACTCCTAGAAGGACAAAAAACTCTAGGAAGAAACTAATATATATTTATATATATAGACACGGTAGGGATAGGAAGCGGGTAAGTGGATTAAACTGGTTCAGTCGGTGGTCGTTGGTCGCGCATCGGCTGGGCATCACGTTGAAGGACAGCCAGTAGATCAGTGGTGCGATGACCTTCACAGCAACAGGAACTGGGTCTGTTTGTCTCATTGTCCTCGGGGTCGAGGACGAGACAGGGAGACAAAAACAGAATTCTATTAGCATAGGGGCCGTTCGCATGTAATGCAAGTGTCATACATTATAGTGGTTTAATTCAGCTCGGTTCCAGACAGGCTAACTATTGCGGCAAGAGTAAATTACCCATATGAGGTATGTGAGTGCTTTGTTCTAGACAAAATAACTACTGTGGGAAAAGTACATTTACTGGACATTCTATGTGAATGCTTTGTTAAAGAAGAATGTCTTAAGTTTAGATTTAAATTGCTCAACTGTGTCTGATACTCGAACATTTTTTGGTAAATCATTCCAGAGCTTAGGGGCCAAGTAGGAAAAGAATCTACCACCTTTAGACACTTTTGATATTCTAGGGATAATTAAGTAACCAGAATTTTGTAATCGCAGTTTATGTGGTGGATTGTATTCTGATAGTAGTTCTTTAATATACGAGGGCGCTAGGCCATTTAAGGCTTTGTAAGTGATTAGTAATATTTTAAATTGTATGCGATATTTAACTGGTAGCCAAAGATGCCGGAATTGGACTAATGTGGTCAAACTTTTTAGATCGAGTAAGCACTCTTGCGGCGGCGTTTTGAACCAGCTGTAGCTTGTTTGCCTGATATTGCCGATACTGGATCTGTTCCTCGCAATCGTATTTTAAAGATGTGAATCTTTTGTGAATTTATGTTGTGTTTTGGTATATTTATTATTGCATGAGACTGCATAGGAGAAAACGTGTTTTTGTGTGTTATGGCAAACAAACTAAATATTACAAAATGGTTAAATGATTACAGAAATGTTATTAATTTTAAGGTTTAAAGTGTAGTCTTATTTAATATTGTGTAATTTTCTGAAAGTCATGAACATTTCATTATATAAATGAGTAAACTGTCTTAAATAAATAAAAAAGAAATACGACTGAAAAGTCAGAAAATACGACTGCAAACATGTCATCAATATGAGTAAGAAACGGCAATGCCCGCAATTTTAATATTTATGAATAGGAATATGTACAAATTTGTACATCTGCAAAGCTATTAATACGTAAATAATCAACGTATAAGTCCTGTCAAAACATTGATATTATATGTTACAGTGTGTTTAAACGTAAGTAAATGTATGTGTGGTATAGGGTGGCCAACTTTCTGACTCTGAAATACGGGACAAAAGGTGGCCTGCCACAGCAGGGTGAATATGGTTTTGTGTATACAGTGTTTTTAAGCCATTTGTCAAAACGATAACTAATGTCCTAATTACATATTAATTCATAACTCTTATGCCTGGGAAATGAAAACATGCGGTAGGTTTAATAATAGTTTGTTAATTTACAGCAGGTAATTTTAACACAGTCCTTTAATTGAACCATACCTTTAATATTTGTCTAAAATCAAATTATGTTAATCTTACGTTTGACAAACTAAAACTAACATAGATTCTATGAGCTTAAAAAAATTAAAATGAAGGTGAATTTTTAAAATTTAAACTTAATATTTATACTGTGGCAGAGCAGATTTACACTGGGGCACATGCCTCAGTAAAAGGGGTCTAGCGATGCCCATGAGCAGGGCCCATTTCTCTTGCTTTACCTCTCTCTTTCTCTCTCTCTCTCTCTTTCCATCATTCAATCTTTCTCTTGATTTATAATTCTGTTTTGGAGCAAATCATTTTTTTGCACCATTTTTTCTGTGACTTCTCTCTCTACTTCATCAATAATAATATAAATCCTTCAAAGTATCCAATATTAATTCCTGTGTCACGATACACTTTATTTCAGTGAATTCTTTTCTGAGCACCTCCAGGACCACTTAAGAAGTGAACATTTTATGTGCTGCAATAATTATCTTGATTAAGTATTTGTCTTGAATCTGTTTAATTAACCTTCAAATGAACATGTCTAGCTTTTAAAGACATTTAACTGCATTTTAAAGTCAAATGTGTCGATGTTAATAAATGGGGAGATTTTTAAGAGTACCTTTCATATTTTTTTTTAATTGATTTATCGCTATAAAGTCTCTAAATTGACATGAAAGGAACACAAGGCCAAATAAATTAGAAAAGCTAAAGATGTGTGTGTGTGTTTCTCCAGGTCCACTTAAGGAATGAATATTTCATGAGTTCACAGTTATCTTAATTGTCCACAGCCTGCTTGTAAATGGTTTTGTCTTGCTTTTAAAATTATTTAAAGACAGAAAAATTTAAATGCTTTTATATGAATTGTATGAACATTTAGAACCAACTACGAATGAGAATTTCTTGGCGGCTGGGCGTCAGATAAAGCCCAAGATGAATGCCATATAGGTCAGCACAACACAAACAAAAATAACTTCTACCTTTATAAACTCAGCAGATGTACAACTGTGCGTGCGTGAGAGAGAGAGAGAGAGAGAGAGAGAGAGAGAGAGAGAGAGAGAGAGAGAGAGAGAGAGAGAGAGAGAGAGAGAGAGAGAGAGAGAGAGAGAGAGAGAGAGAGAGATGGATACAGTGTTTGATGGGTCTATAGTTTCATCCCCTGTTTTAGCCGGCTGTCTGCTGAACCATGACTCTACTAATGACACATATTGCTGCTGGTTTTTGCCCTGTAATTCCATCTGATGGACTGTAATGGCGGCGAGAAACTCCATCAGTGTCATGCCTGGGTTATCTCTGTGGATCATGTCTGCCAGTCTGCACCATTATCGGCTTTCATGATTAACGCCATCGTGAAGATGCACTATGGCTGGGGTCCCACCCAGATGCAACGGTTGGACTGAATTTTGCAGCACGTACTGCCTACACTACATCTGCAACACACCCAACACTGAATGTGAAAGATGCAAACATGTCCACAGAGGAGGATCACTGAGAGAAGAGCTGTCAGAGCAAAAATAAGGATTTTTATAATCAGTGCAAAGAGAGTGTGTATTTTATACAGCTGAATCTTTTGTAACGCAAAATAAACTATTTTGTGGCTTTTTCTAGCAGATTTTATAACTGTAATTCATCAGTTTCTATATTCTGGGTGTTGTATCTGAACTTCTGAAATGTAAAACTTTATGAATCAAATCTGTGGAGATCTATCCACCTTATTTTCGAATGCAGAAGTAACTTACAGACTTCCATTTTAAAAGCTGGCCGATAGAAGCAATGTGGTGAGAGCACAACACATAATTTGTACATGAAATAGACCTTTTCAGGTTTATGTTTAAAATGTCCCAACTGTCCCCCTGGGGTTAGTTTTTATAAACTGCATATAAAGAGTTTTGTTGCAAAATGAGATAACTCCATTTTTTTATTTTGCAGAAATCTCATTTTTTGTGCATTCCAATTAATATCAATTCAACTGCAGTTGGTTTGTTTTGATTTAACACATTAAAGAGTAACTAAACCCTAAACCAACTTTTTTTAGTTAATGATCTGTAAGAATGATGCTTTATTAGTGCTGTTCATTGATTTTTGTAAGTTTTTTGACATTTGGATATAAAGTGTTTCAATACTACAATATATGGTGTAAAAACGTCTGAGTGCTGCCCTCTTCAGGTTGAACGGTGGCTACTGCAGTTGAATTTTCCTATTGGATGTTGGGTCCAAGAAATAACTTGTGACGTAAGCAGGTTCAAGCTCACCACGCCCTTGTTACGATCTCACCACACACTTGGTACAAGCTTAGTTCGTCCCCTCTATCTCCGTTGGGATTTGCCCACTTTTCTTGCATTTTTCAAATATTGCAGTGGGTGGAGTCAGGCTCTGACCAGGGGTTTAGTTACGCTTTAACGTCAAAAAATAAGGTTGATACACAAATTCTGCGTAGGACTTGTTAACAACCATGAAACGCAGCATTTAACATATTTGACGTACTGTATGAGCAACGGTAATTTTTTTTAAAAATACATTTTTAAAAAAGAGATGGGACTGGAAATAAAAGTGGGAGTTAAACCATGTAAAACCAAATTGCATTTGTAAACATCATGAATCAGTCGAGTTTTTGTCTAATTCCCAGCTTGACTAATGTGACATACAGTAGAACTACCCTAATGCTTGTTTTCTTGAGGCTTAAGGTATAGTTTCCAACTTCTGTAGCAAAAACGGATGTAATTGATGTGCAGTTACAGGTGTATTCGTTTTGTTGGTGCAACACAAGCTTCGAACATAGCTCTTCATATTCTCCAGACAGCGTCATTTATTTTCTAGTAATCATTTTGTTCAGCCTCTGGCTACATGCCATCATCTGGAATTATTGTATTCTACCCGCCACGTCTGGACGTGGAACGTAGACGTATGATTTAAACACGCTCTTGTGCTAACATTTAAGATTGAAATCATACAACCAAAAATATCACTCCCCCTGATCATCGCTATTTGCTCTTTGCTTGCCTTATCTGATCTCATCTCTACCAAAACAGATTTGTTTTCCTGGTTTGTGCGAGAGCTGTTCCAGGCGGTGATCCAGGCCACTGATTTTAGTGACTTAGATCGTAGGTTTGGAAGATATGGATCTCAAACTTGTCTAAAGATTCATCTGCCTCAGGAGACTCAGACTCTCATTTGGTGTGAATGCAGGTCTGTGCAAGCGCTCTATAGTCAGAGGTTGTTTCAGACTCCCACGGAAGCCGCAGGGGCTCGGGCCCCCCTGCCAAACAGATGGACTGACAAATTTTCCTCTCTTGTTTCAACTAGACGAACTGCTTCAAACATAGATTGAAACTTAATTATGCTTGTTTTGCCACTTTTGAAGCTATATAAACCCATTATTTTATCTCACGTGTCATTGCACTTATACATATTTGCTATGTTTGGGAGAATCTGCTTGGTTGGTTGGTGTTTTGTTGTGCAATTGTGGGATGCATTAGGAAGAATTAAATTGAAAAAAAAAAACATGATTTCTGTGCATATCTCCATCACCGTGATAAATATTATTGAATGTAAAGTTCATGGACAGAATTCGGAACGATCCAAACTATGTGCCCATGTGCCTTGTGTTTTTTTGTTGTCTTGCTTGATCCCTTTTAAATCACACAACCTGAAATGTGCAGGACATTTTCTGGTGAAATGAAACGGCATTGTTTTCCTTTACTGGTCTTATTGCACCTCTCAGATGCAGACATTATTTACTTCATTATTATTTTCAAATTAGGAGCAAATGTTGACAACTTGATTATTATTTTTCCATACACACAGGCAAACAAAATACCTTATCTGAAATGCAGTTAAATACACAATTATATTGGATTTATATTGGATTTATTTCTCAATCATCCTAATGCTGTAAATGAAAGCAGTAATATTTGTGAGTAATCTGTATTAGAAACGTTCAAACCATGCACATCCTCCCAATGAGTTAATGTGTTTTCTTTTCAATGTCCTTGGGGAAGCCATTTGTGTTTCAGGGTTAAGACTCAGCATTTTTTTTTGTGTATGTCCTATTTCTTGTTTTAAATTCAGTACAATTTCAATGTCCGGAGTTTGCCTGGCCTTGTGTGTCTCAAATCTTAATGGTTAGCTGAAACCTGGGCAAATATTTTTCAAACATTAATGATGAAAATCATTCTCCCAACATTACTGCGGTCCTCACTGTGAAATGGTAACCTTATGTGACCTCTCTGCAAGTTGCTGTGTTACTATAAAATAGCATCCCCCCAAAAAAGTAATTTAATTTTAATTTGATAATGAATTAACTTCAGACATTTCAAAACTTGCAAGGAAAGCCAATGCATACGGAGAGAGATAATGAAAGGTTACAGTTCTATAAACGTGTGCGCAGAGAAGCAATTTATGCTTGTGCAGAGAATTAATACACAAAAATAAATAATGAATGTCGTCAATGAATGTCAGTGTCTGATGCTGCTAGGTACCCCAGGAATCTAATGATGTTGATTGAAAATACTGCTTGGTACAGAGGATAAAGGAATCACTTTGCTGTGTCATACTGAGTGGATTTTGTTAGCTTACCTGTGCTCAGTAAGATTAAGTGTTATCGCATCATCTGTCTAAATGCACCAAAATGTCAAACTCAAGATTAAGATCTAAGAGCAGTGACTAGAAGATGCTTTCTTTAGCACACTTAACATCTACGGCAAGATCTCTTCAAATTTTAAAGTCACACAATTTGAAATCGATTTAGTATTTCGCTTTTCTTTTATTTTGTTTCTTGTAAAAAAAATACTGGATACACTACATCAGTGAGGAAGCTGAGATCGACAGATCAAATGTTATTGATAGTCCCTCGTTCGAAGAAGAAGTCAAAGGGTGACCAATCATTCTCAGTAGCTGCCCCTAAATTGTGGACCAGTCTTCCTCTCTATTCGGCAGGTGTCATTTATATATGTTTTTTAAAATCGTCTAAAAACTTAGCTTTGCCTTTGAAGGAAGGGGCTCCTGAGAAGTTTTGTAGTCATGTAACTTATTTTTTTACTACTTTTTCTTTTTTGTGTGCATGTGTAGTTAGACTTCTACTTCTTCACTTATTATTCAAATTGTGAAGCACTTTGGGCAACAAAAAAGTTGAAGTTTCTTTTTGCAGACAGCAAAGAGTTCCAGCCTCATCTCTATGATGTGACTCGTACAAAAATATACTATCATCATAACATAAAACAAATAAAACAAAACCCCGCCCCTATCTTCAGCATCACAGGGACAAAAGCAAATCGTACAAAAATGTAAGAATGTGGTGTAATGAATTCGTAAAATAAGTAAATTGGTACTCTGTAAACAATTATTTGCTGCGTTAATTTTTTATTGAATCAACATTTACAAGTCATTTCAACTTATAATAATTTTTCTTAGAGATGAGTTGTTATAACTGCAGATGAGTTGTTATAACTTATATAGCTGAAAAAAAGTCAACTTCATTTTATAAGTTTTAAGTAGCAACTCATTTTTTGTCAAGATAAATAATAGTAATGCAGATTTTAGCTCTAATTTTCACTCCCAACAGGTTTTGAGAAATTGCAGAAAAATGCCTGAAATCACAAGCAAATTTTTGTTTGTGCACACGAGTGACAAAAACGTAGTGTGAATTATCAAAGACGCTACGCTGACCAACACAATCTCATGGAAATCCGTGTTATAGTCACTGAAAATTTGATCACTTTATTCGTGTTCATGTCACAGAATTCAACTTTTTTCCATGACGGGAGCATGGATGTCTTTTCCGTGTCACTTCCACGGGTTTCTTGTGTCATTTTGTGAATTGTTTTCTCATTTTTTCCTATTTTCAAATCATTGTCACTTGAGTTAGATTTGGGGTTTGGGTTAGGATGTACTTTTATGTAGGATGTACTTTTATGTATTGGTTTCTACAAGTTTTTCTTCCGTCTTTAAAACTATTCTTGCCTGGAGTTGGGGTAAGAGTTCGGGTTTGGGTTAGGATGTCTAAAAATTTAACAGAAAGTGATTCTAACCGCAACCCCAAGTGACAATGGTAAGGAAAAAAAAAACAATGAGAAAACAATACATAAAATGACACAAGAAATCCGCGTAAGTGACACGGAAAAGACATCCATGCTCCCGTCACGGAAAAAAGCTGAATTCCTTGACATGGACATGGATAAAGTGATCAATTTTTTCCATGACTATAACACAGATTTTCATGAGATCTGGTTGATCTAGAATCGCCTATCACCGACACCCTTGAGATATCTGGCATGCTAGATATCTGGGCCCGGTTCCCCGATAACGCTCACTCTTAGCGCGCTAAGAAGACTCAAAAAGATATATTTTACCAAAGTTGTTTATGTTCCTAAGTATGTTCCCCGAAGTGTCTCTTAGGAAGCTTCTTAACACGCTGCCTCTAAGTTCGACGTAACAATGGCGCTGTCCCAAGTGAAGGTGCTGAATTATTTGCGATCAATCGCTCAGGGATCGATTTTTCACTTCACCCGAAGGTACATTACGGCGTTAAGAAAGAAATTTATTCCAGTAACATTTATTTTAACATAGTTATCCGTAAAATATAGACTATTAATTAAATGATCAAATTGTTAGTAATACAGGTTGCCGAACCCAGTATCCTTGGCTAATCATCCACCCTCCTTAGCCTCTTTTTGACATGGGTTTAACAAATGTTAAAAATTATTTAATACACTTTTACACTAATGGTAAGGTACTTTACAACCAGAATTGATTGGCAAGCAGCTGCAGTTTAATGCGGTATTGATTGCTATTGGTTAATGTTTTCAATAAAAAGCAACTTATCTACAATGAACAGAGAGAGAGCGTTAGATACAGAATATAGTGTAAGTCTGTTCCCCCTATATGTTTCTCTTTAGTGTAGTGTTTTTATAGTGTGTTTATCACATAATACGTTTATTCTTTATATACATTGAAAGTTTTAATGGCTACTGAGATGTATATGTGTGCATTTATGTAATGTATCTTTATTGTTCTTAATGGTAAGTTAATTATTTTTACACTATGAATCATATTATATGTATAATATATATTTATTATGTATGCAAACATAACATTTTTAAAACAAACAGTATAATGTAATATGTTAAAAGACATACCCTAATATAAAACTGTCAAATGTATGAAATATTTAATAAATTGTATTATAAAATATACATGATATTATTCATTTTTAATAAAAACCAATTCAAATCTTTAATCTTTCTAAATAAATGATAAATGTAACGCGATGAAAACGCTATAAACATAGAGGGAACAGACGTCGATGGGGAACAAACTTCGACACAACACCGGCGCCGTCTTTGATTCATTAGTTCTGATACCAAATAAAGTAAACTGCATAAATAGTCCTGTATCCATTGCAAACATATTTTATTTTAAGTCTTAAAGTGTCCATAGCATAAAATCATTGTTAACATTCTATAGTTTTATCTTGTACTGCGCTGCGCTGATTTCTAAAGATAGCGTTTTGCGCTCAAACAACGCTAAGAGAGAGCTTACGAATGGTCCAGACCAACCTTACGTATATTATATAAGAACGTTTTGGGGAACTGGGCCCTGGACCTTTCGGTGATTCAAAATCATGCCGTTAGAAATGTGTTCTGCCTAAAAATAAAATTGTCGATGACCTACAGCCAATGAGAGAGCAAGTCTTACGTGAGAACTCCGTTCTTGTCTTGGGCGCTTGACCTTGCGTTGTTTCCTTGTCACTTCTTGCGTGCGTTTGGTTGTGAGACGTAGTTAACGACCGGGACAAAGTTGCCTGCAATTCTTCCTATGGTAAAGTAATGCAGTGTGAAACCCCCTCTCAGCGATCCACCGTGAAGTGTGAAAACAGCAGCGACTGAATGCTACCCCAAAAAATTTAAAGCAGCAAAGATTTTTTTACAGTGTAGCGTTGATAGTTCAGTTAAACTTCATTTATCAGTACTGATGGGATGGATCGTGGTGTTTGCATTGGCTTCGACCCCTTTGTTCCCTCGATACATTTTTACATGGGAAGTGGGCAGTGCCTCCTGTCTGTTACTTCCTGTCTGTAATTGTTGTGTTATTTACAGTCATGGCCAGTTTCTCACTTATTCCAGAGCAGCAGCGTAAACCTATTCTGGATCTAACATACAAGCCAGACTTGTTTAAATCAGTGTTTCCCATACCAGAGCTCGATTAGGTGTCCAGAAACCTGCTGTGGTGGAATTTAGAAGAACTGATTAAGATTTCACTCATAGCTCCAATCAAATTGCCTATGCTATTTATAGCACAGATGTCCTTATTAGCTTAGTGAAAATATGATTTCAAGTTACTAAAGAGAATAATGGAGTACTCACGCAGGGCCCATTCTTGAGTTTAATCTGTAATAGTTTATGTACACCTGGGAGCATTTTTGGTTGTAGTGTCAACTTAATTAAGCGTAAACTGTAAAGTTAAGGTATTTAGTAAATTGCTTGGTTTATATTTCTGCAGCTTCGCACTTGAAAGCCAGGCAGCTGTAATTGGTCTAAAATCTTGCTTGACATAACCATGCATTAATACACATAATGTGCTCTTGGACATTATTGTGTTGCGTACAACATGTGGACAGAGAAATTTCTTAGATTTGCTGGAAAGTTCTTATGGCATGCCTGGTTAGGACACAATGTTTATACATTAGATGTGAGTTATTTGAGCTGATATTAGATTTGAAAAAGAGGAAATACAGTTCAAGAGAAACTGAGAGAAAGAGTAAGAGGCAATGCCAGTGATTTATTTGAGGTGCCAGACATTTAATAATTACTTAAATACACACACGCATGGATCATGCTCACTGTATTTCTGTCAGAGACAGCGATGAAGGAAATGACACCTGATTGATGGTAGGAAGCATAGGGCAGACCCGGAGGGGGGAGAGCAGAGCAAGGTCTTACTTATAAAAACATCAATCAAAGGCTTTGTAGCAGAGGCTGGAGACGGGCGTGTGGCAGCACCATCAGGACATAGAGGGAAAGGTTTCACCAGGCCTGTTTTGCTTTCCTAATGAAGATGTTCATCTCAGCTGGTGTGGTGTGGGTTAAGCACAACGTCAATAATGTAAGAAGCTGTGCCCACTTTTCAGCTAAAATACTGAAACAGTATTCTCCTCTTGTCTGATGCTGTCACATTAAAGAGCACCTAATGTCCGATTCACGATTTTACATTTACTTTGGTGTGTATTAGTACATGTTAATGATATGTGACCAGTCACGGAAAGTAGGGACACAAGTCGGATCTGGGCATTTTGAGTTATTCACATATTCTGAAAGTGCAGTTTCTAAGCTTTCCAACGATGTGTAACACATGGAAATCTGATAAGATTTGGAGAAGTTGTGGCCATTTGAATATAGGAACTCAGAAATACTCAAACCGAGAAAATCGAGACGAAAGGGACTCTTCTTTTCAGCTGGGGGAGACAATAGGGCTCATTTACATCTCATTTAGCTAAGCCATGCCCCCTGTAAAACCCTTTTTGAGATGTTCTAGCATCATATGTAGTATTTTATGACCAAATGACAACCCGCAAAAATAAACATGACTCTTTTACCTTTGTGGGGATCACAAGTCGAATCCAGTCTGTTTCAGATTATCCAATGACCATATTTGTCCACAAATGCGTATAATCCGTGAAATATAGATTGTTTACATCAGATTTCACATGAATGTCTGTTAATACAATATAATATATAATCTGAAGACTATTTAAATCGTAACATGTAAGGGTATATGAGCTTACACTCCGTTAAACACATGAACCCGCCTTCAAAGTTTGTATTTAAAATAGGGAAGTAGTATAATAGATCATCCAAACAGCGCCGTCGAAAACGTGACATCCTTTAGAGAGGTTACCAATGGCTCGCTCGTTCCTCCATCAGCCAATGACTTCATGGAAAATATTGATAGACAAAACATGTAGCCAATTATACAAAGAATACAACGATATCTGTGTAACTTCTGTTTGTTTGGACTCATGCTGCGCTGCAAGAACTGACATACAGATGACGTCAAAGTACCGCGAGAGCGAGTCGAAATTAAACTACTCCGTAAGATTTCTTGAAGAGCTCTCGCGGTACTTTGACGTCTTCCGACTGCGGCGCCGCATAAAGTCAGTGACGCGGCTGACGTACGATGCGGCTGACTGTTATTTGTTCCGCCCCAGCTTCTTTTATTTTTCTTTTGTTTTGTGCGCCCGAGCTTTACAGTCTGGGGAGACGCAGGCTATAAGTTTGAAAAAAAAAAAAAACTTAGCAAACATATCTGAGGAACAGGGCAGCGCGTCACTACAGTCACGTGACTTCACGCTCGAGCCGGAAGAGAAGACAATGCTGAATAAAGTCGTAATTCTGCTATTTTTGGACCAAACTGTATTTTCGATGCATCAACACAATCTTACTGACCCACTGATGTCACATGGACTACTTTGATGATGTTTTTATTAACTTTCTGGACATGGAAACCATACATAGATTTTCAATGAAGGGGAAAGCTCTCGGACTAAATCTAACGATAAAACATCTTAAACTGTGTTCCGAAGATGAACGGAGGTCTTCCGAGTTTAGAACGACATAAGGGTGAGTCATTACTTACATTATTTTCATTTTTGGGCGAACTATCCTTATTTAGTAGTCACGCTGTTCCCTTTGGGGGCGGAGGCGAAAACAAAAGCTTATACAGTATGTAAATATACACACAGACAATGACGCCCCCCGCTGCACGCTAGAATCTCCGGAAAAACAAGCCTATTTTAACCGCAAAATGTACGCTTTTAAATATACAAAAACTGCTATCTCAAACATGGAGAGGCTTCTTCGTGATCTCAACTAACAGATTCTGCAATAAAACGAAAATCACAAATTTCGAAAAAAAAACTTTGTTTCTCATTTTCTCGAAACTTGTGCTGCCGACTTGAGTCCCTGGTTTCCGTGACGGGTCACATATGCAAAAGATACAAACCCCAAAGTAAACAATGACGTGAGTTATCATCTCCAACTTAAATCTCTTTTCTTGGACTACAACAAACACACAGATTGTAGGCAACAGTTTACTTCATGGGATTGGCGATGAAGACAAGACCGACATTATCATAATTTGCACTCACAGCCTGTAAGTTAACTCCTGTTAGCATTGCATTGTGCGTGAATTTTTCAAACATGGTAAGGAGCGTCACATTTCCGGCTGACATCAGAGGTATTCAGGCCAATCACAATGTACAGATTAGCTGATCAATCAGGGACACAGAGCTTTTACAATGTGTAAATTTCAGGAAGAGAGTGAAATCTGGAGCTACAAACATGTACGATATGTTGAAAATGTTTTGTTTTAACCATAAACCACGCAAACACATTGTATTAAACCAAATACACAAAATAACATTGTTTTTTAGCAATGAAATAGGTGCTCTTTAAGTAATGCCTATTGGTCTGTTTTAAAACCTATATAGACAACATAAGCATCAGGCAACAGGCAATATAATGCATTGTGAAAAACACTTCAAAAGTCAATTGTAAATGCATTTTTCAACTACTGAAAATATAAGTGGAAGAATTTGATTATTTTCAACCCAGTGGTAGGTCAAAAAGGGACAAACCTAACCCATTGGATTGTTATTTTACCATGCTGGGTTGTTTTTGGTCAGTTCAAAATGCTAGGTTGTTTTAGCCCATTATTGGGTCAAATATAAACAACAATAAGTTAATCTTAGCTAATGGCTGGGTTTCTCCCTTTTTGGGATATATAATATAATATTTACACTTACTCTATATTTACAGTATGTATCCTATATATGAGCATACCATTGTCTGTAAGTCAGACAATTTATTGTCTTGTGCACTTTGTTTTGTGAGCACTTTCTGTTTTTTTATGGCATAAAGAGTGTTTCAAATTTATATTTTCAAAATTATATTTGTGTTAGAAGCTTTTTGCTGTCTATCCTGACAGCAGACAGTAAAGTACTTACTAAGCTTAAAAGCAGAATCTCTAAAATACAGATTAGCTGCGTTTTCTCGCACAGTGATGGATGTCACAGTTTTAGCTTTTAGGAAATGATGCTGATGTTTATTTCGTGGAGGCATTAATCACTGTATGCAGAATCTGAATAAATTAAACGAGAGTTTGAGGGCATAAATGTGTCGAATGCATATGACAATAAAAATCTGATATATTCAGCCCTGTCCAAATGATTCTGACGTTGATCTAATAAATTAATAAAAAGTCCAATCATAATGCTTGGGTAACCATTTGTTTTGCATAAAAATGCAGATATGTATATGATTGTGAATCTAGAACTCACATTTGCACGTCTTGTCGTATGGTTTATGGTTCTTGTACATGTATAACTTCACAATTATTAGTCAAGCACTGTAGAAGAGTGATAACTATTGCCAGCGTTGATGGAGCTAATCACATTTAAATGATACATATAGGAATTTTACATATAACTTGCAATAATAATTCCTAGGTAAACTGGAGAAATATGCATGGGTCCTCTGTACAAAGACGAAGTCTCCCCTCTTATTTGTTTGCTTCCATGATTTATTTAGGTAAAAATGCATGCAATAAGCAATTTATCTGAGAAATGGCCTGCTATTTACAAACAGTGATATTTCCTAAACTAATTAGGTTACCTGGAGATAATGTCATCTAACTCTTTTTATAAAGGTGATTTAAGTTTCTGCTTCGAAAATCTTCTCTTTTAGGTGAGCTTGTTCTGTAGAAAAGCAGCGAAATTGTGTCCTTTATTCATTTGGCAGTTTTGCAGGTGTGCGAGAGAGGTGGAAGCGCGAGGGGTTGGCAATGTGCAAATGAACATTCAGGTTTTAATTAACTTAAAGTTAAAATGGCGTGAAATTGAATGTGATTGTTGCCTAAGTAAATATGCCTAATTAGGATATAAGGACCGCCAATATTAGATAACCTGTTTTTAATTTGCAGGTGTGCATCATCTGGATCTGAATATAAATGTATGAAAGAAGATTTGTGGTGTAACATGCAGTATTTTTGTCATTCATGCATTTATTTAACCCTGTGATACCCATATGACTTCATGTGTACCAAATTGTCGATTACTCCAGCAGTTTAAGCACCAGTGTTTGTAAAACAGAAGATATCTGGACTGGCAGATATGCAAATATGCGCTTACGCGGACCTAATTTGATTTACGCAGATCAAAAACCCATACCTTTTCTAAATCGTCTGCAGAGCACTTCAAAGATTGTTTTGGTTACTGATGTCACGGACGCAGTGCAGCAAATCAAATGAAGGGATTTAGAGATGGTGTAAAGAAGGAAAAAATCTGTCATTGAATGATGAATGCGCTTGTCAGATAAATGACGATTTGATCACGTTCGTTGGCTCTAGTTTCAATCTTACTGATTGCATCATGACGTGTGGCTCAGATTTGGACGCATGCATTTAAAATAGCTGAAATTTCTTCACATGAGATGGTTATGAGTGCTGACACTGTTGTCCTACAGCAGCGTTTCCCAACCTTGATCTTGGAGGCCTAACAACGGTGCAAGTTTTGGATGTCTCCCACATCTGACCTCATTATCCATCTTGGAGTCAATGAGCTGAGTGGATTTAGGTGTGTTTGAATAGGAAGATTTGGAAAATGTGTAGTGTTGGTGTGCCACCAGGAACAGGGTTGGGAAACACTGTCATATAGTATTAGCAAGGCTTCTTCCCTGCTGTTTTACATTTGGCCACCATCCAAAGCAATTAAATGATCCAAGAATAATCTCACATTAGTCAGCTGAACATGTTAGTGACAAGATTAGCACCATGGTGGGAAAATTATACTAAAATGTGTAATTAAAAAAATTATTTATCCTTTTTAGCATTAAAACAGCTAAAAGCCATTCATACTGTGCCGTTGTTTTGGCACTACATGCCAGCAAGCAATAGCTGTCATTTCAATGTCTAAGTGCCAGATTTACTAACAGCTTTCGCCAGGGCAACCATCATTTTGGCGTTAAATAACGATGTCGGGATTTACTAAAGACACGCAGTGGTTCATTAGTAGAGTTGTCGCGCCTGTAGTAGACATCAATATTTATAGTCGATTCTATTAATTTACCTTAAAAATTTTGTTCTCACAATAAAATAACAAACGTTTCCTCCACACCACTAGGAGGCGCTAACCTTATGTCTATGAGGCGCTAACCTTATGTCTATTGCCGTCTCCACCAGTGGGCTCATAAGCAACAGCTTCCAAAGAATAAAGCGGGGTGCAATGTCATTTGAGTTAGTTAGGAAAAGTTATCAAAGGCTGAATGGGTCTAAAGTATGGGAGTACTTCAGATTAACTGGTTATAAAAGGCTGGTTCCCTTTCAATACGGTTCACTTCGCATTGCGTCAGTTAGCTGACGCTATGGGGGGAAACTCCTGTTTACTCCGTGACTGAAGCCTATTGGTTAACGTCTGTACAAAGTACAGACCAATGACGTTTGAACCCACGCGCGGGATGCACACGTCCTTATATAAGCGCGGTTCAATCGTCAGGAGCTCATTATTTTCTCCTTCAGCGCGAACCTCTCGCTGCTCCGAAGAAAAAGAAGAAGCCTTACCTCGCCGTTGACAAAAGCCCTGCAGCGGAGTCCAGGCCTAGCGTCTTCCCCTGCCGTTTTCCGGCTGAGAACCGAAGATAGCAGAGTCCAGGTCTAGCGTCTTCCCCTGCTGCTTTCCGGCCGAGAACCGAAGATAGCCTTCGCTTGCCGTGGTACGAGCCCTGTGCAGCGGACACATGCCTGATGAGGTCTCCCCTGCGGCCGCCCGGTAAGATCAATATTTTTAATATAAAGCTATAAGCTAAAAGAGCAGGCGCTGTTGTAATAGCGTCCAGCACAGCGGCTCGGTGAGCCTCTCTGCTATGAATTTCCTCCGAGCGCGTTACCGGTCTGGCACCTCCCACGCCAGGACCGCGCTTATATGCTTTGGTTGTCTTATCCATGTTTCGTGCTCCCCCTGCTGTTCCTCTCTCGCCGGGATGAACACACGGCAAGCCATGAGACTAGATGGATGCATAGACAAGCACACACGGACTAACACCCCCTGTGTTCTGTCACACCGCAACCGTTCATGCTTACAGAGTCCCTTCGCTCCTCTCACATTCAGTGGCGAGATCTCTGGCACATATATTAATCCCCAGAGTGCATCGGGTGATACCGTTCATACGACGCATGGCTGTTCTGTCTGTGTTGCTGCTCCCCTCTGCCGTTCCTCTCTTGTTGAGATGAACAATCGGGGAACCGTAGAACTGGATAGATGCATACAACAAGCAAACACGGGCGGTCTGCCCCTGTTCTCTGTCATAGCACAGCCACTCGTGCTCCACGCTCGCGGAGCCCCACAGTGGTGAGGTCTCTTAACGGCTTAGCACGCGGTATTACGGCTCGCTGCCTCTAAATGCAGCTGTCTAGTGTTCAACGATTACAGAGCTTCATGCCCCTCCCCTCCTGGAGCGGCGCGATCTCATTCGTCTGCTCGATAGGGCGGATTCGCAGCTATTGGAGCACCAAGAACACTCATTATAAGAGAGCTTCATGCCCCTCCCCTCCTGGAGCGGCACGATCTCATTCGTCTGCTCGATAAGGCGGACACGCCTCTATTGGAGCGCTAAAACACTTATAATAGAGCTTTACTGGCCTGAGCCTGTCTCACTTCGGATAGCTCACTATTCGTCTGCCCCGTCATTTCTCTCTGGTTTAGACGGAATCAGAGGCAGAACGAATTTGTTTATAATATACTGAGGCCCGAATACCGCCCTTTATTCAGTCCCGTCCTATATCAGTGCGCTGAATATTGGTACATTCTTATATACCCGGTTTTTCTGCCCTTTTAATAAACGGCAAAACCGCGGGCCTCATGGCAGACTTCCTCTCTGCGATGGGTTCAGTCTGACATTAAACCACCTAGACATACTGCCCTGCTCCGTGAGCCGTTCGGTCACCGTCACTACTGAGGCTTGTGCACCTGAACGGCTGAGCTCTGGTCTCCGCAGCACAGCCGCATCAACAGAGAACAAAACTGTCTGGGAGAAAAGGGGTTAAGTCACGCCTCGGCTGGACTGCCCTGAAATGTTTTCTGTGTGCTGTTTATTCAAACATACTGTGTAATACTGTCGGTTATGCGACCACACTATAGTGGCGAACGGTATTTCCGTGCTTACTATACTGTGTATTGACACCCACGGTTGTACGGTGTCTCTAAACACTTTATCGCCTTACTGACAAGCAATCAGTAATACGCACACACGGCCCGCTGTCCATAATTCTATCGACGCTTGCCGAAAAAACCCCGGTTTGGCCATATACTGTGTATTGACACCCCACGACTGTACGGTGTCTCTAACACTTTTCTGCCAAATTCGCTCGCAGCCCACCTCAGTTTCTCCGCTACGATGCTGATGGCGCAAACGAGCACGGTCTTACGGCTGTTATTCTCCCTTCCTAGAGAGACGACAGCCTCAGACTTTTGCATGGCTCCAAGCGTTTGAATCGCGCCCTCTCCGGACGGCCACTCAAAGGCTTACAGCCAAGCGGTTTATGACGTTTTTCGGCCATATAGCTGATTTATATTAGCGGATCCGAAGACGCTCACACCTCCGCTCCAATACTCAGAGATATTAAGGGTAATATCAACCTCAAGTGAGCTTGCTACCCGCCACAATAAGTTTCAAAGCTCAAAGCGCGCGCACAGTCAGACGCGCGCGGCATTAAGTTTAAGACGGGCACACATACCCCTCTAACGAGCCTCAGAAAGCTGAATATCGTGGCATTCTGTTCATAAGTCCACTTCAGTTTTATGCTTAAGCTTATGCTTAAGTTACACACGGCTGCATGAAGTGCTGTCATTACGAGCTAGCCCAGCATCTGCTGTGGGTTGAACACGCTTTACGACGGCAATCAGCCTTCGGCGCGTGGAACGCCGTTTGTCTCATATCATTCACCTTGTACTGCGAATACGGTACATTAAGGGGATGATTTAGCACTGCAGCACTCTCGACCGTGTTATTGTGATGCGGTCGGGGAAACTACGGTGGTTTCATTATTTACCGAACCAGACTGAGATCTCGCCCCCTAAACAAGCTGACGAGTCATCTCCTTTATAAACTCATTGCATCGCTTTATAAGCTATGTTCAATCAGAGTGATACGCATCTCATGCTTAAACTACCAAGATTCAAAATATTAACCCATTACGATGGGCGTGCGGAGATGGCATCCGTGGGACACGACCTACATTACGTGCCTTATGACACATTGACACAAGCTGCTAGGACCCCTTTCACGAGGCGTCCTTATGCAAAGTCTGATCCATTCTGCCTAGTGACATTGAAAGTCTAAACCCCCCGCGAATCGTGGGTGGAATACTTTTCTCCTCACTACAGAGGCACGGCGGCTCTCTCCCCTACCTATATCTATGTGGCCGTGATAACAGCGAACCACGCTTTTACGACCGACCAGTCATTTAATTCACAAGCCTGTCATCTCTCAGATGCGGACGGCGGCGGTAACAACGAACCATGTTTTTACGGCTGGCCATTCACTTTATTCATAAGCCTGTCATTTCTCAGATGCGGACGGTGCCCGAGGCACAGCGCTCTGGAACTGTCCAAGGTCCTGTATGACAGATACGTCTGACGTACATCAGACGATCAGCTGTTCATCTGCGTCACAGATCACTCACTAGAGCACCTGTCAATACAGGTTTTTTATGGATCGTTGACGTTATCACCTCCCGTGACAATTATGCTCACTTGTCTTAGAGCATGGGCATGGTCTTAGAGGTTTCTCATTTGACAATTGTGACACGGCCGGCTGGTCCCCGCCGTCCACGTTGTCAGTTTACAGCTTCGACATCCCTGCTTCGCGCACTACTGAGGTTTGTTGCATTAAAGGTGCGCCCATTAGCTCACCTGTATGCACGATATGGTTTTTAATTATATGCGTCCACCGTGCGCTTAGAGAAGCTCACATGTACACGCTATAACATTTTGGTATACAATAAGATGCGCTTGGAAAAGCTCACCTGTATACACAGCTGTGTTATGCTTTGTGACACATACATTGTTGTTCATCTGTGTACGTTCACGGTGCGTTGGGTGCCCACCGTTACGTTCATCAATCATATCTGTACACATTCACGGCGCGTTCTGTGCACTGATTTATCTATACGCATTCACGGTGCACTAAAGAGTTCACCCGTGTGCGTACAATTTATTATCAGAACACATGACGGCGCGCTCGAGAATCTTGCCGGCCTGTGCATTATAACACTCTGATTCATCTATATGCATTCACGATGTATTCAAGTGTTCACCTGTGCCCGTGCAATTTATAGTCAATACACATTTACGGCGCGCTTGGAAAGCTCACCGATCTGTGCACTATAATACTACCTATATGCATCCAGATGCGCTCGAGGGTGCACCTGGGTTCACACTATTGTGGTATCTGTATAATCCCACACTACGAACCGTTCTGCCGCATATTATAGTCAGATCGGCCGTTCGTGAGCTTCGCAGATCACTCACTACGTATGGCTGTTGCTAACAGTGGTTATTTAGATGGATCGTTGAAACCATCTCACTGGCTCACGCCCCTCTATGTCCTATATAGAGCCCACTCTGTGCGAGTTTGGCTTCTTCATGAACTTGGTCTACAGGGGTATCTATATTTGATATCTGCTACGCGGCCGGCTGGTCTTCGCCGTCTACGTTGTCAGATTGTACAGCTTAGACGTCCCTGCCCTACGAGCGCAGGTTCTCTCGGCTCAATCATGCACGCTCATGCGTTTTATGTGTACACCACGGTGCGCTCAGCGAGCTCACCAACGAGACTCTGAATTTACTTATCTCGCACAGCCGCGGCGCGCTCGGTACCTCGCCGTCTTGTGTTTAAAACCCCACCGTGTGCGCGTCAACAATTTATATGGTGCTTACACATTTGCTTTAAAGCTGTGAATATGCCGGGTATAGGGCCACACGCAGTGTCTCTCCGGTAAGGCACTTCAGTACGTTGTGTATGCACGGCGTGATGGGATTACGTTCCCCCATAGCGTCAGCTAACTGACACAATGCGAAGTGAACCGTATTGAAAGGGAACGCTTAGGTTACTCACGTTACCCCGGTTCCCTGAAATAACGGGAACGAAGCATTGCGTCTCTTGCCGTGCTACAAACCTCTACGCAGCGAGTGTTTTTCGGCTGCGCGCTTCAGTCGAATAATAATGAGCTCCTGACGATTGAACTGCGCTTATATAAGGACGTGTGCATCCCGCGCGCGGGTTCAATGGTCATTGGTCTGTACTTTGTACAGACGTTAACCAATAGGCTTCAGTCACGGAGTAAACAGGAGTTCCCTTTCAGTCGGTCACTACGACGTCACGTCGTGACCGACGAATTGGGAACTCGCTTAGAGAGACCAATCTGCTTCGTATACTACTAAAACGCCAATGAACTTGGCATTGAGATATTTGCATAATGCTGGCGCCGCCCCGCCAGGTGTCTTTATAAGCAGCAGGTGCAAATAGGGAAATTAGCTTTTTCGCTTCGAAAGCCGGCTTTATCTGCTACTGAGAAGCTACTTTACTCTGTTGGGATTTGATTGCTGAAGTTGGTTGAACTAGCAGTATCACAGCGGACGCTTCGCTTATTCCACGGCTCTACATCTGTTTATTGTTTTGAGTTTAGTGTGTGCGTTGCCTTCCTGTGCGCTCATCAACTAAGCATCTGAGTGAATTTCCCTAAAAGAGTGATACGAGAGAGCTTTGTGCCTTGTTAAAGGCAGCCACTCTCTCGTATATGCGGAGATCAGCGTCCTTTTCAGGATAGCTTTTCGCCCGTGCGATCTTGGATGCGAGAAGTATAAGGGTTCCAGTGACGGTCACGAGCGCTGTCTTCGTGCTCAGGCATCGAGCACTCCGGGGCTGCGTTCGTGGAGAGTTTCTGTTTTCTCTGTGAGAGCATAACCCTCTTGGATTGCGGAGACGACTGTCGTTTCTACGGGAACGCTGTCCGCGCCTTTGCAGTGCTGACGCCGCCATGGTGCGGCTGTCAAGCGCTCGCAGGGCGCCCTTCGCGTCACTACGCTGAGTAGGACGGAGGATGCGTCCTCCACCTACCGGCCTTCTCATCCTCAGCCGGTTGAGGCTCCGGTGGAGACTGCAGAGTCGTGTTCTACGATGTCTGCCGAATCCATTGGACCTCCTTCTGGTCCCGTCACTTCTGCAGCATCAGAGGGGTGTCCATTTTTCCTCCGAGGCAGAGTCGTTCCGGAGATGGCGGCCGTGCCCGCTCGAGCGGCGGAGACAGTAGAGTTGGAAAGGTTAACCCCTCTCCGCCCGAACCGTCCCGCCCACAGGATTGGTACTTCGGAGCTGCTCGGGCCTCTCGGTCCTCTCCTCCTGTGCCTTTCTTTCCCGACGGCACGAAGAGCTGACGTGATTTGCGGCCATCCGGCCGTTCAGCTTTCACCCCTCACCTCCCTCACCAACGGAGCCGCTAAAGGCGGGGACCCCTTCAGTGGAGCGGGATGTGTTCCTGGAGGGACCACCCAACCCTTCCCTCCCGTGTTTGTAGACAGTCGTCCGGTTACGGACGCTGCCCATCAGGCATGCCGGAGAGGCGGCTTCGGCCCTGCACGCAATAACGTTGCTGCAGGCTCACCAAGGATTTACGAGGGAGGCCGCGACCTTCAGTCGTGCGATGTCCACCACAGTGGTTCAAGATCGCCACCTTTGGCTGTGTCTGGCTGACATGACGGACGCAGACGAGAACAACTTGAATGCTCCTGTCTCACAGACCGGCCTCTTCGGCGAGCCAGGGGAGTCGTACAGCTCCGCTGCGCAGACTGAGGCGATCTCCTAGGTCATGCCCCGGCGGAAGAGAGCTGCCCTTGGTCCACCACGCCGGCTCCTCAGTCTGCCTCTCGCCGTCGGCGTCCTGCGGCGACCACCTCCGTTCCCCTCCTCGGACCCCATCTCGGCAGCGCAGGGGAACCGGTCGTCAGCAGCTCGCCCCGCCCGCTTAGCCGCTTCCCGTGAAATTCGGGAGTTTAAGTGGCCAGTGAAGGGCGACCCGGATTGGCAGAGGATCACTCTTCAGGAGATGGAGCTCCTTCCCCCGATAGAGGGTCGGGTGGAAAATCCTTGGTTTGCATATGTTCCACCGGCTGTTCGGCCGGTACCCACTTAACCACACATAAGAGTGCATTCCTCTTCCCTCTCTAGGTCTCCGGAGGATCGAAAGAGCCGTGAGCGGGTACACACCAGCTCCCCTACCTCTCCTCTATCGCCAGCGGGTGACCTGAGGAGTCCGAGCTCTCCGCTGAGGAGACCGGACCACCAGCACCCTCATCGGAGTCTGCGCTCTCCGTAGAGGAGACCAGACGACCGTTACCCTCAGCGGGCTCAGGTCAGTGTCACACACACATACTGTAGATGTTTATGCTGTCACAGCAGACGCACCGGCAGTCCCACCTGTCTCGCTTCGCTGCCCCACCGTGGGTACTTCGATAGTGTCGTTATTTCTCCTCGTACGGTGCCTGGGTGCTTGGCTTCAGTTCTCAGCCCGTTTCGTTGGGTTTTACGCACGATCCGCCTCGGTTACGAATCCGGCACACCCCAAAATTCGGGCTTTCGTTTCACTGTAGTGAAAGCGTCCGATGCACATGTACTGCGTGCAAAAGTCGATATCCTGTTGGCGAAGGATGTTCGAGCCGGTCCCTCTTACCGAGATGATGATGATAGGGTTTTTCCAGCCTTTATCTCATAGTACCCAAAATACGCGGCGGGTTACGATCGATTTGATTTACGCACCGGCTCTACGAAGGTGTTCTTTTTGGATGATAACGCCGAGGCTCGTATTTCAATATTCAGATCGGTTTGCAGCCTTAGACCTGTAAGACATGTACTTATGTGTCCATCTCCCCTCGCTTTAGACCGTTTTTTCGCTCTGCGTCTTGGGGTGGGCATATTAATACTAAGTACACCATTCGAGCTGTCTCTCTCTCTCTCCGTGTCTCCATGTGTAGTCACGGCATTAAAATGTCAGAGAGAGAGCGTTGTTCGCATTCTGCTTTTTTCTACGTCGACTTATAATAGCCCGTTCTTGGCAGACGTGCGCGAACACAGAGAGTTAATGCTTCGGCATCTCGCTCGTTTAAGTCTTCAGGTCGACTGGGAAAGAGCAACTTTGCCCCGTGCAGAGGATCCTTTTTCTCAGTATGGAAATAAGACTCGATCGACTAATTGGCGTGTTTAACAAGAGCGCGCAACCAGTCAGTTCTGACTTGCCTCGGTTTAATTCGAGGGAAGTACGCGGTCCCTCTGAAACAATTTCATAAGCTCCTGGACATATGACAGCATGCTGCGGCTGTGACGCCACCCGAGCTGCTTCATATGAGACCGCTTCAGCATTGGCTTACGATCGAGTCTCGAGGAGAGCGTGGCACACCGACATACACCGTGTAAACATTGCACCTGCGTGTCATTTAAATTTTTCCCTGTGGTAGACCCGGCATTTCCGATAGAAGATATGCCCCTGAGGGGTCTCCTGGCATTCTGTATATTGCAATGCCCTCAGCACGGGATGATCAGCCACGTATGACGGGCTTGCAGTCTCAGGGGTGTGCATAGCACCCCAACTGCCGCGAGCGGTGCGCTGTATATCTGGGACTTGTACGCTCCGCTATGGAGATGCGAGGGAAGGATGTATTAGCCGACACCAATAACTTTGCGACTGTTGCGTTATTTACTGTTAAGGCGGTTTTGCGCTCTCGTCACCTGTCGCATCTCGCTCGTCATCTCCTCCTTTGGAGTCAGAAGCATCTGAGGTCCCTTCGTGCCATTTACATCCCGGGTTCGCTCAATACAGCGGCAGACGCGCTTCCCGAGCTGCGCCCCCGGCGAATGGCGACTCCACCTCCAGACGGTCCAGCTAATTTGGAAGAAGTTCGGTTGTGCGTAGATAGATCTGTTTGCGTTGCCGGACGATACCCACTGTCGCCTATTTTATTCACTAACCGAGGGCAGCCTCGGCGTGGATGCGTTGGCACACAGCTGGCCGCGGGGGGTGCGTAAATACGCATTCCTTCCAGTGAGCTTTATTGCGCAGACACTGTGCAAAGTCAGGCAGGACGAGGAGAGCCTTTTATTAGTCGCCCCGTACTGGATTGGTTTTCAGAGTTAATGCTCCTCGCGACAGCCCCTCCCTGACGATTTCCCCTGAGGAAAGACTTTCTTTCTCAAGGAAGGGGCACATTATGGCACCCGCGCCCCGACCTGTGGGATTTCCATGTATGGTCGTTGAGCGCGCGCAAGGTTTAGGTGATTTATCGCAAGCGGTATCTAACACCATCGACGCGGTTCGAGCACCGTCCACAAGACGGGCTTATGCGCTTAAAGAAACCTTTTTCGTCACCCGGTGCTCTTCGCAACGCGAGGACCCCAGAGAATGCCCATTAACATTGTGCTTTTATATCTTTAACATAGGTTAGATGGTAGGCTGTCCCTCCGCCATTAAAGTTGATATCGCCGCTATTTCTGCTCATCACTCTCTTATCAACGGCAGATCAGTTGGCCAGCATGATTTAATTATTACATTTTAAGAGGCGCTCGCAGGCTAAACCGCTCGCGCCCTCCCTCTTTCCTCCTGAGACCTGTCCATGGTGCTGAAGCCTTCAGGTCTCCCTTTTGAGCCTTTGCAGTCTACGAGTCTGATGTTTTTATCAATGAAAACTCTGACCCTGATAGCATTGGCCTCCATGAAGAGAGTAGGGGATTTACATGCATTCTCTGTTGACGATTCGTGCTTTTAGTTTGGTCCTGCTGTCTCACTGAGACCCAGACCAGGCTACGTGCCCAAAGTTCCCACCACTCCCTTCAGAGATAAGGTGGTGAGCTTGCAAGCGCTGCCCCCGGAGGACGCAGACCCAACCATGGCTTTGTTGTGCCCCGTACGCGCACTGCGACTCTACGTGGATCGCACGCAAAGCCTCAGGACCTCAGACCAGCTCTTTGTTTGTTATGGTGGCCAGCAGAAAGGGAAAGCTGTCACTAAGCAGAGGATGTCTCATTGGATAGTTGATACTATCGCCCTGGCTTATAATCTTCAGGGTATTCCTTGCCCCTTTAATTTGAGAGCGCACTCCACACGGAGTGTTGCCTCATCTTGGGCTTTAGCTCGTGGTTCCTCGCTAACAGACATCTGTAGAGCTGCTGGTTGGGCGACACCTAATACGTTCACTAGATTTTACAGTGTTCGTATCGAGCCTGTATCCTCTCGTGTTCTTTCCTCACCAGGGGGAGCACGGAGAGCAGTCTCGCAGGTCGGCTTGCAGCCTCCAACTGATGCTTCATAACTGTGTCAGTATGGAAGGCCTTCAGAACAAAAATGCGTAATGGTTTGAATTGTTCTTCCTCCGCTGCCTTGGCAGACTTTGTTGCGGAGCATTGGCTGTCAGCCTTTCACTAGCTGTATCCTCGCGAACCTACGTGTCTGGCTCGGGCTCCACATTGTGTCCCACCGGGTTCCTTTGTGAGTATTTTTCCGTGGGGTTAATCCTACCAGCCCACGTTTCCCTTAGCAGAGCACTGCTTTGCTTACACAGCCACGGCTGTCTTTATTCCTCAACTACGGTTGACTTCGCCCACCATTAGCCCTTAAGACGGGCGGTGGCTTCCGCAGCGTTCCTCTCCCGCTCAGGTAGGGCGCTTCCCAGTCGCTGGCACTTCTGTGGGGTTAAAGGAACATCTAGTGCCCGGCCTTCTGCCTTAAAACCTATCTCCTCCTCCTTAAGTGGAACCGGAGGGCTTTACGCAGACACTGGAAGAGGTCAGCCCCTAGTGGCGTTTTGGTAGGGATTCCCAATTCGTCGGTCACAACGTGACGTCGTAGTGACCGACTGAAAGGGAACGTCTCGGTTACGGATGTAACCCTCGTTCCCTGAAGGAGGGAACGGAGACGTCACGTCCCGTCGCCACAGGTGCTGCCACCTGCTGTTAATCGGCCGGTCTCATTTTCCCGGCTTTCTCAGCGAAAAGAAGCTAATTTCCCTATTTGCACCTGCTGCTTATAAAGGCACCTGGCGGGGCGGCGCCAGCATTATGCAAATATCTCAATGCCAAGTTCATTGGCGTTTTAGTAGTATACGAAGCAGATTGGTCTCTCTAAGCGAGTTCCCAATTCGTCGGTCACGACGTGACGTCTCCGTTCCCTCCTTCAGGGAACGAGGGTTACATCCGTAACCGAGACGTTTCCCCCCATAGCGTCAGCTAACTGACGCAATGCTTCGTTCCCGTTATTTCAGGGAACCGGGGTTACGTGAGTAACCTAAGCGTTCTCTGTAAGGTTTCGTTGGCATATCAAAGCAGTACCAGATTGATGCATAAACACCTGCAGAGCCGCTGGAAAATGCAGAGCTACCGTAATTTTTTGTTGAATTAACTCATCCGTTTATGCAGAACTATTAAAATCTGCTGTTATTTTTAAAGAAAAGGGTCACGAGGACTGGAATTGAGTAATCATTTCGATTGATCTGTGCCTGCGTTTGATAATGTTCAGGCATCTACTGTGCCCTGGCCACCTGATTGATCCGCAAATAAACATAAAAGTACCGCGAGAGCGATTATAAAGCATGCAGAGCAGTCTGCTTCCACGTTGCTTTGATATCATACGCCATCCGTTTGCACAGTAACACAATTGATGGACCGGGCGACAAAGCATTCTGTCCTCAAATGGAAAATAAAACCCGTGCATCACTTTCAGGTCAGTTCACAAGCCTGTGAAAATGTATAGCTTTGGCTGCTGACATAACCAACATATCTGCTTGATTCAAATAGTATAACATTGTACAAATTTATATCATGTAACTTCAAACTTTAAATGACATGGTGCTGCGTTGCATTTTGAAGCATGGTGAAGATATCTATGCTAAAGACATTTGTTGTTTTGTATATATGCTCATAATTATACTTATTTGAATTAACAAAACCTGCTTACTTGAATGCTTGAGTGTTAAATCAATCAAACACCTGTATTATTGACAACATAATAACCATACCAACTTTTGCTTTTGTTTATAGACATCTGCTGTTTTCTTAAAGCTGACTTTTAATTCACTTACAAGAAAGACGTTTAGTAATTCTCCAAAATTGCTTGGATTTATACTTACATGTAAGATCAGCTTTATCAAATTAGATTAAGCTAAAGTCCATTAGCTACAAAGGTACAGATGCAGAAATATAGGCTATAATATATTATTGCATATTTGTATAATTGTAGTTTGTGTTATACAATTATAATTTATAACAATAGCATTTTAATAAAGTTTTATTCTGACACCTACTGTAGTTGTGTGTGATTTTGTTTTTTTTTTGTAAAAGTTAAAGTCCACTTAGGGCACCCTTTGGCCAGTGGCCCTGATTATAAATACACACAGATACAGTTAATAAATAGTATTTACAATATAAAGTGTATGACACATTAAAATAACCTAATCATTAGCGCTGAAAAGATATTGTCTAGTTATTTTTGCAAATGACATTATTGCATATGCATATAGGAGTTTCCCTTTCAGACGCAATTTTTTTGGGGGGAGGAGATTATTTATTTAAATGATTCACACAACGCAATTTACTAATGTTTGCTGAGGTGTTATGAGTGGTATTTATACCAATATTTAACGCTGAAAAAAAACATGTCTTAAATTACTTTGCGCTTGAAATGGCTGAAATAATTGCTAAAAAAAGAGACATCATAGAAAGCAGAAGACGCGTGATACAATGCAGAGGATTGTTTTAACATGTAGCAGTTTATTTGGAATGCCAGAGGAACATATTATTCAAAAATATTGTTTGCCAAGCCATGTTATTTATTATTTGCTGAAGGAAATAAATTAGGAGTCACTAGAAGTCGTCACAGAAGTTTTAAAACTTCTTGTAATGCTTCAGATTTTGTCCTCAAGTTCTTTTCAGGGTACTATGGCTATGTTAGCTGGGATTACACACCCCAAAATTTCCGCTGTGATGTCCGTGGTTCTGAACACAAGATCAGCTCTGCTTATTTGCGACTCTGAACTAATTTGTGCTGCTCTTAATAGATTGTGTTAATCCTGTGATATTTAATTTGTGTCTTTTTTTTTGTACAGTAAATAACTCCCAGATATTACCACTTCCATCAGTGATTTTTGGGAATTGCGCTCCCGCCCGAATTTGCCCTGTTTAGTAAATCTGACCATAGGTTAAGTATGCAGTAGTCCAGCTAGAAGTAACCTTCTAGCCCAGGGTCTTCAAAGTTTTTTGGGTCGGGGTCCCCTTAGATGAGAGAGGCATGGAGCAGGGACCCCCCTAATACTAAATGTGTAAAACAGAGATATTTAAGTAAGCAGTAAGGTACGAAAGGCTGCCTTTTCGTATTAGGCACAACGCAAAGTGGAGTAAAGTACAACTGATGACCACTCAGAATCAAGGACTGGAACTGTTTTATAAATAGAAACAAACCATATTGTCACACAGCCATACTATTAACATGCATAATTTTTTTGTTAAAGTAGATTTAGTTTTTATATTAATATAATAATAATAATATAATATTATTTTAAGGTATTTGCAGTGTAATATATTTTCATTTTACTGAATTGGACAAGGGCTTTCAGTTTATAAAGAAGATTGATCATGGTGAATGGCACAAAGACTCACTATTCTGGTGGGGATAGAGGTTTTGCTACTTTATAATTCTGAGGTCTGTTGCCTTTCTCGTGTATCATCATTGTCACCAGTTTAAGTAACGCAGGTTTATTTTCTGTATAGCTTCATATCAGACTCAGGAGAACAACATGCAACAAGTCCGAGCGCATCTCTTTGGGGAAACTTTTTGAGAGGCGGATTTCAACCTGACTATGAATCTTGCACAAAGCACCTTCACGGCGCGCGTTTCATTAATTTTTAAATGCGAGCAATAGTTTTGTCACAGTTTAAAATGCAGACGTGGTGTGGTGTCATTTGCCTGTTGAATTAGCGCTTTAAATCTGAACCGCGTGAAACAGCCGTACGTCCAAGTTCAGAAATATAGATGAGACAACATGTCGCACTGATTCTAAAATGACATTCTGAAAGAAAGACACACATAAGATTTACCTGTTTTATGATGACTTTTCTGTCGCTACTGCTGCTTCCTGAGTGGACATTTATAATCTTTAGATATTGTATTTTGGTCCGCTGGCTAAACTGAACGCGCGCCTTCAAACCTATGCGGCCACGCACGTGCACAACTTAAAGGGGACATGTAACGTTTTGTACATATATGTTACGTTTTAAGCAAAAAATAGCTTGTCGTTAAACATCATTTGGCGGACCCCCTGCAGTTCCGTCACGGACCCCCTGGGGGCCGCGGACCCCCGGTTGAAGACCCATGTTCTAGCCTAAATAAACTTGAACTTGGTTACATGGCATTTTTGCCAAAAACTTGTGAGATGTATGGTATTAATTGATTGATTGATTGATTGAAAATCTTAATTGACATAATATATGTTGTACAAAGAATTAATAAATAAATAAATAAATAAAATGACTTTGTACAATTATCAGTCAAAAGGATAAACACAATAAAGCCAAAGGCTTATTTCCATTGTGGTTTCCACCATGTAAGCAAAGTCAAAAGTGATTACAAAGTGTTTAGTTACATTTACTTATGTCATTTCATTTATTTTTGGGCAATGGTTACACCTATTAAATTTGCACTGACAGCTCAAATTTTGCTTTGTTTTGTCCTAGACCTCTGGGCTGTGTTTGGACGTCTAGAAAGAGCATAACTGCTCTTACTATTGTCATGCTATAGTATGACACCATAATATTATAAAAAATGATAAGCACTATAAACCTATGCTGTCTTTATAGTGCATCTTCATTTTAAGTTTCCATTTTGAAGGACTGCTGCTATAGCTTGCAATCTCAAAAACGTGCAACCTTCATTAATTGTGACAGAATTTCCTCTATTTCTTTTATAGAAGGTCATTTGTATTTTTACTGAAAAGGACCAAATAGGATTTTGGAGGGTTTTTGAGATCCTTCAAACATAAGGCTGAGAGTAAGCAGCCATACACACACACACACACGCAAGCACACACACACGCTTATCTTTGCGAGCACTCACATTGTCTCCTGCACCGCATAATAAAAACTTTTGTGGCAAATCAAGAGCTGTGCATGAAAGGTATTGTTCATGAGAGCACAGTTATGGGGTTCTTTATTTGCATTTATTACACGGCTCTCTGGAATGCTTGATTCTGATTGGTCAGTTGAGACATTTGCAGGTTCGTTCTTTTCGAATAATAACCGCTCCAAAATAATAACGCATAGCCGGACTACTTTTACGAGTAAGATCGCTCCGCGCCAATAAAGATTACTGTTTGTTTGGCGCCATCTTGTGACAAACACTGGACAACCACGACAAGACACAGAGAGCTTACTGAGACTGAACTTGACAAAATAGAGCATGACAGCTACGAAGCCAACACACAAAAAAAATACAGAATGGGCATTAAAACTTCTCAAAGACTGGCTAAAAGAGAAAAAAATGGAGACAGACAAGTATGAAGCAGATGATCTTAATAAGGTATTACGATCATTTTATGCATCTGTGCAAAGTTTCGCGGAAGGATAAAAATGTTAATTTAAAACAAATATGCCAATAAAATGTTTCAAATTCATATTCATGTCCAGTTTTTTTCTTATGTGACAAGTAGCCGTGTAATAAGCGGGATAATGTAGAGTCAGCCGGTAGTTATCGGGAAATAAGCCCCTTCAGTGTGATACAAGACCCTCCGCTTCGCGTCGGGTCCTGATCACACTGTCGGGGCTTATTTCCCGATAACTACCGGCTGCCTCTACATTATCCCTTACTTATATGCTTGTTTTCTCAGTGCTTTACTATATTTTCATATACTGTAGCATTTAAAATTATGATCATTATAAATCGCATAAATGACAAAAATAAAGAAATGCTGTGGTAGCCTGTTTCTGTTTTGGAAACACATTAAGTTCTCTGGATTGCGGTGAAGGATTTGGCCTGAGTGCAGCATTCTGGGACCTGACAGCCCCTCTAATGTAGCTTTTAAGTTCTCCTTCATAATGAACACTATGTGCGCTGCTTTGGGAAACAGGCACAGCACAAACATTAAATAATGTACAGTACAATGAAAGTTACGACAAACCTAACAGTGTGTTGCAGTGCTATTGGGAAACTGATAGCGCTGCAGCATTTTCCCAAAGCAACATGTTAAACACTACACAGTGTTATTGGGTATCGATCTTTCATACAATATGTCTTTATATTCAATGACTCTATTCCAGGGCTGCGTGTTGACACATACAGTACAGTACAACACCTCTGTAGGGGCAGCTATTGTAAACCTAACAGGAGATTGAAGGCTAGTTCAGAGTTTACTAAGGAGGAATGTGGCTGTAAACTGGATGTGGTTTATTTATACGGTGTTTGTTTTCGTTTGAATAACAAGGTTCAGATCATTTACAGGAATTTAAATAATAGGATCAAATAAAATATTCATTGTGTTCATGACAGAACAGCTTGTACACTTTTTTTTCGGTTAGGAACCTTGCCAGTCATTTGTGTTTCTCTTTTGTTATATTCTCTGTGCTTGTCGATTCAAGATGGAAAACACAAGGGACATTCAAAGCTTAAGGACTTAATTATCCAACTGAGAAAGAAAACATTTGTATTTTCAGTTATTCAGCACTAATTTCCAGCCCTGTTTATTTGTATTAATGAACATCACATAATAAAACGTAGTAGTAGTTCATTTCCTCAGTTGGAGCTGTTATCTCTGGCACGTATTTATTAGAGAAAATTTAACAAAATGAAAATGTCTTGCTAAAAACCCTAATGTAACCTTAAAATGCACTCTGCCAATTCTCGAGTCACATTTAGTGGTGAATTAAGCCTAGATTTCAGCAAGAAAGAGATGCTGTGAAAAAACACGACTTGAGAGTTTCCTTTTTAACATTTTATGCATTCGTAGCTCAGATGTCAACGAAAGTGTTTTTATTAAAAGAAGATAGACCTGAGAAAAAATGTAGCTTGGAATTCATGCAGAAGATAGGTGTTTAACCCATCAGGAGACATTTTTGATGGCCTGTCTAGGTCAAAAGCCTTTCTGCTTAATGCATTTTTGGCACTCAACACAGTTTTCAACATAGTTTTCTGTTCACATGGCAACACCAAGCACTTGAAGATGACCAGAGTAAATGGCAGAAACACAAAATCCAAGTTTTCGTTTCTTCAGTGTTAATGCTGCTCTTTTATGTTAAAGGGGGATAGTGACATTTTGGTTTCGGCTCAATTAAATTAGCTCCTTTAATTAATTCCAATGTGGTTTTCGATTTAAATGAAAAATAAATATTGAGTGGTTCATGGGCCTATCATGTGTTATAAACCAACCTAATACTTGATTAATTTGAGTTGGGACTTCAGGAATACTTTGTGTTGTATGCAAGCAGCATTGCTGAAACTGAAAAGGTAAATAAATTGTTATTTTATGCATCGATAAGATGAGAAAAGAGGGAGACTTATTAGTGTTAAGTATTTTTGCTTTTGATTAATTGCGTGCAACCACTTACCATAAAGACATTCAGTGTGAATGTGAACAAAATAAAAAAAATACATATAGGTCTTAAAGTGACAGCACCCAAAATACATTTTATGTCTGTAAAACAAAAATTTTGATAGTGGACTGGATCAAAATCGAATCGCATCAAATTAAATCTAAACCATGCAATAAATCTTATTTATTCGTTAAATTGGTCGCAATACCCAAGCCTAGAATTTACAATGTTTTGATTTTACTATGTTTTAAAATGCTGCTATGGGCAAAAAGACTTTTTATGAAAACATGACTGATTAAGAAAACAAATGATTGGATTTGGTGATTTAAACACAGAAAAAAACACATTGTATGATAAAGAAATTTACTTTCATGCCTCCAACACGACCTCTTTGTTCAACAAAAACAAGAGTGTCCTTTAACAGGTGAAGGAAAAGATTAAAAAGCACCGATTGCTTGACTCTGTGTAACTATTTTAAAGATTTAAAGACTTTGTGTACAATTTTGTTTAATGCTTTTATTCATTTTACAGTAAAAGTAAATGTCACTACCATTCATCATCTTTTGCTTTATTTAAAAAACCAAAGTCAACTTGGAAAGCTTTGTGAACATAATAGAAGAAAATATGGGTAAACTTCTTGAATATTTCTTTACAATGGTGTAGTGGTGCCAGAAGAAGTGGGTATACTTTTAATTTACTGTATGATCCCATTTTTTTAAGCTGCCCAACTAAAGTTAAATGCCTTGTAACACGTAAGTTTTGCATATTTAGTTCACTCTTAAAATTCAGTTTCGTTTGCTGCATGCAGGACGCACCTGCATTTAATTGAGCCGAAATAAATATTATTAATCAATGTTTAGAATTTAGAAGTGGGTAGACCCCATGCCATCTAATAAAGAAGTGGGTTTACTCCGTATACCTGCACATATCCTGCCATAAACCACTGTCTCTTCATCGTGATATTTTTTGACAAGAGTATGTTTTAGTTAAGATAATTTAATTCTTATATTGGTATGTCTTTATCATTTCATCTTTATTATTGTTAAATCAATAAACCCTTTGTCAACAAACAATTTAATTAGTAATTGTGTTGACAGAAAAACACAGCTGTTATTGTATTTAATTTCATTAGCACGATGCATTTTATTATTCACATATAGGAAACCTTACTCTAATTTTTTAAAGAACATTAATAACATTTTATTTTTATCTTATTATACCATTTGGAAAGGAAAAGCAGAGAAAGGCTTAAGTTAGGTCATAAAACACAATTTCTGCTCTAAATTAACTGAAATTGTAACACTTTACAATACAATAAGTTTGTATTAGTAAACATTAGTAAAATCATTAACTAACATAAACAAACAATAAACAATAAAGTTTTTTTCCAACATGTAGTAATCTTTGTTAATGTTAGTTAATGTCAATACAGTTATTACTGTTCATGCGTAAATAATGTAAACCATTTCAACGCTTGATTTTTAAATGCATTAGTAAATACCAAAATTAACATGAACTATGATAAACTATAGGCCTAAATGCAGTAGAAGTATTGTTCATGTTAGCAAATGCATTAACTAATGTTGATAAATAAAACCTTATTGTAAAGTGTTGCCAGTGAAATAAACATTTAATTTCTAATTGTTACTCTTCTGAACAAATTACTTAATTTTCAAAACAAAAAACAACAACAAAAAAGCATTACACACCATCCATGCAGTTTTTAATGTCCTGTTGGCACTTCAAGACACCTTCAAACTGATTCATTTACACCTACAGGGTGTGAATGGTTCCCATAAGGGTTTCTTTTTATTAATCTCAACTTATTATCTTTCTCTCTTTTCATCCTGGAAGTTTTTCAATTAGGTCTATCTTCATAAGTGAAACTTCACTTCTGATTAGACGTCAGGTGAATTGAAATGAGACTCACAATAGAAAACTTTGTGAATACTGATATGAGCAAACTATGAAAGCGATTCTGTTTGTATAAACTCTCAGAATGGTGCAGCTTACCATATGTTTACAGAGTTCATAAAAGTGGAAAGGAGCATTCTTCATTTCTGCTCCCATGACAGCATGCACACTCCCTCCAAAACTGATTATTGTTTCAGCACTTGATGGCTCAGTTCAATCCATTTATACTGACATATTGCACGGAAAAAAATCAATTATTGTTTAAACAGACAGTGGATTCAATAACCAGGGATCAATAACGGACATGTATTACAGAGCAGGTGCCGTTTATTATACAGAGGAGCTCTTTGTTTTAGAGAAAGGTCAAAAGAAGTGATATCTAGGGTGTTATATGACACAAGACCCACTTCAGATACATCCGGTGTACTTATTTTAAAGAATGATGAAAAGGATTAATTTGGAAAGGCCATGATTCATTTTTTTCTGCCAGTTTCTTTTATCATAGACAGGAAGGTGACATTCCATGTAACTATTGATTTGTCAGTAGTTGTTTAGCAGCTACATTTATCCAAGGTGACATATACTTAAACCTATGTGTACTTATAACAGAGACTGAGGTTAAATATCTTGTT